>NC_065508.1:13084963-13262002 GCF_006386435.1 Epinephelus moara | reverse complement strand
GTAAGAATATAAGGGGAGAAATCCAACTGATCATGTAAACCAGGTTTTTCTGATTATCAGATTATTGAAGTGCATGTAAACGCGTCAAATCGGATTATTACCATTACCTGATTATTCCCAGTTATCTGATTATTGTGCGCATGTAACCATGCTCAGTGTCACTATACTGTTTCCGGCTACAGGGACATTGCAGAGATGCCGAGATATGCCATACCAAAAAATGCTGACCAATTTGAGTGGAAAGGGTTTTTTGGGGAATGGGGCTAAACACAGGTGTTCCAGCACAGACAGTTAGAGGAAAATAAAGTGTTTCTTGACCATCAAAGCATGTAAACATGTTCTAGTAGACACCCAAAATACAAGTATGAGCCTGAAAATGAGCGTAACAAGTCCCCTTTAAGATTTTATGAGTGCTGTCTTGAAGACGAACATTGTTTTGTGTACCGCCTTTCTTCTTCAGCCTTATGTCAAACAAATGCTGCAGTGCTTCCTCATCCAGCACAGTGCAGTTAGCTGTGTGCTTAGTTTCCGTTTAGCACTGAGAGTGACTCGGCTCACTCATCCTTGCAGTCTGAGGGGACTTGTCTATTTGTATTCCTGTGGAATAGGCCTTGGCAGTGGTAATGTGTGTAATGTGCTCACTGTTTGACATTTAAATAAGCTGGACAGCTGAGTTGTAAATGTGATTTAAAGTGATGGATCGTAAAAGCTACCATTAGAGGTGTCCTTTATGTCCTCTTCTTGATAATTACCTCAATCAGAACCTAGTCATGCCCATATGAGCTGTGCGTATTCAGTCCAGCTCAGTAACACCTGTCACAACAGTGTTAACTGTGTTTACCTACGAAATAATTAATGCTCCTTTGGGTTGTTACTTTTTATGTTCTGTCTGTAATCATTTCCAAAAGTAAACTTGTCCATACCACATACAAGTACACTTTTATCCACATATACCCATATCCATATCACAAATGCACACTCAGGACTATTCACACACACATACAGGCACGCTCTTGAAGAACTTACTGCAAATTTTGATGTCAACATTACTAAATAAGAACTGTACATACACAGTTGGGCAGGTAGGTTGTGAATGTCGTAGCACAGTTGTCTCTTGACTCTGTACAGAACTCTGGAACTGCTGTCAGCTTTGGACCTTTTCCCTCCTCCCAAATGTACAACGCAATCTAGAAAAACAGAGACAGACATGAAGATTAAAGTTGACCTAATGGAGTTATTTGCTGTGATAGGTACAACAGCTCGGTCTGGGTCGTCAAACAGTAAGTGAATTTATTTTTCTGGCAGCTTTGGACCTCTTAATAACTCCATAAGCCATAAGCACTTACGTACCTGGTAAATTATTTATTCTGTATTACCCAAAAGTCATTTGAGAATTCTTAAAGGGGACACACAGCTCAAGGTTTAGGACTCAGACTTTGCATTTCAATATAAGAAGGAGTAACATTATGAATCAACGTCTTTGCTGTAAAGCAAAACACAACTTTACCTCAACTCTCATATAAGGACTAATTTAAAATTCTTCCATAATGTTATTTCAACCAATGCTAAAGAAAGGTTTACCCAAGAAATACTGACAAAGCGGTATAATTGTCACAAGCTTGATGTGAACACAAAAACACACATTCAGAATTGTATCTTTTGTATTAATAATACAAGAGTAGATCTACCAAAAGCTGCAGGCACAGAAAGCTGCAGGCACAGAAAGCTGCAGGGGCCTTTTCAACAAAAGGTTAGCCAGTCAGCGGAGGGATACTGTCTATCATCATTATATGTCTAAGCTTTTAAGCTCAGCAGGCAGCCTGAAAGATGACATAGATGACACTTTTCACAACAGTTGTTGAGGCTTGAAGTAGAATTAAGTCTTTACAATAGTTATCCTATTAAAGTAATGCTTATGGCAGTCCATCGACTTCGATGATGACATTGCTCCAAAATTTAAGTTCTTATTGATTAAAAGATTAAAAGATTAACGTTCCACTGATTGTCACACACCTGAGTGTGTGAAATTTGTTCTCCTCATTTGACCCATCCCCTGAGGGAGCGGTGAGCAGCAGCGGTGCCGTGCTCGGGAATCATGTGGTGATGTAACCCCCAAATTCCAACCCTTGATGCTGAGTGCCAAGCAGGGAGCCAATGGGTCCCATTTTTATGGTCTTTGGTATGACCCGGCCAGGGCACGAACCCACGACCTCCCAGTCTCAGGGCGGACACTCTACCACTAGGCCACTGAGCTGGTGCTGGGGTGCTTTCCGCCTATGCATAGCCATGTGGCTGTGCAGGCCGATGCGAGATCCGCAGATTTTGCCACAAGACAGGCGGAGATATCAGCACCAGCAGGGGGAGGCCCTGTGGCACGTTGGTGCACGCTGCTGAATCCTCCTCTCTGTGGCTTGCTCCTGAAGATGAGCTATTCCCTGTTGGCAGGTGGCACGCCAGGTGTTGCGGGGAGCCGCAAGGGGCTCAAGTGCGGATGGACTGATGTTGCACTTCTTCAGGAGAATTTGAGGTGATCCTTGAAGCGCTTCTTCTGGCCACCAGCAGACCTGTGGCCTTCTAAAAGCTGGCCATAAAAGATCTGCCTGGGAAGGCGATGGGCAGGCATATGGATCACATGCCCAACCCAGCGGAGATGTTTGCGCGCAAGGAATACTGCAAAAAAGCATTGCATTAAAGTAACAGGCAGGAGACGACACACAGATTCACATAACTGCAGGAAATCATTTTACAGTACCTCATGTTTCAAGTCGATAGTAAAGTCTGACTTCAGGTGATCGTGTTGGATCCGCTTGGCGAGTCTGAAATACATGAAAAGTAAAGATGTTGAAAGAAGAGACACCAGAATAGAAGTGGGAACTTCATTTTAAAGATTGGATTTTTTGGGGGAGGCCTTTTATGGGCCAACATAAAAATCAGTGGAGTGCCTGTTTAAAATTCAGACAAAAATGTGATTGTGAATGACATCTTTTCTTTTCTTGTAGTTTGTCTCCGGTTTTTTTTTTAAGGTCACCCCTCATGTGTCATATCTTGTTTTACTTCCTGCCTGTGTCACTGTCCCACTGCCCCACCCTCATTTTTTTCCACCTGTCCCTCGCTAACACCTTCCTTCGCTTGTGTATTTATGCTGCATTCAGGTGCTCCTCCTCCTTTCATTTAATTTGGCAAGTCATTCTTCCGATGTTGGTGTGTTCATAAGCATTAAATCATAATGTGGAAACAACATGAGTGCTACAAAGATGTGCTGTATTTTATTGCTCACAGAGTTTAAACAACATGTTGATAACAGTTTGAAGCTTTATTTGATTGACTTTGTCCCAGACTTGTTGCTTCAGCAGTAAATCCCCGAAGATGACTGAAATATTGCTCTACCCGACTAAGCTAATCAATAACTTTTCTAACTAATCTAGGTCACTCTGCGTAGACAGCAACTAACGGTTACAACTTAAAGCCATATTAAAAAATAAATGTGAGTACAATATTGACATGCAATGTGAGAATTAATAAAAGTTTATTGCCATCAACTGAACATTTACTTTTGTCCGCCATGTGTTTGACAATTCTCACTGACTTTCCAGGTTGTTTTGATCTGAGGGGGTGCTCACGAAAATGTTCCCAGTAGGGAAGTAATTTTTTCAATTATTCTGACACCACATGAATGCAGGATTAGTCTGTGTGTTCACACTGTTTCAGTGTCAGATCATCTCCGTTTGTTGTTGCTGTCCCTCGTTCCTTGAGTCATCCTGTTTTTCCCCCCCTTTTTTTTTTCCCTTCTACTTCATCTTGTTTAGCCTCTTCCTTTAGTTTTTGTTCTCTGGAACCTGCTTGCCATTAAGGCTTGATTTGTTTGGTCATCATTCCTGCTTCATGTTCTGCATTTGGACCCTCCTCTGAACTGTGACAACTGAATTGTGACAAGATGATGATAAGGCTTTCTTGTTGCCGTGTACCAACCCTCTCTAAAAGTCAATTATAAACATTAATGTCAATAAAGCAGAAAGGAAAGAAACATATAAGTGAGACATTCATGCTCACACATCTGCACACACACACACCTCTTAAGCAGTGGCGTGCTGAGAGCCCAGCCTGCTGCTGGGTCAGGGTAACTGAAGGAAGTGGGGTCTTCAGAGAAGGCATAGTGGTGGATAATGGAGGCCTCGTTGTCATGGAGACGCTTACCCAAAAACCATTCCTGTAAGGTGCAAAAAGACAAGAAAGCTGCTCAGTTATTTTCTCAGTATTGCTTGTTTAATATGTGCACCAGTGCAGTAAAGTAACTCACTGTGGAGATACTCAGACAGCACACAGGGTTGAAGACTGTATATATGTAAGTGTGTGTGCATCTCACCTCTTGGGCTTGATATCTGGAGAGGACCTGCAGCAGAACAGGCAGTGTGACGCTGGTTTCCTCCTCGATGAAGAAAAACCAGGATGCTAAGTGACCATAAGTGGCAGAGAGGCTGAAAAGATCCACACGTAGCCGTTAACTTTATGCACTTATTTGCCCCTAAGGAATCATCAAAGCTAATTCAATTAGACCTGATTTAAATCATTGGTTTATATCTCTATATGTGAGTTTAACACTCACTGAGGAAGCGCAGGGAGGATACTCCAGTCCCCCTCATACTGCGACAGCTCATGGAGAAGAAGAACAACTGGAACTGCCTGCATGAAACAAAATGACTTGAAAATGAGAACAAACTCTCTTTGTGTGTGTGTGTTTGTGTGCACGCCCCTGAGGAATGTGAGATAAGAGTAAAACTAATTTTAATTTATTACACTTGATGAAAAGCTGGGGTTTACCAAAGTTATTCCAATTCAACCTGAGGTTACTGGAGTGTCTGTGCAAAATGTGTTGGCAATCCATCCTCAGCATCCAGTGGCTGTTGAGATATTTCCGTCAGGACCAAAGTGTTGGACTGAACGACAGACTAACTTAACCATCACTAGAGCCTCGCCGCTTAAGACTCTGAATGTTTCAACTGTCACATATGTCCTATGTCCATGTTAAGCTACAATTAAGACAAAATAGAATACTTGATTACATTATATGTCATACCCACAGTGATCCACGGTTACTTAATGTCCACACATTGAAAGTTGACATGCAAGCAGTCCTCTTTTCAGCTGCACTTTAGATTCTGAGGGTGAGATGGGGTTATTTCCCTCTCTGCTGTAAGTGTTGTGGTGAGCTGTGGGTGAATGAGGTGACTCTATAATGAGGCTGGATGATGAGGCCGAAAAGATGCAGTACAGGCACTGACGTCTTGGATTAAACGCCGTGTGACAGGACGTGGATATGAATCTGTGTAAACAGAGCACTAACATAAAACTGAAAACTGTATGACAAACCCTTCGAGCTTCAGCAAATAAACGAGAACACTCAGACACTCAGACAACTTGCTGTCAGGGTTTGAGTGTTTGGCACCTTTACTCTCTGCCTCCAGTCGAAATAAACACCTGTTTATGCGTCAGTCAAAAAAAGCATGACGCACAACCTGACCTCATTCAAACAGCTTGATACAATCAAAGTCTATCTCGCTGTGATAAACATCAAATCTAGAGAAAGGTTTCACTTAGACAACACACGCACTTCAGCACAAGCACACATGCAGTTGTTCACAGCACGTAAATCTGATTTCATTTTGACTTGACGCTATCGCTCTACTCCCACAAAAAAAATATACATTCATTCAGCTGAGCGACAGCTGCTTCTGTGAATTATATTTTAATGAATACAAGCAGCAGGAGAAATATAATATTTCATACCTCTTACTCTCTTCCAAAATTAAGTATCTAGCACAGTAATAGGAAATGCTATACACATAAATCTCTGCATTATTAATGCTGCTTAAAATCACTCTTAGTTTTATTGATCTGGGCACTTAATTATTGATCATATTGCATTTACATCTTTGCTACAACACCCCTGTACATCAGTGCTTTATCTGTTATTGATGATTTATTCCAGCAGCGTCCTATGAAGAAGACTAACATCAAAATATAAATTAAATTTTTCAAGAAAACTTTCAGAGAAGGTGGCAGTACTTTTTCAGCCCTGAAAGACGTCAGCAGACTTTAAAACCTTCTCCAATCTGAGTTGTATATCCTCAGAGACGGAATTGGGGGCGACTAGGTCCACATGGTAAATTATTTATAAAGCCTCTTACTTTAAAGAGTAAACACCAATAACACTAGATGGCATCTGGACCGTTATGAATAAAACTGACTTCTGAGACAGTCCAACAATTCTTGTTCAACAGTAGAACTTTGAGGTTCAAGTTTTTTAGTGTCACATGCTCAATAGAGCAGTGAAAAAGTTTTTGTTCTTAAAAGCTTTGTATGAATAGGATTAAAGTAAATTTCAGGAGCAAAGGTGTCATGTTGGTATCACAGTTTCATGCACACTGGACATGATTAAGATGTGTATTTTGAAGCATGGAAGAAGAAAGCTTATTCAAGATATTTCCCCTAAAGTTATGTTGCCAATATGCTATTTGGGATAATATTAATAGAAATCTCCAAGGTCTAAATTAAGGATATAGTAACCCTTTGAGGAGAGAACCATCTAATGTGGCCAGAGTTTTTATAGTTTTATATTTTCTATTAGTTTTTATTTTCCCAGAGTGGGGTTTGCTAGTTTTAGTTTAGTTTTTATTAGTTTCAGTTAGTTTTTCTCTTCGTTGTAATATGGGGGGTATTTTTCTGAGTCAATTTAAACATTTAGAATAGGTACATAGGGCGCCTCCCATTAGAGGAATGTCAGCCACGTCCCACTGGTAGGAGGCCCCGAGGCAGACCCAGAACACGCTGGAGGGATTACATATCTCATCTGGCCTGGGAACACCTTGGGGTCCCCCAAGAGAGGGACGTCAGGTGCTTTGATTGGCCTGTTTTTTAACACCTAGTTTTAGTGTTTAGTTAAATTTTAGTTAACTTTAACAACCTTGATGGGAGCCCTATTTGTATGATATGATGATATGATAATCAAGAATCAAGAATTTTGGGGTCGTCATAAAAAATGAAACATTTTATTTAAAACTTAATTGGTAAGTTTATTTTTTCAGAATTAGTTCAATCTGACATTTGATTTAACAAGTTATAAATGACAGAGTGGAGTTTGTTGACAACAGAAGGCTCATTTATTTTTGTGACTATTTTATAACCCAGGAACTAAACTTCAACTTTATTTATATAGCTATACCTCTCATTTAAACATGAATCATGATGTTCTTCATTTCATAATAAACTGATGTTCCTCAACATTCTCACTAACTGCATTTACTTTCCATCTCTCAGGGAGAAATTGGTGCGGAAACACCTCAGACTGCCACTGCCAACACACAGCTTCAAAACAAAACAATCATAGAGATGTCAAATTCAATCACCGATCCCACTCTGTTCTTGGCAATCGTTCACTGATGCGTTCACAAAGCATATGCGCTTCAAGTTTTGCAGCTGTTTCACCACATTTGTTTGTTTACAGGCTGCAGTGTGATGGCAGAGGTCGCTTCAAAAAGAAGACAGACTCAGAGAGAGGTTGAGAGACGATCATTATCAAATCACTGCTAATGGAAAAACAGCTGCAACTTCTTGGATCGACCACATCCCCACAAAAACTAATGAAATTTGAGAAGTAAGACATTTTCAGTAGTCTAGGGAAATAAAGATTTCATAACAGTTTTATCAGCTCCGCAAAGGAGGTTGTGTTTTCAGTTTGGTTTGTTTGTCAGCAGGAGCAAACACACAAATTACTTCTCATTTTGGTTCACACTGCAAGACACAGCATTCGGTCTGCTCTCTCCAAGTGCCCTTCTAGTTTCTAATACACTACTCCAGAAATGATTCCTCAGAGCCCCTGCTGACTGCCTTCTGACATTTTTTTCTGTCTGAACTGAACATGAGATTATAGACTGCATGACTGTCTCTTTTTGTTTCACAGTAGCTGCTCCCATCTAAGGAAAATCAACAGTTCTGTATCTCTTCTGTAGGCTGTCTTGTCCATATGCCTGTCACCTCATTTCACAGAGTCTATAACAGCTTCGTTTTCACAGCGACCCTGCAGGCACATATTAGTAAATAATTACAGTGTGAGAGTGGAGAGCTTGGTGCCTGTCAGCTCTGTTAGGAGAGCTCTATGGCAAGGAGGACACCTATTGGTGCCAGTGTAAAACCACAGTAACACATAAGCTCCAAAAGTCACGTGACAGCTTAAACTGCTTGCAGCATCATTCTCCTGTTACTGCCAGCACACCATATGGCATGGATTCACTTAGCATATACGCAACATGAGCTCTTATTGTGATTACAATATTTGTTGCTCCATGCCATAAACAAAAGTGCTGTCTATAAACACACCGAAAGCACTAAGATAAGTTCAATGGAGCTAGGAGGACCACGTCATCCGCAAAAAGCAGGGACGAGATCCTCCTGTCACCGAACCTGACACCCTCCACCACTCCACTGGTGGTGGAGGGTTATTATAGTCGTCTGATAAAATTATGGTAACGATCCCTACAGAGATAAACCTTCTTGTTAGAAAGTAAGATCATTTTTCTTTACCAGAAACAGCCCCAAAAGCGTTACACCAAACTCACCAGACTGCTAAATAAACAATAATTTTAGCGTATATAGAGCAGTACATTTTCACATCTAACTGTGTGAATTAAGGGTTTATTTTGACCAAACCAGACTTGGTGATTGTTTGTGAGTTTTATTTTGTTTCTGTCGACTTGGAATGAAGTGTGTTTTATGATGATAAATAAGACTTATTCAAATGGAATCTGGTGGGTTTCATGATTGTGATCTTGAGGCTGTTTTTTGTTCATCAAAAAGGATCATATGGTCTATCTCTGTAGGAATGCTTTCCATAAATTGTCAGACACCTAAAATGATAATCAGAGCATGTCAGTGGCAAAAACAAGCACTTTAGTGAACATACATTGATGGTTCAAACATGCCCCGAGTGGTTGCATTGCAGCCTGTTTTGCCACTGCCGTCTGTAGCAGTCTCTCTCAATGCTGGACCAGTTTCAAGGATTGTTGTTCCCATTAGTGATTTAGACACAAAAACATGAGAAAACACGATCCTGGTTGAATAGTACTGAACTTACCCTTTTAAAATATTTCACTTAAAACCACAAATGTCATCCTCCAGGTGGTGCTAACAAAGAAGTCAGGGGATCACCAGCATCAATCAGATTCATCCTGTGGGCACCATGACTGTTTGTACAAAATTTCATGACAATTCATCAAAACAGTTCATGAGATATTTCAATCAGGACCATCTGTGGTCCCCAGAGCAACACCGCTAGCATGGCATAAAAGCAGAATCAAATAAATTAACCAATGTATTGAGAATTTTAGATTAGATTTTTTTTAATTTAGATTATTAAAATTTTACTAATTATTTTGAAAGGTTATGGTACTCCTCTTATTTTCATTGTGAGAGTTTTATTGGAGTTAATTTTCCCTATGGATACAATAACAGCACACAAGAAAGACCAGAGCTAAGATCTAAACCCAGTAACAGCGCTCGTCCACTGCCTGCCACATATTACCTGTCCCAGTTCAGCTGCCTGCTGCAGTATCTCCACCTTCCTCTGAGCACCTCGACGGGCATGGAAGGAGTTCCTCTGACTCTGGATCACTAACACCACCTCCTCCAATCCTGAAAAACATGCACAAAAAAGTAAGTAAGTAAAATGTATTCATAGAGCGCTTTTCGCAGACATAGGTCACAAAGCGCTGCACAAGGGCAATATACATTAAGAAAAGAAACACAGAAGACAAAGTGACTACGAAAGCCACATACTTAAAGTTGCTCAATTAGCAAAACTATTTGCACAAAAAAAAAAAAAAATCACAATACACAATAACACAGATGTATTTATTATAACCAACAATCTTAAAGATTTTGCTGTCTGGGTTGAGCTTTTCACTCACACTCTGTGAATCAAGTCAAACCTCCTTAAATGCACCACATATTCAATTTGCTTTCCCAAACAGTGCTACAGTGTGGACAAAACATCAGACAATCTGCAGTGAAATCCCTCACTCACCAACAGAGCTGTGTGCCGTGTGCTCCTGGAGCTCTGCTGCCTGCGGGGAGTCAGAGGGATTCTCGTTAAGTCTGACACAACCTGCTGAGCCACATGATGAAGCCATAATCACAGCAAGAATCTGGGGGCAGCACTTACATGAGCACCACCTGTGTGATGGTCTCCAGCAGAGGCACCTTGCGGCAGCGAGAAAAGAAGCAGGAGCGTCATTATAGCATTAAAATGCATCAAATAGTTGTGCTGACATGAGTGGCCAATTAATCTTTTAGTCGATTTGATGATGATTATTATATTAGTTGATTATTATATCAACAAAAATGGCTGTATAGTTGTGTCATTGTACATTTAAAAAATATATATATTTTGGTTTTGGACTGTTCGTCAAACAAAACAAGGCCACAGATTATGTAACCTTGAGCTTTGGGAAATTGTGATGACACCATTTCCTAGCACTCAATAATTTTAGCTAAAGCTCATTAATAAGCAAATATAATTTTAATAAACTTGTCCTCACTTTAAAGGGATAGTTCATCACACAATCAAAAATACATATTTTCCTCCTACCTGTGGTGCTATTTATCAGTCTAGATTGTTTTGGAAAAACTCAGGAACTGTTTTCTTTCCACCGAACTACACCTGCCACCCATATCACTGTGCAGAAAGAAGTGTGCAGTGCATCTACTAATGGATGAGACCTTCATGCTCGTGACAGCATAAGAGGTAAATGATGCAAGCACAGCCTGAGCAGTAGCAGACACAGCAGCAGTATATTACTCGTGCACTAACACCTCTTATCAGTAATATAACAAGATAAAACAGAGACTTTGAATCCAAGAATACTCCAAACAGACTTTGACACCAGAACAGCTATAGTTGCTACCGCTCAGTGTGTGGGATATTTGATGGTGAACAGTATAATGGTGTATAAGCATGTCAATGCCAAGGGTACAGATAGGGCTGGAATTTTTGTGGGCACTTTGATATCTAAGGTAATTAATACCCAATATATTTCCAAACACATCAGCCAAAAGGCCTCCTTCAAGGCAGACATTTTTAGTATTTATGGAAGTAAAAGCATAGGTGTAATTATTAAGATTAATGATTGAGTAACCCAGAAAGCCTGATAGTGCTTATAAAGCATCTTATACTTTACAAGTGTCTCTTTTAAAGGCCCTGCACAGCTACGTCACCCACACAGGTGTTTTCACTTTGTCTAATTAGGCCTCTCCTTTGGGCTGTTTGATTGACCTCACTCTCCTATTACATTTCTTGCACCTGTTAGGTGTGGACAACTTGCCCAGAGGTCTAACTGGGCAGAGTAACTGGGAGTGCAGGGCTTTTCACTTTTTATCATGCCTGCTGCAGTTTAAGAAATGGTTACAGTTGAAGCACGACGTTACAGACAAATGTGTAGTTCCATTTCACTCCAAATAAAATGAGCATGGGCTGTAGCTTGATTCATAATCATCTTAATTCTTCCCAGGAAAGCTTCTGTGTAATTTAATGTGTGCATACTTTTCCATGAAGTATATTTACAGATAAAAAAAATTATCTTTTACATGATATATTTGATTACATTGACGTGCACCACTGTACTTTCAACAGCCTCTTGTTTGCAAACCCCATGGGACCACCTGAATTTGATTGTGGTGCGACAAGCTAGCCACTATAAAATCACCAGTTCCTGTTTTGAATGTCAAAATAAAACAAAATAGCAGACATTTCGTGGCAAAGCCAGAATCATGGTATCACTAACTAATAAATTAAATAGTTAATGTAATATCCAAGACATCTTTTCATACATGTTACCACTGTAATACACCTAATGTCCTGTTATAGTACGCTAATAACTTTACTTTGAAGGCTATATCGAGCCAACTTCCGGTATCTCTCAGCCGGCCTGACGCAGTGTATCCTGCTTTTTGCTAGCGGTTTAGCTAACACATTAGCCGTCTCAGCAGGGCATAGACCCCACTTACCAAGCCAGAGAATGAGCACGGCGACCAGTTTGCATCCGTTCACCACATTGTGGCGTGACATGGTTCCTGTGGCTGCAGTTTTTTCGGTTGAAATCACCGTCTTCTCATGGCAGAGTGGAGAAATTGGTTAGCTGTTGGCTACATTCCTCAACTGGCAGAACTCGACTGTAGTGACTGTTAGTGCGGAGCATTAGCGACCTCTAGCGGTCAGTAGATTATTATGTTACTACAAGACATGTTGTTCATAAATACACCAGAATAAAACTGTGCCCTGGTCTTCTCTAATATAATATATCAAATATATCATGTAAGTTATATTAAAAGGTACTTTTTTCACGTTTAGAAACATTAAATTGTCATCAACTAGGACAGTTAAATTTACTATAGGCTACCTACTAGTTGAGGTACTTTATGAGAGTATTGTTAATTTCTTTATATTTCGACTTCACTTCATTTCAAAGAGAAATATTGTTATGTTTACTACCCTACAGTTATTTGACAGCTATGCTATAGTTACCAGAAGATAATGATTTTACTCACAAATATGATGGCTTATAAATCTATGTTAGACTACCCAGCAGTTTGTAATATAAAGTAGTTACAGTGATCTCCACCTTGACCACATACAGCAGTAAAATGCTGCTCAGATACTGGTATATATAACCTATGAATCACAACACCCACAAACTGTTTATTTTCTTTTAGTGTAAAGAAGTACAAGTACATTCATCCATTCACAAAACAGGTGATGAACATAAGTGCAATTTTCCATACGTTTCCACTCCTGTGTAGTAATGCTGGCATCACCACACCAAACTAAAGTGGATGCTAATGAGGCAGGACGCTAAGTTATACACTCCCTTACAACCATTTACAAATACATTTTCTGGCAGTGCCTTGGCAATAGGGTTCCATTAATGTTGTTATGAGATACTGATACAGTCTGACACAGGTTTATTTGTACTGAAGCTGCTGATTGACAACACTTTGCACAGTATCCAATATCTCTATATGACCACAATAAGTATTGTTATTTCAGAGAGCTGTATTTGGTCAGGATGGAAAAGCCTCTGAAGCAGCATTTTACTGGATATTCCCTGTAGCGACTGTAGGAAACAAACTAAAAGCCGCAGAGAGGCTGAGGCTGGGCCTGGTTAACTTGTCATCCAAAAAATATGTTAAATAAATGTATTAACGAAAAGGAATCAACTTATTATAAGGCACAGAAACTTATAATCAAAATGATTACGAACAAAAAAAGCCTCTCTATCCAGCCATAAAAGCACACAGGTGAACATGAGATGCTCATACAGATCATTAGTGTCACTGCCCATATCCATGTGACCCGACTCTCCCAGTAAAACATCCCAAAAGACTAACACATTTAACATACTAAAATATAAACCATTCCAAAACGTATTAATCTTACAAGATTTATTCTTTTCTAAATTAATTAACGGCTCCTACACTCACTGTTTAACTTGCTCCTGAAACCTAGCACCTCTTAGCCTTCGTAGTGCATCAGTATTAGGTGTGCAGAGTCATCCAGTGTGCCGGTTTGGAGCCATTGGTGTGCCAGTTTTGGTCAGCAGCCTGTATGTTTGACACCCCTTGCCTTAGTTATAATAACCCAGTATCCAGTATGATAAATGCTCTGGCCATTGTACTGCCTAATGAGTACTTTAAGTACACAGTGTCGTTAACACTGCGTTTATAATGAGCAACATTTTTAATACATTGGATTTTTAAAGTAGTTAATCTGCTAAGAAGTAAATTAAATCATTACCTGTTTTGTTTACAAGCAGTAAGGAACCTAACTTTGTCTGCACATGACTGATACACACACACACACACACACACACACACTTGCAATCAAATTAAAGTAGTTATTATGATGGCTCTCTACCTCTCAATCCTGCCCTTTAATCCCTGGACTGATCTGAGAGCAGCTACTGGTCCATAGAAGCTTCACTGTCTGTCTCAGTCTGTGCCCTCCACAGGGAGGTCAGAGGTTAGCCACAAAACAGAAATGTACAAGTTTTACAAAGGTTGTGTTTGTCAGGAAAATTGTGTTTTGTTCCCAATACAGGGCGGGTATGGTATAGTCTCATATGAGGAAGACGTAGGCTATCCAGAGAGGAGGCTGAGAGCATGATTTCTGCTGTAGGCCGTGCAGACTGGTGGGGACATCCAGAACAAATGAGTCAACGGTCTGCTGACCACTGAGTCTGCTTCTTGGCCACAAAATTTAAACAGGCGGCTTGTGCTTGTGCTGTGAAACCACAGCTGTGAGTGTTCACATTTTTGTGCGACCAACTTTGAACTTTACGGAAAGAGATCTGAACATAAGAGCTGTGCTGTATAGCTGCTTGGAAGGAGAACCGTGTAAATACTATATGTTCAGAGGGTTAAAGCTGCTATGATTCACTCCAACACAACTGGGACACTTGATCAAACACTTATAGGCTGCAATAAAACCAGAGCTGTGATTTATGGATCTGTTTTGGACTGTCTGATGTGTTATTTGCTGAGGAATGCTATAGTCAGTAAATGTCGGCCAAGTCATCTGAAAGGTCTGAGCAAACATTGCTTATGAATAAAAACTGCAACGTGATCAGAAAAGGTCGCACGGGGAATTAGGTTTGTTGATATGAAACACAAATATGAAGCACACTGATGTTGTCAGTGCGGCACAAAGGCTCTCAGGTGACTCATGATGTTTGAATTAAGGTGCTGTACTTTTCCTGCTGCTGCTGTTTCTCAGCACAAGGCCAAATGCTGCCTTCAAGTGGCTTCTCGTAAAGTGTGAATGCACGGCTTTATGAGAAGCCATTAGTCTTTTTAAGTCTCAATAAACATTTAGGTTTTTTATTTGTTTGATGTTCTCACTGATTTATTTGTATAATAACGGTGTATTTTTGCTCACTTACATATATATAGATATAGATATATACACATACACATATACCTGTTTAAATGAAGGAACGCTCTTGACATGAGTCTTGATAAATTATAAAGTCCTCAGAAGTATCTTTGGAAGAGCTGTGTCATAAATCCACACAGCTGTGTCCCTACAGGTCATGATACACATCATAAAACAGGAAGTTAATACATTTGCCTTCAAAATAAAGTTACCTTTAGGGAAATATTGATAGAAAATCTATCTATTTATGATGTAACTTGTTTGTCTTCAATTATGTGTATGCTCTTATGTGTAGTTTTGCTGCCTCCACGGAGTACCACTTTGGAATTAGGTGTTTTTAGTGATGCTTTTAAGTGCTGTCCTCTGGGATTTTTTATGTCATGATACTCCTGTGAATCATGTGCTGTAAAATTCCATGTTAAAATCAATCATTAAAGCCTGAACATTATCAATAAATATGCTTATGTATATCCTTCTGAGACTCTGCGTCCTCATATTAGGACATCACATTTTACGTTTCCAGCACCTTATACTTTATTCTGCTTAACTTAGACCTGCTGTCCTCATTTTTGGACACTTTTATGCTCAGTCTGCAGCTGATTCCGACACAAAAGTGGACAGGGTACAAAACCTGATCACATTTTTATGCATGAAACTTGTTTATTTGTGCTAAATAAACAAGTTTGTAGTTAGGTTTGGCATACACATTTGACAAGTTTTAGCAACAGTAAGGAGCTAAAATGCTGTAATGATTAAGGAAGTACTTTTTGGAAGAAAAAAAAACTTCATATGGAGACAATGGGTTTATATTTAAAAGTCACAAGTGTGTGATAAATTATAAAACTGTTTATTTCAACACCTGAACATTGATGTTACAAACAATGCAACAATTGTTTAATGTGTTGTAACTCTGTGGGTTAGAGGTCACTGCTCAGGTCTAAAACTGTTCATAACTGTTCATTTCAATGTCTGGACAGGGCTGTGCAAAAACAAAACTGCACATAATGCAACATATATAAAAGCCTTGTGATATTTTTTTGTTTGTTTGTTTGTTTTGTATCTCTGTACTAAATTTTCCCTGCTCCATCCTCCAAATGTCAAATGTCCTTTTTGTCTGTGGAGCATTTTAGCTCGTTACTGTTGCTAAAAATGGTCAAATTTGAATGCCAAATCAAACTACAAACTTGTTTATTAGCACTAATGAACAAGTTTCGTGCATAAAATGTGATCAGGTTTTGTACCCTGTCCAGTTTTGTGTTGGGATCAGCTGCACACTGAGCATAAAAGTGTCCAAAAGTGATTATTATATTATATTATATTATATTATATTATATTATATTATATTATATTATATTGCATGGGCGTTTTGGCCAGCGCAGACCGGAAGTGCTGTTGTGTCAACACATCCAACTTGACGGTGGTTAATAAAGCTGCGTGCCTGAGGCAGGAAATATAAACAGCAGCAGCCGCAGCAGCAGCAGCAGCAAGAGGAAGAGGAGGACGCACAAGAGAAATCTGAGGCATCATGACAATAAACAAAGTGTCCAACAACAGCAGGATGAAGGTGACAGAGGTGGAAGAGTTCCTGAGAAAACCTCCGGCCGGTTTCTCCGTGGAGGCTCTCACATCGGGTTACAGAGTCCACAGCAACCCGGAGACAAGCCTGGTGCTCATCGATGACTTCGACTCCTGCAGAGGGAGAGTAGTTTTCCACAAGTCGCTGGGAAGGTGAGGAAAAATAAGACTGGATAGGATGATGCACGGCTCTTTAAATACACATATTTACTTTAAAAAAACTAACATGAAACTGTCTGGTTTTAAAACAGGAAAGTTAAAATGCACAATCTATGGGAGTACACCAGCATGAGAAAGAGTCTGCTGTCCAAGAGGATCTATCTGCTCATGTCTGCCTGCGAAGAAAACCTCTCAGTGGCCAACAAGAAGGCAGCAACTGAACCCAGAGGTAACTGAAACTGCACCCTACCATTTCCCATAAGACCTCAGCATGACTTAAATCACACAAAGTGTAATTACACTGGAATAATGAAACAGTAAAAACATAAATGGGCCTTAAAGGCACCACTTGCATTGCCCTGCTAAGTGGGTCATGCAGTTTGGTGGCAGGGGTGACTCATGCTGGCTCCCTAACTTGGGATTGTTGCACTGGGTGGAGTGGGTAAATTACACTGGCAGCACAGTACTTGTGGCACATGACAGCATGTTTTCCTGCACTCTTTTCTCACTGTTTTTCTCATGAGTTATCTTCGACTGTGTTTCAGTGCTGAAGCAGTTTGTGGTGTCTTTCGACGGCAGGGATCCTTTCATCAAGTGGCAGATGGAGAGAGGCCTGGACTGGACCATCTCCTCTGTTGCTGGGGAGAGCTACAGAGTGGATGTAAGCAGGGTTTTATGGTCCTTCTGTCACTTTTATGTTCATTAGAGCAGTGGTTCCCAACTGGTGCAGCCACAGGTCCAGATTTCTCCTTAGACATTAAAGGTCCACACAGTTTAATACATTCACCATCATACTTGTGTTTGGCCATGTCATCAAACAAGTTTTCTGTCTCTGTGCAGTAGCTATCCATTATTTAAGCACTCTACAGCAGGAAACAGCACCTCAAAATAAAACCTCTGTGTCGGAAATTCACTGTACTTCAAAATAAAGTGTGTTTTTGACTAACTTAAATTTTTGCAAGTCACTTTCGGACCTTGACCCACCAGTTGAGAACCACTGCATCAGACTCCAGGAGCTGCTGTGTTTGTATTCTTGTACTGAACATGACTTTTCCCCATGTCAGATTGACTTGACTGAAGTACTAGAGAGCTGGGCAGCCAAAAACATCATCATCATCACTGACGAACAAAAGAAAGTCCAACCTGTGTGGAGAGACGCCGCCTTCACCCTCAAATACTACTCTGATGCCCTGTTTGACTTCCCACACTGGTTTGGGTTCAGCAAAAGAACATTTAACGTAAGTTTCCTCTTAACATAGTAACCATAACATTTTCTGTATGTTAGCGACCACCTGTCTAACCTGTCTTCTCTGCTCTGTTACTATTAAAGTTGAGACTAACATGAGCCAGCGGTGGATGGAGAGAACGAAAAAAATGGAGTTTACTGATGGAGTCTGCTTCCTCAAGAAAGTCTTGATCAGCAGATGTATGGTTGTAACCTGCCAGGTGAAGGACCAGCCTACCTCTTGGGACTGCAGAAACTACTTTGCAGTCATTTTGGGTCCAGATATTTCGCATGATCAGTGGGTGGAAACCACTGACAAGGACTGAGAATGAAATTCTGAATGCCATGAAGTTTATTTAAGCAAATTTTGTGTATAAACTGATTTTTTTTTCCAAGTGTTTTTTGCTAATAAACACGCATGTACCTCAGTTGATTTACATTTGTTGTATGAGGGGTTGAAGGGGTCAAATCTGTGTCAGACTTTTGTACAAAAGAATCAGCGTTTGTTTACGAGAAGTTTTTATTTTTTACGAAGCTCAAACACAATAAATGTTCTTTTACAAAAAAAAACGAGTACAGAGTTTTAATTGAGTTCTCATAAGTTAAAAGATAAATGTGGGGTTGCCATTATGTGACACACACCAACGGGACTAAGGGATGAGGAGAAGAGCAGATGCAGCGTTGGCGATGGTCTCTACGTATTCCTTATAGCCGTTGCCGTAGTAGCGCACCAGCAGGTAGCTGGAGATGCCCACGATGCACATCAGGGACAGGAAGCCGAGGACGCGTTTTCCAAACAGGTAGCCTGGAGTGCTACAAGGAAATATGAAAATATATCCATTAGATATGTGCCTGTGAACACACACTCACAGCACAGATCACTTGTGTTAGTTTACCTTTGAGAGGTTTGTCCCATGTATCCAACAAAGTACTTCTGCCTGACTACAAGATAGATGATCCCGGCAAAGGCAGCAGGCGCTTCAAACACACGACAGAAAAAGATTTTAAGAGATATATCCTGTGCATGCGGTTTCAATAATGCACTACGTGACCAAAAGTTTACGCACACCCATTTCCACTTTTGCCCAGGAGCTGTGTTTCAGTTTGGACAAGGCCCCTTTTTTCACAGAGTACAGTCATGTTTTTGTTTATGTATTTATCTTATCAGTGAAGCCAATGAAGCTGTTGGCAGAGGGTGAGCACGGACATGACGACTGACTGTTTGCATTGTTTGTGCAGGAAATTCCTGCTCCCACTTCAGACGGTCAAACTGTAAGACTAAGAGGCTCCCTGTTAATTGTTTTATAATGTGTTTTATATGCTGGATTAATGTGTTGAGACATGGGCACTGGTGAAGCTTTCAGACAAGGGTGAGTAAGCCTTCCTTTGCAAGTAGAAAAGTCTCTTGTAAAAGTTGGTAACAAAAAAGTGGATTAAACAAGTGTTTAAAGAGCTGCTGACAGACTGTGGTGTATGAAGAAAATAAAATATGGATTACTGGGTGAACGCTGGGTTTCATATACATGTTTTAGTGTACATGTAAACTTATTTCTTTATGGCAAATCCCCTAAAGCAGCCTCACTACTTCCCACCCCACATAAAATATCTTTTACCGTACCTGGATGGCTTTTACCTTTTCGTTTTCTCGTATTCTAACACTCTACACATACACTCCAATCCACCACTGCCTTTGCTGTTCTAAGTATTACTGGTTGAATATCTGTTGATCTTAAGAGAGTCTTCATGTGTCAAAGTTGCAGATGAAACAGGATACAGTGAGTTTAAACGTGAATTCACTATGTCAATAAATTCTGCCAAAAGCAACCCGTCTGATAGGAGGAGGAGGTTTATGAAGAACTGGTTTTCCCCAGTTACCTGACCTGCACAGATCCCTGACCTCAACCCCACACTTTTGGGATGAAGTGGGACTCCAACGGAGAGCTGTGCCAGATCGACCTCATCAGTGCCTTAAATCTCTGATGCTCACGTGGCTGAATGGGAGCAAATCCCTGCAGCCAGGCTCCAAAATCTTGTGGAAAGCTTTTTCTGAAGAGTGGAGGCTGTTATAGCAGCACAGTAATGTGCATGGTTTTGGCATGAGATGTATGCGCATGTGAGTGTCCACGTATTTTTGGCCATATAGGGTAAGTGTTACTAATTTTACTATTGGTGCAGTTGGCTCTCAATCATAGGTTAAGAAGTGCAAACATAAAATGATATTTACAGAACATCAAGTGCTTTTTCTCAGCTGTATTGACTCTTTGGGGTGTGTTCTGTTTACAGGGCAAAAATGTGACACTCTTATATGGTAACTGACTAATGATTACCTTGACTGAGACACAGACCAGCACACCACATCACTGCCAGGAAAGTGGGATAAGCATCCATGCAGTTGCGACTGAAAGAAGCGCAAACAAGAGGCGTCATTAGCACATCTCGAGGAAGTCACCTGCAAGACGAAACTATGAAGCAATCTGCAAACTGTTAACAGACAGCGTGGCCCATTTTCTTTGGCTGTTAGGAAATGTTTTAAAACTGCAGAGCAGAAGTGACTGTTAAAAAAAGAAAAAAAATCAACAGGATAAAACAGTGCATGAGCTAGAAACCCCAGTGAGGCTGTCTGGAGGAACAGAGTTGAAACGGGAAGCCAGGAAAAGTTGAGCCCACTCTCCCAGTCAGCACGCGCTGGCTGTTGCAACACATTGCAATAATCAGTACAGTGTGTTGCGCAGAGCCGTGTCCCTCAAACGTTTTCCAATCGCACGCATGTCAGGAGAGTCATCCAAAAAACATTAACACTCAGAGCAGGGGTTCTCAACCTGCTGGAGGGGACCCTAGAAGGGGTCCCGTGATAAATCTGAGGGGTCACAAGCTGAGTTTCTTGTGAAACACTGGACACTTAAACCGCTTTACACCTCAAGAACTATTTAACAAGAGACATGACATAAACAGATAATTTTTAAACTGTCACCAAACGTTTGCATCATATTTTAAAGGCTTGAAATCCTCACATAACCTTCAAGACAGGATGTGGCTCAGATGCTTCCTTGTAAAAACAAGAAGTGCATTGCTGCCTGTGGACTAACAGAGCTAATGGATTAAAGACTAGATACTGTGTCAGTCACAAATATTAGATTTGAATTTCAAGCTATAGCCTAATCTTTCAAACACATGTAAGTGATGCAGTATGCGCAGCATGATGCTTTATCATCTCTAGTGCTGCAACTTATAATTATTTTCATTATGAATCGTTTTTGTTGACTATTTTTTTGATTAACTGATTATTGTGTGGTTTATAAAATGTCAGAAAACAATGAAATAATTGTCAGATTGTCCGATCAGTGGTCCAAAACACCATCACATTCAATTTACGATGATAGCAAACAGAAAAAATCAGAAAATCCTGACTGAAATAAGAGAATGTTTGGCTTTTTTGATCAATTTACTGACAAAATAGTTCACAAAATTCATCAGTTAATTGTTTGTTTGACTGTTGAAATAAGGAATCTCAGAAATTGGGTAAATTTGCTCTTCCTTTATGTGTCAAGTGGTTTTGCAACAAGCGTAAAAGTCACATTTTTTGAGAAACAATCTTGCTTTCATGCTGCACGTGATCCCTGGATGGTAATTTGACAGCCTAACCCAGGCCGCAGACTGCAAATAAACGAGCAGTATTCACTCCTTTAACTCAAACACAGGGTGATGAGTCACCTAACTGAGAGGCTGGAAGAATAAATGTTTTCCTAATGGCTATTGTTGCCTTCCCAGCCAACATTCAAATTAGCTCTGTACCATTTTTTTTTTCCCCTATCTGGGAGTGCTCAGGCAAATGAGGGCTGCCTTGCACTGGAGGTGATATTAGGGGGAATGTAAAACCAAATGGAAAGTTCCTGGGTGTTATAGCAGGAAACAAAAATAGCACAATCCCCCATTGTTGTTCCTGGTACATGTTTTGTTAGATTGACAGAGTATTGATGAAGGGTCACTTACTTGGCACACGAGACTCGTTCAAAAGCAGCTGTGTTGACATTTTGAGTTTTGCACTCCTTCTCCACCTTCAGGGCAAAGAATGCTTAAAACACAGAGAATTAACGTCATCACTACATTAGTTTAATTTCTTTACTGATTTAGATTTAAAACAGATGATTGATACTTTTTTCTGTTTCTCACCATTCTGAAGTACGCTGATGAGGGTGACCATGACCAGGAGGTAGATGTTTTCCACCACTACGAGGTTCATGATGACCTTGCGAGTCGCGGGAGCAGGTGGATGGAGAGGTCGAGCTTCACGTCCAGAAGTGCGTCTTTGCTGTGTAGCTTGCAGAACATAAACCTGATCTGTCCTGCTGTGACATCACATGCTCCCCCCATCCCACCTCCATCCCACATACACACTCATTTGCGGCTTCCTCTTTATGTAAATGATGCTCTGGCTTAATACAGAGAGGTGCCAGCAAGCTGCCTGAAACTTCCTGTGTGTGTGTGTGTGTGTGTGTGTGTGGAGTGACACTCACCAGGTCGCACACACATGCATGAATACAGTTTCACACAACAAAATTTGCATCAATGTTACGCTATGATTTGTCGTTCGTCAAAGGGCCCTGTATAGAGTATAACTGGCAAATGAGCAGGACCTATGCATGGGAAATCTGTAAATGTTATTTATATGACAGGATGTGTCCTCAGACAGGTTCAAACTTTTTCACAGCATACAGTTTTGACTTGTCATTGCAAAGGAAACCACAGTGTTCAATGGCTCGTTAATTTTATGAATTACACGAGTGCTGTTCCTCCTATGACAGGTCAAAGTCTCTGCTGCAGTAGTGAAGGAAGTATTGAGATCTTTTACTCGAGTAAAATCTGTAATTCCAAACTGTAAAAATATTCCATCACAGATTAAAGTCCGTCATTCATAATTTTACTTCAGTAGAAGATATGGGCAGCATAATACCACCATCTGGGGTACCACAGGCCACACAGGTAAACTTTTTTATCATATCTCATGGGTGCTTTATTTTCTCATGACTTAGATAGATAGATAGATAGATAGATAGATAGATAGATAGATAGATAGATAGATAGATAGATAGTTTACTTTATTAATCCCTGAAGGGAAAGTTAGGCATCGTAGCAGCCCAATACATTAAAATGTTTGCCATAGGTCCTAATTTAAAGTATATCACGCTGTCATGGGGGGTTAGAGGTGATCAGTCAGTCATTTTAAAGGATACAGACACAAATTTCCTCATGTGCTCTATTGACGGCCATAAATATTGCTCTTCCTAAGGTAGGATGATGTTCAAACTAATTTAGAAAAATAACACACACCAAGGTTTGTAGTGAGGTGCTATAACTGGCAGTCGACTAGAAAGTAGGAAACAAGTGTCACACACTCCAACCACATACAGCCCAATTTGATCTCAGATGATCCGGAGCAATAAAACCATTGCACAATAACCTATAGGTACAATCAGCTCTAATATTTTCCCTTTTTTTCTGTAAAGAATTACATACATTCTGTAGACATTAAACCTTTCGCAAAACAGATGAACAGCCTGAGATGTCTACTGTCAGTCATTCTGCTTCTCACTGTCATTACATGTGGATTTATCCAGACATTTCCTGATGCATCTTTAAACATGGTCACAGTGAGTATTCATTGTTATATCAGAGAACTGTATTCTGGTCAGGGTGGAAAAGCCTCTGAAGCAGAATTTTACATGAAGTATGCATTGTTTAACTTGCTCCTGAAACCTGCCACATCTTAGTAATAATGGCCAGACTGGACCCTTTGGCAGGCCGGTTCTGGCCCATGTGCTGTATGTTTGACACCCCTGATTTGGATCATGTTTCGGTCCTCTGCTGTCTTCAAGGTCAACAATCAAGCGAACAGCAGTTGATCTTAAGAGGGCCTGAGGGCCGAAACTCTCACCTAGATAAATGAGAAAAGCAGATGAAGCCAGAGTGTGCAAAACTTGTACTATCAAGATGATGTTCAAAGTCAAATAACTGTATCTTAACTGTTACAATCCTAAAATAATAATATGTTCCAGATGATATTAATTACATAACTAATAATGTTTTGAGAAGAAAGATAAAATTTTTGCTATAATGGTTGTTTCTTAAATTAGTTTATTCTTGGGGTCCCCAGTTGAAGCCTTATGTTAACGTATGTAAGCCCTATGTTTGAGTGTGTAATCGTCATATTTTATAAGTTGATCATATATTCTAATGTAAATTCTGTGTAAGGAGTCTGTAAGTATCTAGTAAGAGTATCATATAAATGTAGTCAAGTGAAGCACAAGTGGCTCTACAGTGTGTCCAAGTACAGTACTTGAGTTAATAGTGCTCTACACCACCTGTGAAACAAGGCCTTGGATGTATAAAGACTGGTGTGTAACTATGTACAGGCTGTCTCAATGACTTGGCCTATCAACAGTCAAACAGCACCTGCACGTGCTGTTCAATGGTAATGCAGCTGCTTTTACCTCCAGTGATTGTTTAGTTTAACTGTAATTTCTCCACCACAGATTTTGTAGCCTATACATAAATAGCTGCAAAATATTTATTATTACTTGTGAATGCATGAATCCCATTAGAGCCACTGCCCCCTCTCCAAAATACAGTGTTAGGATCAGTTATTAAGATGAACATTTAACAAAGATAATATCAATTGATTAATTTAATCGACCAGCGACAGATGGCATAGAGGAAAGAGAAAAAGTTAAGTGTAAATGGTTTGAAAATAAATAAATAAATAAACATTTAAACACTTTCAAAGTCAAGTCAAATAAGTAACTGAAGAATTGAATCATCTTTTCATGATTAAATTATATTAAAATACAATGCAATCTGCAATACGTATGTCATAAGTTAACTTAATTAATGCATTAATTAATATGATTAAACACTGTAAAAACCCTTATAATTACTTTGGCATAAGATACTTACCAATACATGTGAGAGGACACACAGGAACGTTAGCTAACTGAGGTGCTAGCTTAATTAAAGGCCGTGTTGGTACAGTATTTAAGCTAACTAGCATCAGTGCTAACATTACTATCAAAAAATAAATCAACGTGATGGTACTGAATGTAAACGGTTCTTGTGAAACATCCTGAGGTCTGCTGGTGCATCCGTGTGTTCACAATAAACCCATGAAATAACTGTAACGATATTTATCGCTTGTTAATTTAAAATGGCTGCTAATTAACTAAGTGAATATGTCCCATATGGTCTAGCGGTTAGGATTCCTGGTTTTCACCCAGGCGGCCCGGGTTCGACTCCCGGTATGGGAATATCTGTTTTGACTGCACTGTTCTTGAAGTCCGTACATCCTGGTCTGATACGTGTCTTTATCTATGTAAGGTGGAGCTACTAGCTTGATATAACAAAGCTTGTGGTTATCACTATCACACAGAGGTAGTTAAGGTGGCTTGTTGGCACCTGTGTAGATCTCAGTATCTGTTGCTTATGTAAGCATCATGGACTAATACTGGGTGCTATTTTGGTTAAGCAAACTACTGTAAGATTAGTCTTGCCACCAGACAATCAGAGATCTCCGGCTTCTGATAAGCGTCTAAAGACTGACTTGTGAGTCTACTGTAAGATTACTCAGCAGGTGCACTGTAAGGAGGACTAAATGCAGCTTGTTTATTAATAGACTGCCCATGTCTCATTTAATGTTTGTTTACATGGCTGTGACGAATTAACACCTGAAAATTACACCAAGGCTGTATTTATTACTTTAAAAGTAATTGCTTACAGGTCCTAAATGGGAGACATTTTGTTTGCCTTCCAGCCATTAAAAGGTAGATTTCTATTATTTATTTGTTCTAGGTTGTAATTTTGCAAGGTATTCAAAGCCACTTTAAAAGATTTGCTGGTTTTAATTTGTGTCTTCTACGTTGCATTTTGTTTTCAACTTTCATTTTAACCACAGAAATAACGTTTTTTTAATTTAATTAAGGGTCTGACAGTCAATCATCTGAATTTTTATCCACACTTTTCAATATCTTTCTCCTGTTGTCACAGATGTCAACACATTAGAGCAGTGATTCCCAACTGGTGGGTCGTAGACCAAATGTGGGTCGCGGTACATTCTGAATGGACTCTGAAACATGTCAAGTTTGTAAAAAAAAAACACTTCATTTTTAAGTACAGTGAATTTCTGACACAGAGCTTTTATTTTGAAGTGCTGTTTCCTGCTGTAGAGTGAGTGACTAATAAACAGCTACTTATGAAGGCAGCAAACTAGCTCGATGACTTGGCCAAACACCAGCAGGACGCTAAATGTATTAAACTGTATGGACCTTGAACTAATGATGAAGGAGATATTTGGCTTGACCAGTTGGGAACCAATGCATGTTTGATGTCTGATTAAATGTACCCTAAATTATGCTGAATTTTGTTAATATTCCTCATACTTTAAAACATTCACAAGATTATTCATCTTTCACTTACAGTACATTAACAGGCTAATCAGTACTTAGACTTTTAGTGATCTGTAATATGTGCAAAACTTCAACTCACAAATAACTTGGTCTTTGAACGACTTCAAACGTGACTTTCGAAAAACAGAAAATATAAATATTTTATTCTCTCACTGAGAAAGCTGAAACAAAACTGCACACATTTTCTACAATTTGTGCAACAGACACTAGAGTCACCTAAAGTATTTATTAAATGACATTTTAAAAAATTAGATTCCATGAGAATGTTCAAGTAGTTTTTCAAAACAACAAAACAGAGCAAACAAACAGCGCTGGCTGTAAACATACAGCCCATTTACATACAAAATATACACAACTAAGTGCCAAACTTACACAAAAGAATTTTAGGGTTTCCAAATGTTCCACATAAATAATACTAAACAATCATATAACCTTCATTAATTCATCGAAATTAGTAACAGCTACACAGAGATTCAATAACCATAAACTATATCTTCATGTGGGAAAGGCTGCTCAGGACATGTCTGAGTGACAGATGAGGTGTACAGTCAATTTCATATAATTTCTGTCATGATTCTAACTCATAGAAGGTATGGTTCATGATATTTGTGATTGGAGATTGCGCACCCCCCCCCCCCCCACAGCTCACATGAAAAGTTCAAGTGCACTGAGTGCCTCTGTCTCCATCTCCGTCGGTCTCTGCGCCACAGCCTGCGAGAGATACTCCTCCAGGAAGTTTTCAGTGTTGTGCACATTCGTCTGTGACACTGCACCAACTGCACTGACTCCACAGTCCAACTGCTCTGCTCCATCTTGCCCATTGGCGATCATCTCAAGGAAGCCTGTGCTGTCTGGTGAAAGGTTGCTGGCCGTCGTTGCCGGAGAGAGCAGGTCCGAGAGGATGTCATCGCAGACAGAGCTATCGTAAGTGCTGGAGGTGACGGAGTTAGGGGAGCCCAGGGCGGTGCTGTCCGGTCGGAGATGGGCTCCCCCCTGATGACCCAACATTTGATTGAGCTCAGCGAGCTTCTTCTTCTTTGCCCTCAGTTTCTTCATCAGCTTGTACCTGAGGACTTCTGTTTCGCTGAGACCTGGAGGAATCTTTGAGGAGTGGCTGCGGTGTTTCTTTGAGGAGGATATTTCAGGTAGCCACTTCGCTCCAGGCACAGGAAGCGGTGTACCAGGCACCACTGTAGTGTTTGTGAGGGGTTTATGGTGGTTAGAAGGTGAGGGCTGAACCAGCTTTGATCTGCCATTGAGAAGTGAAGGAGATGGGAGCGGACTCGGGGTGTTTGAGCTCTTTGTACCGAATCCTCTGTACATTTCTGCAGCTTTAAGCGGGAGACCTCCGTCCTCCTCTGTCCTGAGTTTTGGTTTAGGGAAGAGTCCTGCAGATGTCTGCTGTCTTCTCACGGGGTTGGGCGTAGAGTGAGTGGGAGGCGTGGGCTTTACTGTGGTGGCAGAGGTAGGTGTGTCGGTGGTGGCAAGTTTAGCAATCGACTTGTGAAGTGGGTTTAGTGGGTGTTTGCTGAGCAGGAAGGACCAGCTTGATTTCTGATAGGGCATTGTGAGAGTTTTCTGAGCAGTGGCGACGGGTGAGGTATCTGTGGAGGAGACGGGGGATACTTGCTGTGTAGTTTCAACAGGCGGTGGGTTATCCTCAGCAGCAGTAGCAGCAGCAGTTTCAGTTTCACTACCGACTGCTTTGGAGGGCTCTGAAGATGCAGGTGGTGAAATATGTGCTGCTGCTGCTTTTGGCGCTGCTTTCCTTTTACCCGTTTGTCTGCTGACTGTTTTGCCTCTGCCAGCTCGTCTTCCCTTCCTTTGTCCCCTCGTGCCACCAGGCACAAACGTAGGATCACTGGACGAGCCATCCCCAGAATCTGATAAAGAGGAGGTGGAGGGGAGCTCATCAACAGGGCAGTGAGACATTTCACTCCCTATTACAGCGGAGGAGCTATCTGGTGTAGAGTCAGTCATTTCATTCTCGTTGGGAACACTCAAATCCTCAGTTTGTTCTTTTTCATTTAAAGGCTGCATCTCTGAATCGGGATTTATTTCCACCAGTGTGAGTGTGATGATGTCATCATGGGAAAGGCCCTCGAAGGTGTCGAGCAGCGTTGTGGAGCCTATCGATGTGTCAACAGCTGCTCTGACAGTTGTGTCCATGTTGTCTTCAGATGGTGAAAGTGCACAGATGATGTCGGTGTCATTGTGAGACATGAGTAGACAGTGATCTGAGGTGTGATCCAACAGTTCATCTGCTGTTAAGCCTTCATTACCCAGACTGGGGTTTGTTTCATTTTTGGATGTGGGAGCTTCAGCAAATGTGCTGGAGGGAGAACAGGCACGAGGCTCTTTATATTCCTCCACCTCCCAGAAGACGACATGTATCTCCTGAGCAGGGACCGGGAGCTTCTGATGGGTCTGACAGTCTGGATGTTTCAAGTCGTCATATTCCAGCCATGATCCTGCAAGAAACAGGTATGACATCACATGTTTAGAGAACAAAAAAACAGCACAAAAATGCCTCACCATGACAAACAATTCCTTTTACAGGAGCAAAAACAGCAGCAGTACACAATAAAGAACATACAAATTGCAAAACAAAATGCAGACTATTAATTGAACAGATAAGATGTCCAAAGAATAATTAAAAATGGGTAAAACCCTTAACCGACAAGAAGAAACGATTTGTGAATGACTAAAACAATCCTAAATGTCTGGAGTCTCCTGCAGTTTAACATTGCATGAACTGACCAGCAGAATGTGCTGTTTGCAAACTACAACAGAGAGGAAGAAAAATATCAACATCCAGTGACTCAGCTCTGAGTTCAAGTGTTTATGGTTTCACATCAAGGATAAAGCATCTTACAGATTGATAAAGAGAGGCTAAAAAACAAAAACAAACAAGTTCTGATTCAGTTCAGTGATTCATGGAAAAAATACTGTAACAAAGACATCCTCTCAGGATGGTTTAGTAATTAAACATATTCTAAAAATAAAAATGCAATCTTATTGATCTACCTACATTTTGTCATGTCATAATGACGTGGCCGGTGAGTAGGACTGGGTTTCATTTAAAAAAATACAATACTAGTACCAACTATAAAAAGTACACTCAGTAGAGTGCAGATCTCCACGGAGCTGATTGTGGCCACTCTACACAATTAATGTAATTTCAGCAGACACGGTGCAGCACATTGCAAAACCTAATAAAAATACACACTTCATCTATTTTTGACAAAAAAAAACAAAAAACAGGCGTATTGCACAGAGCAGATTGAGTTTTCCATCGTACAGGAAGTGAAGTGTCGATAGAATATGATTATGAGGACAAAATATAACTAAAATATAGTCGGAGATCTTTGATCTGTGTCACACAACAACATTTAACTACATAACCTACTTACTTATTAATGGTAGAAGCACAAATATCAAGGAAAAATGACCAAATCAACAAAATCTGCCAAGCCTACAAAATCAATGTACAATGCTTCTGAAACACTCCCGGTGTGGTATGATGCTGCACGGGAAGATAGAACAAAACCTCCTAACAGCTGCGCCTGAAGGAACTGTCCCTCCTGGCTTCCTTACAGTCAAGATGGAAGCGAAGGTAACATAAAGGAGACTATTTCATCTTGTAATGTGCCTAACTTTTCTGGGTCGTAACATATCGAGTATGAAAATAATCTGCAGATGCTCCGGTTCAAAATGAGACCAAACTTTTCGATGAATGACAGTTTTCGAGCCATGCTGAAGGCCAAAATGTGGCCTGTAACAGATGGTAAGGACTGTTGTTTTTAGCTGAGATTATTTCTAGAAAACCTGCAGCCCCTTCTAGTCGGTTAGGAAGAGTGAGGAGTCGGGAATCAATGACGGTATAAAACACTCAAAAAAACAGGTTTATCAACAACTGTGACTCCTGGCAACGATGTGAGACGCTTAACCATACATAAATGTACACACAAAATATGAGGCTGATTGGTCCGGTAGTTTGCAAGATTAGCTGCCGACAGACAGATACACACACTAGCAGAAGCACACACAGAATCAAACGCATGATCCCCTACAGGCTTATGGTCGTAGAGATAATGACAGTACTGATACCGATAGAGAACTTCATTTGACACCTTTTTTCCTATTTCATTCGATATTCATCATGTGAATTGAAGCACTCAGCTGACCAAAATGCCACAACTCATCTGGTGGCATCTCACCATGCTGAATCGCCAACTCTATCAAACACACCTTTCTCGACCTCTCCACACCAGACTGTATGGGCTGTAGCTGCTGTGGTTGTGGGCCGATCACACGTCACGTTAAACTGAAGAGTGCTTGCAGTGATTGGCTGCAAGCAATACCACATGAAGAGTTGTTTTTCTAGATCAGGTTACAAAAAGGACTGAAACCAGGTATCGTTTGACAGAAGTTGTTTTGAAGGTATTGAGCATCGACACCCAGCCCTAGAGGTGAGTGTATACACTGTATGTAATAACGGATTACTTACCATCAGGATTACAAATCCAGGTGACAAAGTGCTTGAGTTGTTGGTTGTACTGTATGACAGTGGTGACTGAGTAGCGTTTCCCCTTGAAGGTGAAGGTGTAGGTTCTGACATCGTTGTGTGGAAGCCCCTCTACAAAGTGCAGCTCAAACACCGGAGGCACACTAAACAAAACACAAAGCACAAGTCTGGTTAGACTGATGGAAAAGTTAATGCCTAGGAGGGACTTTATTAAAACAACATGTCGTGCTTACTTCTGCTAACACACAGACATGTTATCATTAGAGTATATTTTCTATTATAAGATGGGTACTTTAAATATTTGATTGCAGAGTGCTGAGTTAGAATTACCTGGTTAATTTTATGTGCCCTGAGAATCACTGACAGTAACCTTAGGGTGCTGTAGGGAGACAATTAAAGATAACTAGCTGTAGATGTGGAGGTCCACGTACAACACAGAGGTTTTTTTGTTATTCTGATAACCTGCACATTTCTGCTGGACCCTGCAATAAATCTTTGTATTTTTTTCCCTCATACAACTGAATTTGTTGGAGATAATCTGGAGAATATGAGATAGCCATTTAGCTCCTTCATAATAATTAATCATTTGAACAAACATTGTTTGTCAAAAGGACATCCTTTGTTGACACAGTAATCAATTAACCCTCTGTGCTTTTACAACTGCAGGATAATCACTTTCTAACAGTGGATATAATTACTTTGCAAATGCAAATTTGAAATTAAAATCACACCACTGAAATACAATGGTCTTAATTTCCAATTGTGCAGTTTGCTTACACACATACACCAATCAAATTATTAATTCCAAAAGAGCTAGTGATTGTAAAACCTTTGTTATAATACAACATTTTTAAGACCAAAAGGAAGATGCAGTAACAGTTTATTTCTTACTTCTCCAGCATCATAGTCCTCCTCTGATTCTGCTTGCAGCACACATTGCACGGGGCCAAGTGGACTGCATCAAGTGGACTCCAGTCAGGCAAAACTTTTGTGAAGGTGGGGAGAGTGTTCATAACCCTGAAAGCACAGCATGAAATACAATTAGGATTTATACACTTGCACAAAAGAGGAGTGGGTATAACAGGACAATTACATTTTCATTACAACGTGGTGTTCACATGTCAACACTGAATATTAGTTGTTGTATCTTGTATATATACAATGACCACTAGCTGAACTTGTACCACCTTTTGATTTACCGTAAAACTTCTGTTAATAGGCGGGGCAATTATTAGCTTAAATCAACTGGCCACTGCTGGGGAGGCAGATGGAAACACTACCAACCAACCAAGTTGCCTTACAGCCCCTCTCTCTGTCTTCTTTCCGTCTCTCTCTTACGTATATACGCTCTTTCTCTCCCCTGGTTCTCAACTAGGCCTATATTAGTCCTTTACTCCATCACTTCACCTGTCTTTAGCACGAGAACTGCCAGTTTCATTGAGAAGCAAACAAACACAAAAAGCTAAACTGGCAAGGACACGATTCAATTCAAGATGGGGGGCATTTATGGGGCGTCGGTGGCTTAGTGGTGGAGCAGGCGCCCCATGTACAAGGCTATTGCCGCAGCGGCCTGGGTTCGAATCCAGCCTGTGGCCCTTTGCTGCATGTCATCCCCCCTCTCTCTCTCCCCCTTTCACACTTACCTGTCCAATAAAGGCAAAATGGCCAAAAAATATCTTTAAAAAAAAAAAAAAAGATGGGGGGCATTTATGTGAAATTACAGCCCAGCCCAGTTTGACCCTGGCCAAACCTTTGGGTCGGGCAAAGAATCAGAGCTCTGGTGTCGTCAAGAGTTTCTCATAAACAGAAGATTAATGAAGACTAACAATGTACCACTGTAAACAATCCATCAGAGCCATCCACCAGATTACTGCTGAACTGTTTAGTGCCTTAATCATTTAGTCAGCAGACAAAAAATAATGCAGTCATTTTGATTGATTCAAGAGAAAATTAATTCACTTTGGGCTCTGTAAAACTGTGATGGGCATTTTCCCACTGTTGTCTGGCAATTTTTTGGACGTAATGAAAAAAGGTAATTGACAGAATAATTAATTTAAAAAACTGTTAGTTGCAGCCCCTACACTTGATTCTCCCAAAATATTTTACCACAACTGAAGGGGTTAAGTTTGCACAGACACAGAATCACAGTTGACTTGTTGCATTAAGTCATGACCATGCACTGGGGTGTATTCCAGAAAGCAGGTTTGGTAAAAAAAAATCAGTGCAAATTAACCCTGACATAAGGTTAACTCTGGGTTTTCTGTTCAGAAAGAGGGTCATTCACTGTGGTAAGTGACTCTGTGGACCTAACCTACTCCCTGACAGGTTTTCTACACCAAACCCTGAGTTTCTCTCCGTCTCCTCCTTCTGACAGAGCCAGACCCGCCGTTTTATTTCTTTATTGCTTCACTGTGTATCAAAGGGCATTATTTAGCAGAGGTTTACTGTGTGTCAGAATCAAAATCCTGGTTGGATATTAGTTTGTTACTCAGGACGATCTAAAGTTACTGCTCCTATGCACTGTCAGACCTTTCTTTGAACAGTGGTTTTCGCACACTCATTTAAATATTACGCACCATCAAGTCGCCCTCAGCTCAGAGTCAAACCTCTGCATGTCCTTTTTCATAAAACTGCAGACAGCTGTCAGTAGAGCAGCACCAGTAAACTGTTTAGTGCACACAATGTGTAATCTAGGGTTAAGTTGTTGAAGTCAATATGAAGCTTTAGAAAAGTAGGATCAATGAATAATTATCTATATCACTCATGATGTGATTTGTTGCACCAGTGGAAAATAATTCCTATAAAATTGGAAATTATACATTAATGTTTCAGAGTTAAAGGGATCATGATGCAGCTGCAGAATACAGTTTTAAATAGGCTGTACATAGTCTGAATGTTTTTTATCAGTATTTCACTGACAATGTTTAAATTTGCTACATTTATTGAAGTAGCTAAAATAAAGCTACTGAACACTGTTGAACCAAAATCCAAAACATATGGGAATTTTTTTTTTAATCTATTGGATTTTAACATCAGTTGTAAGTGTAAATCACCAACCACATTATTAGTGGATCAGATTGTGAGTGTACAGTCATGTCTCTATTTGTTGAGCTATACATTGTTTTTAACCATTTTTCATCCTCAGTTGCTGGCCATGTTTTATTCTCATCAGATTAAAGATGAAGAAATAATCTAAAATATAATGTAAGTTACAGCCTGGTACACAGTCAGAATTCACTTTAATTAATCTTTTGTCAGACTTACATTTCATTAGGCCTAATAGATGATAGAGGACAACCCTGAATAAAACTTTATTGTTGGACTTAATTTATTAATTTTGTAAATTTATTATGTTGATCTGTTCTGTACGACATCTATTGCACGTCTGTCCGTTCTGGAAGAGGGATCCCTCCTCAGTTGCTCTTCCTGAGGTTTCTAGCATTTTTCCCCTCCCGTTATAGGGTTTTTTTTGGGGAGTTTTTCCTTATCCGCTGTGAGGGTTCAAAGGACAGAGGGATGTCGTATGCTGTAAAGCCCTGTGAGGCAAATTGTGATTTGTGATATTGGGCTTTATAAATAAAACTGACTGATTAATTGATTGACTTGTTGACACTTTCCCCCGCTCTGACTCCGGCTGTTTTTTTTCTAAAGATAAATCTGCACAGTCCGCATATACACGCATTATTTATGCATCCATTGGATTCAAATGGAGGTTCTGCCTTTATCTACCTGTTGCCATGGTGAATCGTAGTAGCGGGGCTTCATTTTTTAAAATTCCAACATACTCAGAGTTGGTTAAACTAATTCTGATGAGCTGGAACTGAAAACTTTCCGTTTTGGCATTCATCAACGTTAGGGTTAGACTCAGGGTTTGGTAAACCTGTGGTCTGGAATAGACCCCTGTTCTGTACTGGTTTCACATAGCTTTCCTGGACACATTTTTTCCCTTTAAAACTGTTGCTAGTAACCAAAAGTTAATAAACTGAGAGATTTCAGCAAGCACTTAAGTTCAGCCCACTAATGACAATCCCTTGTGGATAAATGAGCCTATGTGTAAAGAGATTAAAGAAAAAAGCCACTTATTACAAGGAATGTATACCAACTTGTCTTCAGTGATTCATTAATCTACATATATTCCCTCTCCAAAACAAACCAGAGGCAGAGTGGGCCCTAATCCAACTGCTATGGTGAGCGATGAATCAAATCCCAGCATGATTACTTTCAACGAAATTACTTTCTCCGTGCTTTCAATCTCTGAAGCAAGTTTAAAAAAGACAAAACGCTCCAGTCAATCAAGTAAAATCTATTATATTTATCATGTATTTCATCATCTACCTTTCTTTCGTGGTGGTTTTGCATCCGCTGCAGTTGAACTCCCATGAAAAGGTTGACTGGAAGAGAGGCTCCACCCAAGAGTCCATCTTTAGCAGAAGCGGCATGGCAAATACAGGAGTTTCCATCTGACCTGAAAAGTACAAACGTGCAGAAGTTAGAGCATCGTTATGGGCGGCAGTGCTAACAGAAGCTGCAGTTCACTCTCCACTTCCAGGTGATTTTAAAGAACTTCCTCTGTGGGTGAGATATGGGCAAAACGTTGGTGACCACATGTGGCCGCATGCCTGAAAATGAATAGTGTCTCTCTTCTGCCTGTATCTAAACTATTTATGTGCACCCCCCCCCAACCCTTTGTATTTTCAGAATGCAAAGAGTGACAGCCAGTAAGCAAGTTTTCCCACTTTAATATAAAGCCGAGCAAAATCCAAGGTTTGCGTGTCTGAACTTGTCACTTTGTGTTATCAGGTGATAATGGTCGCTTTGAAATCGCAAAATTAACTTTTGCCTTGGATTCTAAACAGGGCCCCGTGCCAAATATCTGAAGCACAATACATCAAGGTGGGAAAAACTAAAACACTGATGGTAATTAAGCAATTTAGCCGTTTGAAAATCTAACATAGAGCGTTTGACGCTGTGCCAAAGCTATGTGATTACATTTAGCAGAATCAACTTGCCAAAACAAGACGGACTCCTTTATATACTTCTTTTTGTCACTGCAATCTGTTTGGCAAAAAAGTGGCATTAGGCAATGTGACATCTAATATTCATGAACAGAAGGCTTGAGGGGCCCTGGGAGCACTGTGTTGCTGAGTTTGAAAAACATTCGCTCAGACATCTCTCCCTTGCTCTCAGTCGCTTGGCATAATTTGCATATAGTTGATCTAGCACTGGTTTCCTATCAGTGCTGGTGGCTCCAGAAACACAGTCCAAAGAAAAACTTTATTTCTTGATATTTATTAACTTTTTGTTGTGTCTATAAATGTCTATAAACTTTTCCACAGCTGTGTGGGACAGTCTGGTCTTACCTCTTCCACCCCTGAAAGTGAAACTACAGATTCATGAAACGGAGTCCAAAAATTACCCTAAGCCAACCTCTGATCTAATTTCAATATTAACCTCTTTGCAGTTTCACCAGTGTATACTCATGTGGGGAGAACAGTTGACTGAGAAATTACTAATCTGCCACTTTGTGCAAGAGAAGAACAATGCAGCAGCGCTCAACAACTTAAATTTCTTCTCTTGCCTTTCTCACGGCAAGTAATAAAAATTTATTTTTATTATGACGAGTGCACACTGTGAATAAATCTCAGGTATGACACATAGCCTTTCAGAATACATTTCTTAATTGATTTCTGGGTGGTAGTATCATCAGCTACAACAAACACACAGATTTGGTCACACCACTTTTTGGCTGTCACTGGCCTGAATTGGTAAGAACACTGAAACCACACAGGGTCACATGATGACTGTGAAAACCTGCACTAACAGTTTAAAAGTCGAGACCAGCATCTAGGCATCATGGAGACAGACACTAAGAATGTCCAAAATCATCACTTTTTCACACTGAACTCATTTCAGCTTGGCTGATGCAAGGTTTCCCATATATTGATTTATTTATGGCGGCCTGCCACAATATTAACATTCACCGCCACATATTGACTTTCTTTTTTTTTTGCTATCTAAAATGGGTAAAATCTTATTTCATTATAGAGCTACAATCTGCACATTGATACGCTCAGCCCCTCCTTGCCCCGCTCTTTCGATTTCTATTCATCAGACCACAAATGAGAACAGAATTAACTAGTGTAGCCAGCGGTCCCACTGCACCATTTCCCGCCACTAGGAGACTACTTTGCAGGAAGGAGAGAGGGTGGCAGTGCCGGTGACTGACTCTCAGTTAGCGGCTGTAGCAACTCCAATTCATTAATCTGTTTAACGACAGCAACAGAAAGTTTGCTGATCAGGGAATCGTGGGGGCCACACCCCTGGAGCTGGGGTTTACACTGGCTGAATTTGAGCTGTTTTAGCCAACTGAAAGTCCGCCTTACCCCAAGTGACCAACAATACTAAATGCAGTTCTTTGGGAAACACTGGTGTGTCCTCAGTGACTGAGCTTACCCAGTTGGCAATGCAGCTTGGGCTGAAGTAGTTTGAAGATTGACATCCTGAGGTTCTGTAGATCTGCATTGGCTTTTTGGAGCACATGATTTGGCACCCTCACAACACCATCTGGACACAAACAACACACATAAAGGCATTTCAATATATTATTAAAACCTATTAACAAGTAAATTAACCTTTATCGTGAATGGGATTTGCATATTTTCATTGATGGCAGCAAAAATATTTACAGTGATCTGTATGAGTCTGAAATAACTTCCATTTCATGCAAACATGTCAGGGTCCGCCACCCAAATCACACACAAAAACATTTTCTCACTGAACCCTCATGGTATGTAGCAATGCAGACTGTTTCAGTTTAATGCGCCCAGATTTTGATGTCTCCACCTCTGCCACCATCCAAATAAACAGAGACATGTCAAACTGCTGTAATATTTCATGTTCAATGTTTTGTTTCAGCAAAAACAACCCCACCGACTGAGGACGCAGAAGGAAACTCAGAGACGGATATATTATAACCTGGAAAACTCAAACCAAAACAATCTGCAAGACTACTTGCCACTGGCAGGGCTAAAAATACCAAGTGCATATGCATGGTAGTGCACGTAAAATCTGAGCCGTGCACTCATTTCTCAGCTCAACATGCACCAGTGCACGTAACTTGGTCCAGAAAATGTGTTGTGACTACAAGACTGCCAACTCTCATGCATTGATAGTGAGATTCTTGCAGTTCTCATGGCACACATCTATTTTCTCACACAATGGAAATTTTTTTTTAGAACCAATAAGGTTGCGGCACAAAGAGAGGACACTGACAGCGCACAGAAGACAAGACGGAGCAGCACAGCGCAACAGCAGCACTGTAAATAACTGTTGTCAAGCCAGTTGCAGCCACCGCGCCACAGTGAAGTTAGTTTTAAATTGGATTTTCGACACACATTCACTCCGGACCCAGGAGCGTCTTCTTATCAGTTTCACCCAATGCTGACAGTAGGAGGACACTGTGCCCGCTTCCCAGCCCTCCGTTTAACTGCCGGGGGCCGACTTAGGGATCATCAGTGTATTACAGTACAAGATAGGGATTCAACGACGGGGCCGATCTATTTAATTCAGTTGTTTTATACTGGAATTTTAGTTACGTGTTTGACCAATTTGTTTCTGCATTTACAAGGTCTGCACTTGAATTGTAATTCCTGTTAATGTTAATGTTTAATATCAAAATGTATCACTACACAGGACTCACAGGAGACACCTCTCCATATGGGATTCTAGTGCTTCTTCTTTTCTACATGATGTCGGTGCATTAAAAAAAATGATGCAGGTAAAACATTTTGGTGCAAGTAATTTCAAAAGTAACATGCACCAGTGCATGACATATGTACCCATGAAAGTATTTCAAGCCCTGACTAGAGTTACTGAAAAGGGAAATTATAGGTGACTCAGCTGTTTAAGTGACATCAGTGGTTTAGGATTAGTGTATTTTTACAATCGGACCATTAAAGGTTAGTTGTAGATGAAATACCACAATATAAAAGTAGTGTGATTACAATACACTCACAGGGCAAACTGTTGATTATCTGTTGACTTACCTTTGCCAGTCTGCTGATGGACCTGGATGGCAGCACAAACGTCCTCATATCCTCTCAGCAGCTGCCAGACAGATGGCCGCTGAGGCTCATCTTTAGGTTTACACTTTCTCAAGCTCTTACAGTTCACCAGAGCAACAAGCAGTGAGTCCAGCCAACACAGGTTGTCGCTGTTCCTCCAGAAAAGCTGACTCGGAACAGACACGAGCTTCTCTGACTCTGTTATCGTGGTAGAGGACAAATCCTCAGTTTCTGACTTAATGACTCCCGTGTCCTTAGACGCAGTGATGTCTGCAGTCAGTGATTTGTGTTCCGGCCTTGCTGTCTGCTGATTGCGCTGAGGTGATGGAGTATTAACTGCAGTTGAATAAATGTCCTCATTTGTGGGAAAGGAATGATTGGGGTCCAAACTGCAGCATCTGCTCAGCACCTCGGGATGACTTTTCAGATTCCTGAAGTCATCCTCTGCCTTTAATGTACCAGGAGCACCCTGGAGAGGAGAGAGCACAGGTTCATCCCCATCCGCAGTCAGCAAGGCTTCTGGTGAGCACTGCAGGGGCCCAAGTGGTGTCAAGCATGTAGGAGGAGCAAAACCATTTGTACAAGAGGCATTCTCTAACTCCTTGTCCAGAACATCATCCTCATCTTGTAGTGACTCCTGTCCTGTTGCCTCTGCGTATCCATTTACCTTTTCATCATCTGCCTTGAGTGCTGCAAGTTGGCCATTACTGACGTTTACAGCACCGTGCTCTGCTTGGCCGATTAATGTGTCCGTATTACTTTGTGAACCAAGACCGTCAAGTTCACATGACTGCAGGCGTTTGTGTGCGGGGCGTTTGAATACCGGTGTAATCAAGTCTTCCTCTTCCAGTGCCAAGGCATGTTTTCTTTTCTTCCCAACAGTGGGCTCCACAGGATCCAAGCTAGCCAAAATATCCTCCAAAGACCGGCTGACCAGAGGGAAAAGGCACTGTGTGGGAATGGATACAGAAAGGTTAACATGGCAGCTAGCAGAAAAGGCATAAAACATGGTTGTTCAGCCGAATATGTGTGCGTGTGTGACAGCAGCACTGGGACTTACCTGTGGGTTTGTGCAGAGGGTGATGGACTCCTGGAGGTTGATGCGGTAAGAGCGCAGAGCATAGGTCAAACCCTTTGAAGTACACCAGGGACAATACTCCAGGGAAGCAGCTCTTTCCTGAACCTTTAAAAAAAAAAACCCATTAAGATCACAGAAACTTGGCATTAATAAAGAGCACAGACCTCTACCAAAAAAAGGACGGGTTGTTTCACTATTTCATGTTTAACCCCCAGTTATCAAACAATTCTAAAGAACATGCAAAGATGGACAAAACGTCATGTACATTACATTTTTGCCTGCATATATTTTCATCAGATAAATTAGATTTTTTCCTACCAACTTCACTGCAAAGTTTCAGCATCTCTTTCATTTCTCACCAATATCCACAGCATTCAACATTCATTATCATATTCTTCCAATCACATTTTAACACACAATCTGTAAACATGCATTAGAGTAATAAATGAAAATTGGGAGGGGTTTGCTTGATTTATCTTGCAGAAGTGGAGCATACAAGTAAGAGTATGCAGTGCTAATCAAAAACAGTGTGAATGACAGTTTAGTGTGGCTGAACTGTACATGTAAAGTAAAATTTTATCAATATAATTAGGTGTAAAGTACATATAAAAGTATAGTAAACCATTTATTCATTTCAAATAGATACACTGTTTTAAGAAAATCTTATTCTATGTAGTACACAGTTTCTCATATAACATGTATAATATACATACAAAATCTTTAATTCCACACATCAGCCCATGATTCGAACCAAACCAAAACTTTCGCCTTTTACTTTAAAAGATTTCCATTTGTGTTTTGTTTTCTTTTGTTAAATTTGGATTGGTACTGCCCAGTCACAGTATTTTTCAATTTCAATTCAGCTTTGCGCAAGTGACAACAGTTAGAGGAGAACAAGAGCTCTACTGACTTTTCCCAAATACCCCACCAGTGGCGAGGCCAAAGCACCCAAACCAGTGTCTTCACCAGTCATTGGCAAACCGCTGCTGCTCTTCTGTTCCATAGCTGTCCGGTACCATTCAAAAAATATTACCATGTCGCTGCAACGTGGTTCACCTGTGGAGAACAATACAGCACCACATAGGACATGTTACTCGATGCCTACAAGTTATTGAACTACATGGAAATGCACGCCATTTTAGAATAGGACTATATGATTATACATACCATCAGATAATAGGAATTTATCAACCAAGATTTTAGTATGTTGTTTACACAGTGATAACTTACACTGTCTTAACTCTAGCTATATTGAAGGCAACGCTACACATCGATGAGCAAAAAAATGTATGGCAATACTGGATTTATAGGATTTAGCATCCATGTAATAAAGTACCTTAATCTGTCAGGTATTCATTTCAGCAAATTGGTATAAGTTTATTTGGAAAATAGCTTGTTATTTGAATTTCGTCGTAAACAACCCTGATTTCACAAAGTTGGGACGCTGAGGTAAACAGGCGAGGTAAATAAAAACAGAATGTGATGATTTGCAAATCTTTTTCCACCTGTTTTCAATGGAATTCAGTACGAAGACAAGATATTTAACGTTCAAACTGTGCTCACAAAACACATGGAATATTCCTTAGGTAAACAGATTGATTGGTAACAGGTGATAGTATCATTACTGGATATGAAAGGGGCACCCTTAAAAAGCTCATTCACAAGCAAGGATGGCATGAGGCTCACCACTTTGTGAAAAACTGTGTGGACAAACACTCCAACAGTTTAATAATAACATTTCACAATACACATTTGCAAAGAATTTAGGGATTATTCATCTGTAAGCCATAATATCATCAAAAGACTCAAAAGAATCTTGAGAAATCTCTGCATGCAAGGAGCAGGACCAAAAACCAACACTGAATGCCTGTGACCTTTGACCACAAAAGCAGCACTGCTGTAAAAACCAATTTGATTGTATAAAGAACATTTCTACATGAGCTTGGGAACACTTCAGAGAACCATTGTCAGTAAACACAGTTGGTTGCTGCATCTTTAAATTTAAGTCTCTACCATGCAAAGTGAAAGCCATATATCAACAACATCCAGAAATACCACAGACTTCTCTGAGCCTGAGCTCATCTGAGATGGAGAGACACAAAGTGGAAAAGTGTGCTGTGTTTTGACGTATACACAATTCAAATTGTTTCTGCAAACAATGGACAACGTGCTTACAAGGCTAAAGAGGAAAAGGACCATCCAGACTGCTACCAGCACAAAGTTCAAAAGCCAGTAACTGTGATGGTGAAGGTTGTGTTGGAGTGCCATGGATGTGTGCCCATGGCATTGGTAAACTGCACATCACTAAAGGTACTATGAACGCTATAAAGTACAGACAGGTTTTGCAGCATAGTGCCATCCAGACGCCTAGTCAGGGACGTCCCTGCTTAATTCCAGCAAGACAATGCCAAGTCACATTCAGCACATGTTTTAACAGTGTGGCTTATACAGAGAAAGTGTGCAGGTCCTAGACAATCCTGCCTGCAGCCCAGATCTTCTCCCAGTGAAAATGTGTGGCGCGTTATGAAACACAAAACACAGCTACAGAGACTCCAGACAGCTGAGCAAATGAGGTCATACATCAAGTAAGAATGGGAAAGAATTTTACCTTCAAAGCTTCAACAATTAGTGCCTTCAGTTCCCAAACGCTTATTGGGTGTTGTAAAAAGAAAAGGTGATGTAACACAGTGATAAACATGTCCATGTCCCAACTGTTTTGGAACATGTTGCATGCAAATATGTATATTTACAAAAAACAATACAGTTTATCTGTTTGAACATTAAATATCTGGTCTTTGGACTTAATTTATGTTGAGAGTTTACAAAACGTTGCATTTTGCTTTAATTTACAGTGTCCCAACTTCTTATGGAATTGGGGTTGTAATACTAGTAATAATATGAAGTGCTGTATATTGTGGTTCAATATTTTATTAATACTGTTAACCCCCCACTTCACATTTGTCTATACGTTTTGTATAAATATATATATAAGTTTAGGAGTTTAGGATTATTTGTGTTCTATTACAAGAACCTTTTCTTTTTTGCTAAGGTATTAGAAGAAATAAACTAGGACCCAAGATGTTTCCCTGTCCTTAACATTTGCCTTTATGCTAGTTCATCTGTGTCCATAAAAGTAGCCTAAAGGCAGAGGTTAGTTGACACACGTGGGACCACCAGGACAGCCACCAATGACGGAGAGGAGTCACTGAATTTAACTATTAAAACAGCACCAAAAAGTGCAAAAAGACAATACCATGTGTTAAAATCAGCCAAAAGAATTCACTGAGAGACACTGGATGGTTAGAGCAAAGTCTAACGGTGATAATACAGAGTGAAGAGGCATCTCCAATGTCAAATACATCGGATAACTTAAACTACTACTAAATTATTTATCTAATTTATGAGACACATAACGCCTATTCCCACTAGCTAGCTAACACAATACGACAATTATGATTTGTTTTCAAACCAGTAAACCCGTTGTTGAGATAAACTCTATGAAAAAGCCTGCATGTACTAACTGATTTCTGCACCTGGCGGCTAGCATGCTAACATTTTAGCCTAACGCCGGGTATTAATTTCAGTCGCTACACAGTCTTATTTTCTGTTTTCGTGAATAAAAACGTATACGTACCGACATTAAATTTAAATTAGATTTTAAATTATGATCCTGGCTGTCGAAATCCATCCAACAGAGCTGTATTTGTTACTCCTTTTCTGCAGAGTGGCTCCATGTGAATCCATTCGCCGTTTCGTGTTACCAACGTTCTTCTTCCGCTCGCCGGCGCTCGTGCAGCGGCCTTTGTCTTCCCCCCCCTCTGACGGACAAAGGTTCCGCTGGCCCCCGCTCGGTAGGTGTGTGAACTGCAGTGACTGTGCACTGTTGTTCACGTTGGCACTGTCTGTAGGCACTGCCCATGAAACGGAGAGTAATCAGTGCGAGAACATAAACTTGGACGTGATAAAATATACGCTGCATTTAATCACGGTATTAATTATCATTAACGTTATTGTTTAATTGTGACAGGCTTCAGTAATAATTATTATTTAATGTCTTCAAAGGCATCATTTTAGAAAGGAAATAAAAAATTGAACGCCATGTTTTCAGGAGTGAATTATAAACTGCTTGAAAGTAGTCTAAACTGTAACAAGTTCATTTGCTAATCCAACTTTTATTCTTTCCAACTTTATGATTAATATTAATCAATGTATTATTATTATTATTATTATTATTATTAAATAAAGGTTAGATAAATACTTAAAATTATTATTATTAGTATTGGTAGTAGCACTGTTATCAGATGATCCTTTATTTACCCCACATTAATACGGAATTGCCCGCCACAAGTTACAAGGCCCCATGAATGAATAAATAAATACATAAATAAATAAATGAAATGATGTGGGGAGTATTAGTAACAGTGGTAATTGGAGCACCAGGGAATATATACATACATAAATATATATATATATATATATATGTATACACACACTTCCAAAACTGTTAATTGACTGTCAAAACTGAAACTGATAACCTCATGTTATTTTCAGATATTTTCAGATACATCTTACTTGCAGCAGTAGTCACCTGAGATACCTCTATTCTGATATATAAGCCTGAATAAATTCCTCCTTCATCTGCTCTGTAGTTTACTCTTCTGGTGTTGTAAATAAGGCTGATTTATTGTTTTATTTGAGAAGGGTGGAGTTGGTTAGATGGGGGTGGGATGGGGGTTACATATGTCCCCCACTCTGGTTCTACAATACAGCCCAATTCTCACACCTCCTGCTCTTGAACCCCCCAATCCACACACACATTCACAGAAGTGCACACACACGTCTCCCTCCACCCAATCCCGCCTCTTGCATGTGGCCTCCTCCCTTAAGCCCCTCCTGTATCTGCTGCTCTCCTGTCCTCTATTTTCCTCTTGATGACAAAATGAATTTGCATATCTTTCCCAGGGAGCGCTCATTAGAATGCATAAACCGGCCGCCTCCTAGCCTCATGAGCAGGCTATATCTTTCTGCCATGGCATCTCCTGATGCAAAATGAGACACAGACAGGCAGCATCACAGGCAGACATGTGGCCTGAGTCTGGGTTGTGATTGGCATTTGGAATCAGTTCACCCTTCCCATTCTTAATTCAAGGATAAGAATAAACTCTGTGTCAGCCATTTTTCTTTGTTTCTAAATGATCTGCTAAGCAGTAGCATATTTATTAGGGACCCATTTCCTTATTAAATGTGTAGAGAAACAATCAATCATTCATTAAGCACATATGATTATCTTCAGTGGAGATATCGCTGTATTTTGCAAATCATATGAACAGGGACATCTCTTTCTTTTAGCACCCCACCCCCCACCACCACATTTAAACACACAGAGCCTTTAAAGTCAGATAACTGCATTACCTCCACTTTGGGCAAAAATGAGCAAGTCATCTTGATAAAGGCCTCTTTTACTGTCTGAAATCACTGTCCTGAAATGACACATTCAGACTATCCTGCTAAATGGACGTCCATTCTTCCGCTGTTTATGTGACAGTTTTACCCATGGTGGTGCTAAGGCTCAGGTCACAAGGTCAAAAACAGCAGTATTCTACCTGCTGGAAACGTGAATCTATGAACAGAAAAATTATATGCATGATTCATATGTAAAATGTAGGTTATAATATAACCCTAAGTAATGTTCAGTTAATGCACACAGCAAGTGTGGTGTCTGCTTATGTCATGGGTCAGGAGATACCACAACAGCACAGTTAATGGGAGACAGATACACATATGAAATATTTTCTCATCTTTATCTGATGGTGGCGCTACAGCAAGGTCACAGGTTCATCACAGGATAGCATGCATATGCTCAGCAATATATAGATGTGTGTGTGTGGGTAATATTAAAAGATCTGTTGTTGATCTCTGATCAGACAAACAAGTAGATACACAGTCACATGATGTCTTGGCATCTACTGACAGAGCTAATGGGCTGTATTTTTCATCAGCACCACAACAAAATGTGGTTTAGAAAGTTTGTATCAGATATGAGGGGTGAAAAAAATGTAAAACCCTTATTGCATGTAATGTAGTTTATATTCTGTGTTATAAGAAGTATGAAATTATCAAAAAAGTTGGACATTGATGGTGTAAAGTAAGATTTTAGTCCCTACACAATGCAATTGCAATTTCATTAAAAATAAAAATCTGTATGAACTGCTGTAAAAGCCCTGACTTTTAAATATATTATGATTGGCAGCAGTAGTTTGCATTAAAATGAATGGGTTTCTAATCAGTCTTTTTTACAATGCATGTATATTGCAATTTAGGGCTTTAACTATTTCATTGCACAGAACAAAAATGTTTCTGGGGCTGGTTGTGAAAAGCCCAATGCTGTGAGGCTACTATTCAGTCCTGTTATATATAAATGGGACCTGTGATTAGCACGTTTGAATGTATTACTGCAAACAACAGATCTGAAAGCAGTGTTTAAAATAAATAAATAAATTTAAAAAATCATGTCAACATATATTATTGCCAAATCCCTTGCTTCCAACTATAAATTGCTTGTCCCACTACCTTTGGCTTGAATTGCACAGTAGCTCTTTGATCTCCATGAGTCTGTGTTTTAATTAGGGATGAGGACACTATCATCTTTCAATCAGCTATCAAAATGAGGCCAAAATCATATTGTGCTGAAAAAAATAAAAACACTCCGTTTTGAGACCTAGAATGCATATTTAGTGCATTTATTATGATCTGATGCCTGCATGATACATTCCTATATGAGCCTAATAGGGACTACAGGCTCATAAGCAAACATAGCAATAGCACTGAATGAGTGCCTGCTGAAATTAAGTGTATACTTGCCGGAAATACTAAGAAAACACTGTGTGGTGTAGTCAGAGGAGTGACGTTTTCTTAATAAGAGTCTAAAATGAAAATAAAGGCTTATACAGTTATTAATAGGCAGACAATTAAATGGATTGTTATTGTGTTTTCATTCCAACTCACAGCCAAATCCTTTAAAATTTCACATTCATAGCGTAACTGTACCGTACGGGATGAGCAACCACGTCTTCTGTCGTTTGCACGTGAAAACGCGATGTTCACCTTATGCATTTTCAAAGTCACAATTTGCAAATAAGCTCACGTGTTTTGAGGTGAATGCACAATGGGGCTGGTTGATGAAGAGGTGGACAGCCCGTCCAACTCAACCGCACAGCGTTTTACAGCCGCCCCGTTCACTGACTACAAGCGCTGCACGTTGTCTCATTCATTTAACTTGCCTACTGTACACTACACTGAGCTCAACGTAGTGAATTCAATACTATGGCAAACACACTACACTACTACCAGCTCCAGCATGCTGGGACAGAAATATTTTTGTATCCACGCGCCTCAGAAAACTTCAGTGACGTTTCACAAAAGGCAGCCAATGGGACCTCGTCTTCTATTAGGACAATGAAAAGCTCCCGGTCAATCAGAGGAGCGCCAGACTGGGCGCTGGCCAATGGCGTGAGAGCCCCTCCGAGAGTAATGTTAGAGAGCTGAAGACTGAAGACACTGCGTATCGCCTGTGTTCCCTCACACACAGCCATTGCAGAGCATTGAGATCCAGCGATAGTCCCTAGGTAAGTATCACACACGAAAATTTTAAGTGTTCGTAACGATGAGAATGACGATAACATTTATTAATATCTCACGTATGTGTCCGCCATGATCAAATAAGAAGCCTTTCGCCGCTTGTAAATAATTTTATCGCCGGGAAACGTCAAGAAAACAACAAAAATTAGCCGGCGCTGAGCAGGTAACGGTAACGGACATTTACCCTGCCTGGGAGTGTGGACCAGACGCTCCATAAAAAGGCAGAAATTAATATTAACCTTGAGTGAATTCGACGAAAACGGTCGATTTCGTCAAAAAGGAATAATTCCGAATATTACTGTCGTGTCATTTCCACAAAATGGAGTCAAACCCAACGGTAGATATCGCGTAAAAATTCAGGAATGTCTAGCGGACAACACGGTTAGCGACAATGGTAGAAGACTCACCGTTTGCTAGCCATTGCAGTGCATTGCGAAGCTGAACGCCTGTCATGTGAAGGCTGGAGAGCGTGCGGGTTTCTGATTCAAACACAAAAAATTGTAAAAACCTAAGAAAAAGAGAGACCGAATCAGAATATATGTAGGCATATGTTTGTTTGTCACAATTCACCCGAGAAGACGGTGAAAAAATTACCTCACGATCTGCGCTTTACTGTAATGGCTGACTGTATTCGCATAGGAGGCAAGGCAGCGAGGCAAATGGAAAGCTAGTGACAGAGGCGCAGTTCAGTTCAACTTTTTCTAACCGTGTTTTCTCGCGAAACAAACCCGTAACTATTAAATGTAACGACGGCAAAAGAAAGTTCAACCCTTCGTGTTTCAAACGACGCCATTGCGGGATTTTTCCGATGCTTTTAAAGGGTTTTAATCGGGGGTTGAAATGAAGTGGTCGCCGCGGTCGCTCTGCCCTCTATTGCATGCAGTGCAATGGCTGTGCGTTGACACAAAGAGAAGGAGCCATATTCTCCATGTTAGTGGATGAAGACGAGCGGCCATTAGGAGCTCATAGAAACCAAGGCAGTAGCACAGCCCGCTCATAGACACAGTGCAGACCCAATGTATTACTATACAAACCGGCTAGTGCAATAGGAATCAATCGGGGAAATATTTTGTCAAGATCGCCGGCTTTCCAGACATATTTGTCGTGTTGCAAAGCGAACTGAAGGGCGGGAGGAGACATTTGAGGGGGACTTTCTTTCATGAAGAAGGCATTCTCACAAAATGGAAGAAGAAATATTGCCGTCGTTGTTGACCTCCTTTTCCTCAACGAAAGCCTATGCGCCATTACTACTTCGGTCGACACCGCTTTACTGGGAGTTACAGTAGCATTTAATAGGAAAATGTAAAGGAAAAATGAACAGTTTTAAACGTTTTCGCAAATGTTTCGCGACTATTTCCAGAGTAAGCCTGGATGAAGACAGATGAGAGAAGATTGTCAAATCACACTGAATCGCAGTTTTGAGTGTTTTTTCCAATAAATACGCCTTTATGTGTAATTTGTGTCTTTTTGTGTCAAAGTTATTTGTTTGATGAAAACATGAACATGAATGAAACGGGGAGTTTCCAGAAGGCCTATTCTTGTTGCAGATGGGGTTTGAGGGTATTTTTTTTTTTTTTTTGTGCAAAAACACGAGTCATTTTGTCTGAGAGCCAGGTCCTCCGTTATAGTCCCACAGAGGGCTAAGGTTTATGTTATGCAGTCGCACTTGGGGAACTTTTGCAGTTTCATGTCAAAGTGCATCGCTGCACGGAAAAACATATTTATACACGTTTATGTGGTTTCTATTATTGAATACGTAGCGAAGTGCGATGCCAGTTTTAAAGCACCAGAATGGGAGTTGACCACGGACCACTGAGTTTTATGGAAAGGCCATAGCACAGATTACATCAATAAATAAAGTCATTTTCGTCGCATTAGCTTCGTCTGCACCGGACGGCTTTATTTCAGAGGACTGGTCTTACGGGACCTAACTTAGTGCCGTTTGACAGCAGGGAGGGCGGGACACTTAGGTGGTGCCATCAATGCCAGTGGTGGATGGAGAGAAATGAAATACGTGCCCATTGTATGGTAAGACGAACGTGTGAGGCGGTTTAATCTTACCCGCTATATGATTAATATTAATAATTATGATTTTTAATAGATAATTAATTAGAAAAATATTTTTTTTTTAGAAATCCACTTATTGAATTTGTTTTTAAAAAAAAAATTATTTTATGTTTTATACAAAGCTTTTAGTATATAGAATCTAGGCAATTGTCCACTTATTCCTCTTTTCAAAGTCACACCTATCAATAAAATTCATACACTTCTGAATACCTGTGCAGCTGTATACTTAATCTCAGCATTTGTTTTTAGATACTGCCGCCAAGATGGTGAAAGAGCCAGGAAAGCCGAGGGGCAAGATGTCCTCCTATGCATATTTTGTCCAGACCTGCCGGGAGGAGCACAAGAAGAAGCACCCTGAAGCTTCGGTTAACTTTGCCGAGTTCTCCAAGAAGTGCTCTGAGCGATGGAAGGTAAGGATGGATTTCATTCTTGAGAACTGACCATATGTCACTTTACATTGGTGTACATAAAGATAATTCAGGTGCAGGATGTTGTTGGATAGTTTTACAGAGATGCTCACATTGTGCACTAAGTAAGACATTGCAGCACCCTCCCAGACCCTAAGAAGTCTGAGGCAAAGGGAATACTCAGACAGTACAATAAGCAAGTCACCTTTCTGTTTTCAGACTATGTCTTCCAAGGAGAAAGGAAAATTTGAGGACCTGGCCAGGCAGGACAAGGCTCGCTATGAGAGGGAGATGATGAACTTTGTCCCAACCAGGGGAGGCAAGAAGAAGAAGTACAAGGACCCCAATGCCCCCAAGAGACCCCCGTAAGTACTGCAGGTCAACACTTGATCTTACAGCCTCTTGAAATGGAAAAACACAATATGAATCTCTCTTTATTTCCCCTTCTTTGTCTTCCAGATCTGCCTTCTTCATCTTTTGCTCAGAGTATCGCCCTAAGGTGAAAGGCGAGACCCCTGGTCTGTCTATTGGAGATGTTGCCAGGAGGCTGGGTGAGATGTGGAACGGCACTGCTTCAGAGGACAAGCAGCCCTTTGAGAAGAAGGCAGCAAAACTGAAGGAGAAGTATGAAAAGGTAAAGAGATGGTGATGTATTGTATTGAGGCAACAAGATGATTCACATTGTGTGGTTCGTCCTTGTGAGCTTAAATTACAAACCAAAGTTCGGGCTCCTGCATTAGTTAAGTGTTTATTTTTATTCTTTTATTGCAGGAGGTCGCAGCATATCGTGCTAAGAGCAAAACTGGTGGCGGCGGTGGTGCAGCAGCAGCAGGAAAAGCCCCGGCCAAGGCAGAGAAGAAGGATGATGACGACGACGATGATGAGGAGGACGAGGAGGAAGAGGAGGACGACTACGACGATGATGACGAGTAGTCAGCGAGCGGCATATGTAGTGGTCATTTTCTTGTTTATAAAGCATTTAACCCCCTTGTACACACTTCACTTACCGAAAGAAAATACGTTAGTATGCAAGGGGTAGGAAAAAAAACAACAAAAAAGGCTGTGTATATCAGTTGTTTTTATGCTGTACAGTTTTTTTCTCCTTTTTGTATAGTTGACACTACACAAGTATCGTGTCTGTATCTTTCTGCCAGTCTTATTTTTTCAGTGATAGTTCCTAGACCACTATCCTGCCTGGTACAGTGTAAAGGGGTGGGCTTACAGTATTTACCCTAGCTAGTGGTGCACAGCACATAAAAATGTTCTGAGTTAGATCTGAGTGTTTCTTCTTTTTTTTTCTTCTTCTTCCTGTGTGTTTTTATTTTAAATGACATGTTATCAAAATTGACGTATCACAGTTGTTTTACTGATCTTTATGTACCACTGTAATAGCAAGAATAAGAGAAAAAAACGCCTTGTTTATTGTTGAGATTTAAATTGCTTCTGATGTCAATAAACATTTTTTTTTTAATAAATCAGTTTTGTGTGTGTGTGTGTGTGTGTGGCAGGGGGCACTTAAAAGGTATCGCTAATTTTCCTGCAGGTTTCCTCTTCGAAGATTAAATGGGTCTTTTGGTGAGAGCAGACTTAATTTACGTGAACATTAATGCACAATTCCTCTGAGTAAAAACTGTATAATGTGCACGGTCTGGAAGAGTAGTTGTAGGATAAACAGCAGCGTGTCAAAACAAACCTGCTTTTCCACTGCCAAAATCAATGCTAACAAAATGTAGTAGATGATTAATTGTACACCAGTTTATATGACTGACAATATTGTGGACGGTAAAGGTTTATGAGAGTCTCTGTGTGCTAACTTGGATTGCTGTAAAGTAAAATTGACTTGACTTGACGTGATGATGCTGGCAGACAATTGAACAGAGTGGGGGAAAAACAAGCGACTCAGGCCTTGATAAGCTGTGTCTATGAAGTATGACTCATCACCAAAACTGTTTATGCATCATATGTGCTTAAGCCTACTGTGGTTGTATGCAAACAAGCTATGTGCCAAGGCTCCTTGGCCTGGTGGAGATGCACTGAAAGTTGTAGCATGATTGCTCTGCATGCCTACATGCATCACTGACTGTTCCTGTTTTATTTAGATACAGCTGCTTCATCTCTCACGTACTCCTATCCAGGGCAAAAAAAAGCATTTATATAAGAAGGATTATGTGCTTTGAAAAACCCAGTGACATAAGAATATGGCTGATGTGTACGATGCACTGCGGTCCAAACCTAAAAGGCACACACACACACATTGTGTACATTGTGGTGTCAACAACACAGTTTCCCCCCATGGGAGAGAGCCTATTCAGACAGGGGGTTACCAACTTAGCCTGAGCGTATACAAGTATTCATAGGAATGAGCTGAGCAGCACAGACATGCCTGTGATCTGTGGTGTAAATTACAGGGATGTATTTTCTTCTGTGCTGCATATCTGCTCAGTCTCAGCACTAATGTCAGCCTTGGCCTACTAAATGAGCCTTGGTATCAAGTAGGCGAGAGGACAGGCAGACACAGGGCAGCAGCTGACCTTTGCACCGCTCTGAAGAAGCCCAGCCAGTCCCTGAAGGTGACATAGCCTCTTGCTATCATTCCTCACACCTAACTGAGGATGCTTGCTTTTCCTATCAAACTTGAATCCAGCAGATGATGGTAATCATGGTAAATTGTCCTAAACCTCCAACCTGGAGTCGCATCATGGATGTCTATATCAGTTATCTTTCCTGAAAATAGGAAAGCTAACTGGAGGCAAACATATACAATTACCAAACATGTGACAGCTGCAAGCTGCTGTCACTGCTGATTATTATTTCCCCCCACTGTTCCTGTGTGCAGTGTGCAGTATGGCCTGCCCACAGTTACAACAGATTGAGGGAAGCAGTTAAAATGGTGAGTGTTTACACTCACACCCACTGAATTGGCCAACAGATTGTGCTTTTCATATTGCGGTGGATCAGCAGGAAAATGGGAAACTAAGCCGGAACAGTTGCAGGGCCTCGTGGCTGCACTCAGCTGTTGATCAGTGTCTGTATGGGCCTGTACAGGCCAGAAGTGCGCATACAGTATAGCAGGTTTAGCTACACAGCGCCACTGCCGGCTCCACAGCCCGTTAATCCCAGCCACCTGGTGTCCGCTGCACACACTGCTCCAATCAGTGGTCTCCGGTGACACCTAGTGGTCTTATACTGCAACTGCATCAACACTGGTTATAAAATCCACCATCAGAGGTGAGAGCAGAGGTGTTTCCAAACTGTAGGTAATTTTCACTCCATATGTTATTAAAATAATACGTAAAATAAACTGTCAGGAGTGAAGGAAGGATTGAGACATTTAACTGAATCATAGTAGGGATTTGTGACTTCACCTGTGTCCGAGGTAGGTTGTTCTTTATACATTAACAGTTGCTGGAGTTTTGACTTCTTTATCTCTGTCGTTAAGTAAAAGTTAAAATACCACAATATCAAAATAAACCTGCTTTCATAGTTCCACCAGACTGTTAGCAGCAAAATGATTTTTTTTTTTTTTTTTGCACAATATCTTTATTGGTTTTTTTTCAAAATAATGCAAGACATACAAGAAAAATAAGGATAAAAGTAAAAAAAAAAAGGCAAATAAAAAGAGTGAGTAAAAAAAGAGCAAAAACTGAACAGGGCATGCACTTCAAGCAATGACATACATTGTTGCATCACTAGTACTCTAAGTTCAAACACAAATTCTCAAGGAAGAGGTGAGTGGCCTATTATAGATCTTATTAATGATCAGGGTCCCCATTAAACTTAGTAAGATGGTCTAAAAATGCCAAGTCTGGTAAAACTTCTTAAGATTGTTCATCATGCTGTATCGAATTTTCTCCATGTGCAGTACAGAGGTAAGTTCTGTCAGCCATGTCTTGAAAACGGGTACAATTTCTGACTTCCAGTGCATCAAAATCAGTCTCTTTGATATTATCATTCCATACATAATAGCGTTCTGGACAGGGAGGGTATGAGTCAGTGAAGACAGAGAATAGCCAAACAGTGCCACCTCTGGCTCGGGCTTGAACACACAATTATACATTTCAGAAAACCATTTGAACACTTTACTCCAGAAATCATGCAACTTTGGACACGTCCAGAAAAGATGGGATGGGGAGCCATCAGCAGACTTACAGCGATCACATAAAGGAGAGATTGTAGGATAGATTCAATGTAACTTAGTTTTTGAGTAGTGAAGTCTATACGTGACCTTAAATTGAATTAACTGATGTCTGACATTAATTGAACAGTATTGAATCCTACTGAGGCTCTCCTCCCAAACATTATCATCAATCTGTAATGCCAACTCATCTTCCCAAGCTGTCTTTAAAGAGTGAGTGGAAAAATTCACTTGACCAGAAAATACCTCAACAAAATCAGAAATCAAATGTTTTGCATCAGGAGGGCCGAGCTATCCTCAGGGAGAGACTCAAAATTGGGCACATTTTGGCGCACATAGTTCCTGATTTGTAGGTATCTAAAGAAGTGTGATGATGGAAGAGAAAACTTGTCTTTTAACTGAATGAATGAGGCAAACTCTTTGTTAATGTACAGATATTTTAAAATGACTATGCCTTTTAGCTTCCAACTGTAGAAAGTTGGATCAGAGAATGAAGGGGGAAATGCATGGTTACGACACAATGGGCTATAAACAGAAGTGTCAGGCAAATATGGCAGCATTTCTTAATTTGCTGCCATATTTTCAAGCAGTTGAGAATTATTCAGTTAGCAGCAAAATGATTGTACAAAAGTAAAAACACTCATTAAGGAGACAAATATATACTTTATTAATCCCAGAGGGGAAATTCTATTTTTTTCATTCTGTTGTCATATACACACAGGCCTGAATTACACACACATGCACAAACAGGACTTATACATGCATTAAATGGAGAGATGTCAGAGCGAGGGTGCTGCCCAAGGACAGGTGCCCCACACAGTTGGGGGTTTGGTGCCTTGCTCACTTTGGTAGTGCCAAAGAGGCAAACTGGCACTTCTCCAGCTACCAGTCCACACTGCATATTTGGTCTAGACAGGGACTTGAACTGTTCCCAACCCAAGTCCCTATGGGCTACTGCCACCCTGGAGTCTGATTGGCTCCTGTAAGAATGTGATATGATATTACTGGATCATTATCAATGTATAAATGTTTAAGCTGCATTTTAATGCTGCTGCAGGTGGAGGTGGAGGTGGAGCTTTATATTTTACATTCAGTGTATGAAAATGCATCCCATTTTCTCAGCTTATCAAATGTTCTGAGTGTACTATATCAATCTGCAAAGTAACTGGGGCTGTTAGATAAATGCAGTGAGGTAAAAAAAAAAAAGCAATATAATAGTACTTAAGTAAATAACATGTTCATCAGTAAGTGTTTATGAATAAGTACAGTACTTAAGTAAATGCACTTAATTACTTCCCACGGTTGGATAATTTATAATTGTGCCAAGATGTGAAAATATGAATTGTATCAAGTAAAACACTGTTGAACCAATTAACATAAAAAAGGCTTGAAAATTAAACAGGACGGCAGAAGAGGTACCTGCACACCAATGCAACTGGGCTGGACAGCCACAAGATAGGTTCACAGGCTGAGATCACTGCAAAGAAATGTCAGTTTATTTAGGACATTCGTGCACAAAAAGAAGGATGCTCAAAGTGCAAAAAAATAACTGATGAAAGTCAAAGACTGAAACGTTTGCTGCTGTTTTTATGAACTTTTTTGTATTATTAATTTTTCTCTTCTGCCGTCCTTTCTTGGTTATCCATTGACCGACGCACCCAAGGTTAACTTTTTGTTGCCCTAAGTGGGTGCAGTTTCACAGTTCCCCTAAAACTTTGAAAATTAAATAGGAATTTTATTTTTTTTATTTGTAGTTATTTTGTGATTATCACAGGCTGACCACCCCTACCTGCATCACAGATCATAAAGATCTGTCATAGAATTCCAGTGCTGGCCTAACCAGTTATAATTACAAGTTATATTTATGCAAATGGGTTCTTTTTTATTGCAAACAAACATGTTTACCTTACATGATGCTCTCAGATATTGCAACAAAACTGGACAAAAATAAGGAATTAAGTCGCCCTACTCTTCCTTTGTGTGTTATAAACAAAACTGAGACTGATGGTCAACAGGTGGAGGTGATTTTATGGTGATGGTAATACATGGTGTGTGGTATCAAAATAAAAAACAATGTAAGAACAATTTAAACAGTGTTGCCTTGCAAAGGCAGATACCATAGAGAGGCATACTGCAAAGAATATTAGTAACGGATATTTTGCAGTGAGGTTCACTTTGGGGAATAAATAAATATTGCACAGAATTGACAGTGTAGATATACTGTGTTGTGTTGATATACATGATGTTTTCACTGTGTAAACAAACAGAAAGAAAAAAGAGCAAATGTTTTTTCTCATATTTATTTTTATTTTGTCATCATTTTTACCTTGTAGACAGCCACCTGAGCTGTTTGATTCCCAAGCTGGGTTTATTTTCCAGTTTGTAAATTTGAGCCGGTTACTGGCTGATGTGCTTTCTTTGTCCTGAACAGCATCGACCCCCAGAAATTTCTCAGAGGGTTGGTCAGATGGGGCCACAAAAAGAAAGCCATAATTTCAGGAATTCTTTTATGCTGTTGAAGTAAAGGTCAGTTAAAAACCATGTCTGTATTAGAATTAATGAAATGCATACTGATATACTTTGGTTTAATTTTTTACTGTTGATATTATTTATTATCTGATGTGCGTAGACTAATACTGGTATTTAACATTTTGAGTTCTAAAACAATCCCGTTTTAATGTGTTATGTATCTGTATATGTGTCAGGTTGTTCTTCAAATAGGCTGGTTGTCCTTTTCCTTAAAAAGACAAATACACAGCTTTTATTTGAGGCGTACATTGAATATAAGGAACTAAACATTTACTGGGAACAAGTGTTCACAAGTTTATAACACCACACAGAGGCAGCAGTTTCATTAGGCTTTTGCAGCTGACTCTATTATTATAAAGACAGTATTCTGTGTTGGGAATATGATGCCTGATGAAGACCCAAGACTGAAATGGAATTCAACTTTTTTTCCCCACCTGTGTGGGCAGGAGTTTATGCATTAGACAACACTTAGTTTGATTCTCTTGCTGAGAAATTAGCCACTAAAAATGCACAAAGACTCAGTTTGTATAAAGTGCAGAGCCAGCAGAGACCAAGGCACTGTGATCAGTCACCCCCTAATGAAGACCTAAACCTGATGATAGTAATTTCTACTCAAACAACCACTTTTCTCAAACGGCATTTTGCACAGCCAGGAGTCAGCAGCCAGCGTGAGAGGCACATCATAACCCTGTGCCTATCGAGTTTGTGTTCACTGAAGTGAGCATGTCAAGGCTCTGCAGAAGACTGCAGAATGCTTTGATTAATTGATTTTTTTCTGGATAAGAGGAGTGACATCCCATAGGATGATGATTCTGTGATTTTTTTTCTTTCTTTTTATCTATTTTCTTTTCTAAGGCAACTCCTTGTTATAACAATGTGTGTATTATTTCATAATATTGTGCGCATGCATGTGTGCAGGACCAGTGTGAAAAAATCCACATTTTCTATATTAATGACATATTTTTAGTGTTTGAAGTGTGTTAAATGTTAGTCTCTTGTATGGGGAAAATCGCCCACACACTGACAAAGAACTAAAAGAATGTTTTCAGATGCAATACAAGAGCAGTTTATTACAGATATACAACAGGGAGAAAAATATCACATAGGTATATATTGTGCACAGTACGACAGAATACATGAAATATATCCTTTTTCATGCACTGTCAAACTATGACCTCACATCATGTCAATCACATTTAAAACACCAACTCCGAAACTTATCATCAAAGTTTCAGAACACATTCAATTTTCTTTGTGTTTTTCACATCTGTCAAAAGCCTTTAGACAGCTGTTTGACCAAGAGCAGTTTAAAAAATGTGCCGTAACCTGCGGGTCACATACATCTGCAACCAGAGAGAGGAACAGGGCAGGAGTGGACGGCAGGCCAGCAACAAAAAGAAGTGGAAATACATAGGAGCAGTGTCCTTCTTATGCTCTTCCACGACAAAGAAAAGGCAACATAAACATATGCAGAAATGTACAACAGCAAGTATGATGCTTGCAGCAGAGTGCAAGTGAATAGCAGCATAGTAGTCTTTCAGACTCATTAATAACATTCATAACTCATTTCATCTTGCATTTGGAAAGATGCGCTCAGAGAGCGGCGGCAGCCCAGGCAGGTAGGCCAACTTTAGTGGCCTTTAGTGGTGGTTGGTTCAGGATTGTCTGAGCCAGGGGAGCTGCTGCATCTGCTCCAGAGTGGGGCGATCCTCTGGGTCCACAGCCAAACACACATTCAACAAATTCAGGCAGCCTTAGAAGAGAGAGGGCAGAGAACGAAGCAAAGATTAGGGTGGGAGCTGCAGTTATTGTCAGTACCAAATCTCAGGTGCTGTATTGACAACAGCATTGTCTTACCTCTAGACAACTGCCTGCTGGACTTTAAACCTTTGCGGAGAAAGCTGTAGGTGGTGAACTGATCCACCAGCATGTCATGCAGCAGCGCGCCCAGCTGCCAGACTGTGGTGGGACCGGCCTCATATGTTCTGTGTCTCAGGTACTCTGGTGGCACGTATGCAAATGTTCCTACAATACACAGACACACACATGGAGACAGAGAGAAACAAAGAATGAGGAGTGAGTTTTCAATGAAGGTCATCGCTCCAGAGATCAACAGATGGATGAAGAGCAGGAGCAGAAGGCAGACATCGTACCAGCAAAGACACGACAGGGTTCATTCTCAATCAAGCAGCCACATCCAAAATCAATGATCCGCACTCGGGGGACATCGGAGCTGGTCTCAATGAGGACATTGTCCGTTTTGATGTCCCGATGGAAGACTCCCACCGAGTGCATCTTGATGCATGCTTCCACCAGCTGCTTCATGATGTTCTGAGACAGAGACAAAGACAAACAGATGAGTTATAGTGGAGTGACGAAGGGAGTGTAGGGTGGTACTTTCACATTATGTGACAATGTTGCAGCTTCCACACAAAACTGTTGCTCAAAGTTCAGTTACGTCCATTTGAGAACTGAGCTGAGAACAATGACATTTAAATGCTGGTGACACCAAAGATAACACAGTGTAAGGGTGCCTGGGTGTAAAGGTGTTTCTGAACTGAGTGTGAAGCCGGACTGCAAATAAAGTCCATGTTGATGCAAATTTGGATCCACAAAGGGTTGCACAAATTGAGGCAAGAAAATGTTTCAGCTCCAGCAGAAGCTTTGCTCTCATCTTGAGGCTTTATGACTCCAATTCATGAACTTACAGAGACAAGACAAAAAGGACTGCTGGCAAGCTCACAGCTAACATTGGCTGTTTGGGACGACTCAACACACACTGCAAAAACAATCCAGCATCACTATATAATCTATTAACTAATAATAAAGCCATTACTTACAACTTAGGAACCCTTTATAAAGGTGGACTACGAGACAGTGGTAACTAAATATGAAACAAATTTAAGATTTAGGTTTTTGTATGCACCAAATTTTAAAAATGTAGGTGTGATAGCAGCCCTCAACTCTCCACAGACACTGACAACATTGAAAATTGTAAGCTTGGCACAGTTTTAAGGGAACACCACACACAGATATGAAAACATGCTCCAACCAGTTTCAGTACCTTAGCCTGGTCTTCTGTCAGAGAATCACAGCTGTTGACATAGTCCAACAGGTCCATAGAGGGGACTGGTCTCTCCATGACCAGGAGAATCTCCTGGTCCAGATCATACCAGTCCAACAATGTGACAGCAGCAGACTGTCCCACTAAATGTGGTCCACTTGCCACCTTCATCATTAGGACCGCCTCCAGAGGGAGCGAGTGCGACATCCCATTTATGATCTGAAAGAAACAAAATACAGAACAAAATTTGTGGTTGTGAATGTGTGTTTTAATAGAGGTGGTTGTGAATGTGTGTTTTAATAGAGGTGGTTGTGAATGTGTGTTTTAATAGAGGTGGTTGTGAATGTGTGTTTTCCTCGTCAACAACAGAGTAACAACAAAGTGAAAAAGTTCAACCATGATTTTAACAGTTGATGCTGAGACATCAGATTAAGTCACTCACCACTTGCCGATATTTGACGCGAGCTTTAGGGATGCGTTTGATCGCCACCTACAGGACAGAATCACCAGTGCTTTGGTTAGTACAGGGAGTGATGACTTTGTGTGTATGTGTGATGTGAGAATACGGATGTTATACTTACCGGTAAACTGTCGGAGTTCCTTACTCCAGCATAGACCGAACCAAAGCCTCCTTCTCCGAGCTTATGAAGCTGCAGGTACTTGGCCTCAAAGTTGGCTGCACACACACACAAACACACAACAGTCAGTTGTGAGGAACGTCTAACACTGAGCCTGTTTATATCTGGTATTAACATGTATCTCGAGTGATCTGATCACAAGTGGACAGGGCTGAATACAAGTGTAAACAACCAGCAAGCAAGCAGTTAGTGAGAGTGTGGACATAGTAACTGTTCATGGGGCTGTCTCGGCTGTCCACTTCACAAACACACACTCACATACAGTCATCTAATTATTTCTCACACTATCAGCTTACCTCTGCTGGAGCTGACTGAGTCGAACGCACTCCCGTTGTCCTGTTGGGAGGCTGAAGGGCTGCTGGAGCTCGGGGAGACTTCACAGCCGCTGTCCCTTCTTGGCGTCCTGGGAGTCTCTGTTGCTGGCATATGCTCAGCAAAGGCCTCCGTCCGACCCTCAGTCTCTGTGACGCCCACCACTGACACCTCAGTGGGCTTGTCAGTGTTTGCATCACAGTTGTCACCCCTCTGTTTCTTACTGGGGGTCTTGGTTTGGGTGTTGGCCTTCCTTTTCGTCCCCTTGGCCTGCACAGTCTCCACTGCCACTATAGTGGGTTCACTGCTACCTCGCTGCCTTTTTCTGGGTGACTCTGGGCAATCCAAGCTGATCTTTCTTTTCTGGCTTGTCACCTCAGAGTCTTCTCCCTGGCAGATCTTGGGTTTGAGCTCTACAAACAAAAGAAATCCACTTTACATCAACTTGTTGATCTTAAATGATTCTGTGAAAGTCTGTATTAAGTTTAACAACATTGTTTTGTGATGTTCAGTCCCACCAGTTTCAAATTTAACTGTTTTCCCCACAACATCTGCACATGTAAAATACTGTATGATAAGGTCAGGTAAAGACTGTTACAAGGTCACAGTTTACAAAGTGAATTTCAGGTCTGTGACAAGACACAAAGTTTGATCTCCTGCATAAAAGTCAGATGTCCTGCATGACTACCCACCATCACTATGTCTACACTGTTATCAGTGTCAGCAAGTGACTAAGTACATTTAAGTCACTGCACTTAAAGGAAGACTCAACCCATTAAATGACCATTTGTAAATCAATTAGTCGTGCTTTCTTACCTTGAACTCGTGGAGCTGTTTTCCTCAAAGGCGTCCACAGAAAAGGATGAACAAATCGGTTTTCTGATGGACCGGGGAACTTGTTCAGCAACAGCACAACTGTATTAAACATTCAGACAAAATGAAATTAATTACTTTGTAAACAGGTTAAAATATTTTGACTGCACTGACAAATATTCAACTTTTTGCATGAAAAACACGCTGAACTACAGAAAAAGTGACAGTAAGTGACTTTTTGCATGTAAAAACAGGTGAAGCTGTTTGACAGGATTTCACACTTACATGAATCGTTCTCTGGGTTCAGAGAATGTAGAGTTTTTGACGTCTCAGCGTCCATGTTGTTTTGTGAGCGTACTCGATAGGAATGTCTCCGAAAAATCGTGTGTGTGTCTCTCCAATACTTGTGTAAAACTCTGCTGAATTGTGGAGAGAGGGTCTACTTACCAGTTTCTGTGTGTTCCGAGGTCTTTGGTGGTGATTCTGAGTTCCATTTTGTGACATCACGTTTTGATGTCAGGCTAAAATACCATGGCAACCAAAAAACTACCATTGGTTCAAAATTCAAAAAGCCAAAATCAAACAAAAACAAGATTACACATTTATCATGTGATTATCATGATGTTATTTGTTTATTGATGATAAATTATTGATGAGACCTGCATTCACTGATTTCTTTGGTCGCTCGAGGACAGTGCAACAAGCTGTATGCACAACATCATCATCTTATGAACTTAACATGGCGAATGTGTTGGGAAGTTACTGANATGAGACCTGCATTCATTGATTTCTTTGGTCGCTCGAGGACAGTGCAACAAGCTGTATGCACAACATCATCATCTTATGAACTTAACATGGCGAATGTGTTGGGAAGTTACTGAGTTATGACACATCCAGCAGTTACAGACATGGGCAGATTATGAGACAATGGGCCCCTGGGCAGAGACACACAGGAGGAGGACACACAGACTTTGTGGTGGTTTTGCGTCTCTTTGTACGTAGTTGTCATTTATCTTTTTGTTGATTTGTGTCTTTTTGTGGCGATTTTGAGTCCCAGCTTAGTCGATATGTGTTGATTTGACTTTTGACATCTTGCAAGTTAAGGCCAAGGGCCCCTCTGCCACTTTGGGCCCCTGGACCTGTGCCTTGTAGGCCCGTTTAGTCATCCATCCACAGTTACAGACAAACACTGTCATTTATTTGGAGGCATATTTCTTCCACCTGATGAATTTAATTATTTCATCCTGTACCATGTCAACATACCTGAAAGTGGAATCACTGATATCATAAAGTAGCTTGCTCATGTGGCTGACAAATTGCTCAGTAACTAAAGTATCTGAAGCTACTGTGGGGACTGGACTGAGAGCATACAGCAGCTCCCCAGACGGACTTCAGCCCCCACAACAACTTGAATTCAGCCAGCACAAGGGGTCTGATCCCGGTCTGCCCTGACTCCCTGCTGGATCAGCAACCTTTCTTTTGCTGCTGTTACACAGGTTAGACGCTGGATGATCCAAAACTGGGAGGCTGTTACTGTAAAAGCTGTTTGGCCGGAAGATTTATTCTCTTTGGAACAACTGTGACTCCTCTTACATTAGATCTTGTTGATTAATCCCCAAGTTTTTTGTTAGAGATGAATGTGGTAAATGGAGAAGGTGCTAATCCACTGAGAACTTTGAATATTAAACAAGCATTGCGTAATTTGACAGGATTTTCCCTGCAAAGGAGACCATACAGTATCTAGGATGTGTGTGTATAACAGTGATAACAGCTTTTAGGTTTATTATCCAGGACTTTGAAAGCTTGTTTATATGCTGTTTGTCAAGGCTTTAATGTTGTATGTGTGGTAGGAGACCAAGTGGTTATACAGTAGTTTTTGGCTCTATGAGCTGTCTTAAACCCGCCTGTATTATGGTGCTGGGATCGAGGTTCCTGCCATACAAGGACCCAGTTTACAAGGACCCATGTTTGGACCTTGATGACCTTCAGACCTCCCTGTATCTCACTGGGTGAAGACAGCCTTCTTTAGGGGGAAGACGTCACAAGCATGAGCAGCTACAGAATCAAGAGACATCTGCACATTTGGTCCATCCTGGCTCTGTTGCAACAAACTGTGGAGAAATTAGTTTAGTTTGATTTGATCAAGTAAATATTGCAAATGAAAAAAACATCAAAAAAGAAAAATTTGAGTTGATTGAAAACTTTGTTTGTGTGTACGTGAAGCAGCAGGGTGCTTACTTGATGCATTTTCAGGGGATGGAGCAACCAGTTTCCCTCATGTCCTCCTCTGTCACCTCTAAAATCCTCACAGATGATTGCACTGACATATTTTCCAGGAAAGCACCAGTATTTGGGATGTCTCTGCCATAGGATGCAAACAATCCCAGAGGTGATTTGTAAATGCACATCTTATTCCATCAGAGGCTCCTCTCCCATGGGAGGCCTCACTGAAGTCCCATGTTTCTGTCTTAAAGCCTTTCATAAAAGGCACTGTAGAAGATAGGTAGGATGCTGCCTTATTCCTGGACTGTGACGTCAGCCCACCTGAGAGGGAGTGGATGTTTTTTGCCAGGGGGTCGCTGGCTCTAATGTGATCCAGGACTGAATCCAAATGTGCCCATGTGGCGACAGCATTGTGTCGTAGACTACCAGATACAGTTGCAACTGTTTCAGCTATGCCGCCACTGAAGTGCATCACCCCTGTGTGCAGCATGATCCACAAAGGTGTTTCCCTAATTTCTTTATACCATTTGCAGGTGTAGTTTTCACTGTAGATGTCATGGACTTCATTTTCAGTCGAACTCTCTTTAAAGTTTTTATGGGAAACAGGGTCCAGTGTTGTACTAAAGAGGAGGCTACAGATACGGGGCAGGTCTGTCTGTGTCAGAACAAGAAGCTTCTTTATGATAGAAACTTTATTTTCAAGGCTTGCTGTCTTTATCTTAAACTCAGTGGTCGTGCCATCCTGCAGTTTGTTGTTTTCATTTGTTTTTGTCATAGATTTCAACCAAGTAATCCATTCACTCCACGATACGTAGTTATTTTCTTGTGGTAGAATCAAGTGGTAACCTCCGGAGATGAAAAATGAAGCTAGAGCGGAAATGCAAAAAAACTGCAGCTTCTCGAATGACCACCTTAGGCTGGATCCAAAAACAAGCCAACCCCTATAGACACCCATTTTAAAATGCCCCGCTTTACTGTCACGTTTGTCAAGGCTGAACCCAAATGCAGACATAAGACAGGGGAGTAGATCTAACACAAGTCTTTTAGGGTGTTTTCACACTTGGTCCTTTTCAGCTCTCTAAGCGGACGCCGATACAGAGGCGGTCCTGGCTAGTTTTACGTCCTGGGCGAACCATCCCTCGGCCCCTTTTGTGACACTTCTTGATGTGAAAACATTTTAGACATTTTAGAAAAGACATCAGCTTTGCCTGACACCCACTATTGTATTTGTGAAACATTTATTTTATTTGTGAAAATGCTAAAGGTGAGATTTCACCTCTTTTGTTTTATACCTATACCTCATTATGCCAGGTCCAGATCAAAAACCACTGTAGCTAGACTTCTCAAATCTGGACTAGATTATCCTACAGAGGCTAAACATTCATTATAACACAGTTTCTGATTTGTGAAACCTTTACTCTATTTGTGAAAATGCAATAAAGGCACATTTCACCGTTTTTTCAGCATATAGACCACATTAGACTGGGTCCAGATCAAAAACTGCTATGCCTTGACCAATCAAATCTGCATTGGATTAATCTACAGAACCTGAAGATTCATAAAAACACAGTCTTTGATTTGTGAAAAATGTATTTTATTTATGAAAATCAAAAACTGTGTCTGAATGAATGTTTAGCCTCTGTACGATAATCTAGTCCAGATTTGAGAAGTCTAGGTACAGTGGTTTTTGATCTGGACCTGGTCTAATGAGGTCTAGGTATAAAACAAAAACAGTGAAATCTCACCTTTAGCATTTTAAATGCTAAAGGTGAGATTTCACTGTTTTTGTGAAAATGCTGCATTTTCATAAATAAAATAAATATTTCACAAATTCAATAGTGGGTGTCAGGCAAAGTTAATGTCTTTCCTAAAATGTCTAAAATGTTTTCACATCAAGAAGTGTCACAAAACAACAGTCAAACAGTCGCACTGCAAATTAAGTCAATTTCCCCTTAACTTTCTCCTTAAGTGCCGAATCGGAAGCTAACTTCAGCTTCGTTGGGCCTCCGCGGCTCAGTTGTCCAGGTACTACTGGGCAGTCATGACACCAATGAAAGAGGAAATTACTGGACCTGGAGTCGGACTTCTCTGTCGCCGGTAAGCCGTTATCTTACGCCGCAGAGCACTATGAGCCTCCACCGTATTCCTGTCTGTGACCCCCGTTCAACCCACAACCTCCAGGATTCGCCTTTCTTTTCTGCTGCTGGTTGAAACGTGATAATAGGGGCGCCCCCAATGTTTTTAGCCCTCTAGATCACATGTATTGCACTGGGACGCTTGAAAAACGGACAAAACCACGTCAGCCCATAACACTTGCAAGGACGTAGGACGAGCACATCTCCAGATGTGGAATGTAGAATGCATCAAACAGCAACAGTCTACAGCACACAGAAACACTGAGGTTTTCCTCCAATATTAAATTCATTTTAAAGTGAGGGGCTTCATAAACCCACTTCAGTGCCACATCAAAGTAAAAATGAAACTATGTCAATATATATTATAAAGAGGTTATAGTGTGACCAGAAAGAGGACTGAGGCCCCATCAGAACTGAGGCTGACCAGACAGAGAACTGAGTTGTCTTTAAAATGAACTGACAATGTGAACACAAAAAGAACTGAGTCCTTTTTCTGTTGGTCTACTTTTTAATGCACTTTAAGAGGACTGAGTTCAGTTTGTTTAAAAAGGACTATATGTGAAAACACCCTCCATGAAAAAGTGAGTGGTAAAAAGGGTCTTGGGGATGACGAGCAGGAATTCCAGCAGAAGGGAGTGGGTGTCTTGTCCAGGGGTGGATGGTCTAGGCAGGAGGGGTTTTCTGTGAGTGATGGCTGGCTGGCCTCTTGGTAAACATGGAGAGGTGACTGGCTGACTGGCGTCTCTGGTGAGAGAAGAACAGGTGTGAATATTCAAGGCAGGCAAACAAACTAAAATATATCTGAAACAGACTGGCAAGCAAACTGAACAGGAGCAAGATGTGTGTCTCTTCACAAACCAGGTAGGTACAACAATCTGACGGGAGCTGGAAGCAGGCACCGAGTATTTGTAGTGGAGAGGAGTGGCTTGATTGGAGGACCGGTGTGCTGATTATGGATGGAGAACAGGTGTGCTGAGACTAGGAGAATGAGAGAAGCACCTCACTCACACAAACGTAAAAAATAAATATAAGGTCAGATACCCCCACACTGTTGTTACAGGTCATGGAGGAGGATTTGTGACATTTACAGCAGATATTATATGTTTACAGCCTGGTACTAAAGCTAATTTCCCAGTTCATGAAAACAGTTTGTGGTTGAATTTTTATGTAACTCACCTGTTTAAATGTTATTAAGGCTTATAGTGACTCATAATTAAGGACATGGCTGATCTGAGTGACAGGTGGGTGCCGTTCATTGAGAGCAGTACCATAGTATAACCCCAGATTCACAAGGTATAGACCCTTTTTGTGCTTGTAAACAGTAGTGACGCATTTTGTGGGTGGAGCTGCACTGGTGGTAGAAAGGAACTGTAAAGGCGTCAGTGTGAGCACCAAATAAAACATAGAAAGCACTATAACGTTTATATTTCTCAACTGACTGGAATGAATCATTTTTATATCCTTGAGTTTATGATCTACATGTAGTGGAAAAAAAGTTTTGTCTCCAGTTAATTAGAATCTTGATATTTAGGCTATAATCACTGCTGGACGCTCAGTAGAGGAGTGTGTTTGGCTTATATAAACACAGTTATTTACATGGTGAAAGATAATTCATCATCATGAGGAATTGTAAAAACATATGCTGGTCAATTATGGATTTGGCGTATTGTCCTTGAGCAATAGTTGTGGAGTTGTCCAATTTAATGTGGCAGTAGTACTTATGAACTCGCTGGCACGCTAGCTAGCTAACGCTGTCTGCTTATTAACACCTTGATCATAACGAAGTATATTAACTTTCACCACTGCTCATTTTAGAAAGGTGTTTTTTGTTTATGTTATGTTAACGCATGTCCTGATTTTGCCAAGTGGTTGTTGTCCTGAGAACTGTCTCAGCCAATCAACGTTTGTGATGCCATCAGACAGAGCCCTGCAAGATATAGACAAATTGGCTACACACACAAACACACAGGGTTCCTCGTCAACAACAGAGTAACAACAAGGTGAAAAAAGTTCAACCATGATTTTAACAGTTGATGCTGAGACATCAGATTAAGTCAGTCACCACTTGCTGATACTCAACATCAGCTTTAGGGATGCGTTTGATCGCCACCTACAGGACAGAATCACCAGTGCTTTGGTTAGTACAGGGAGTGATGACTTTGTGTGTATATGTGATGTGAGAATACGGATGTTATACTTACCGGTAAACTGTCGGACTTCCTTACTCCAGCATAGACCGAACCAAAGCCTCCTTCTCCGAGCTTATGAAGCTGCAGGTACTTGGCCTCAAAGTTGGCTGCACACACACAAACACACAACAGTCATGTTCTAGCACAGTTGTGAGGAACGTCTAAAATAACCTGTTTATATCTGGTATCAACATGCATCCCGAGTGATCTGATCACAAGTGGACAGGGCTGAATACAAGTGTAAACAACCACCAAGCAAGCAGTTAGCGAGAGTGTGGACATAGTAACTGTTCATGGGGCTGTCTCGGCTGTCCACTTCACAAAACACATGTTAACACAGCCTGTTCTCACTCCCAACTCGTCAATGATTTTGGTGTCAGATAACTACCGACAGAGGCACTTTTCATGGCGGTATGATACACATGAGGAGTCTGCTACCTCTGACGCTGCTGGCAACAACTGCTCTCGTCAAATACCACGTCCTTCCTTGGTTATCCATTGAGCGATGCACCCAAGATTAACTTTTTGTTGCCCTAAGTAGGTGCAGTTTCACAGTTCCCCTTAGACTTTGATAATTAAATAGGAATTTTATTTTGTTTATTTGTAGTTATGTTGTGATTATCACAGTCTGACCACCCCTACCTGCATCACAGATCATAAAGACCTGTCATAGAATTCCAGTGCTGGCCTAACCAGTTATAATTACCAGTTATGTTTATGCAAATTGTTTCTTTTTTATTGCAAACAAACATGTTTACCTTACATGATGCTCTCAGATATTGCAACAAAACTGAACAAAAATAAGGAATTAAGTAGCCCTACTCTTCCTTTGTGTGTTACAAACAAAACTGAGACTGATGGTCAACAGGTGGAGGTGATTTTATGGTGACTTACACACACTCACACACACACACACACACACACACACACACACGCATACCTCCATACAGGCATACACACACATGCCCACAATTAGCCGACCAACAGAGACCTAGTGACGGGCATGTGACCCTAACACATTCCTTGCTCCGACAGAATGAATTTGATCATAAGATAAGATAAAATAAGATAAGATAAGATAAGATAAGATAAGATAAAAAACACTTTATTGATCCCTTAATGGGAAAATTCACTTGTTACTGCAGCTCAAATAGCACAGATAAAAAAAAATGTTGAATGGCAATAGAATACTTAAAATAATGAATAAAGATAAAATACAAAAAGATAGTCTATATACCAGAATTAGAAAAATATAAAGTACTAAATTTAGACACAACTACACACTCAATACTATTTACACTATATACAACTTTCACTTATGCACATATGGAAAAAATAACATATATGAATATATGTATGGGTATATATTGACAGCTGTACAGGATAATTGCACATCGGATGTAATAAATGGTGTGTGGTATCAAAATGAAAAACAATGTAAGAACAATTTAAACAGTGTTGCCTTGCAAAGGCAGATACCATAGAGAGGCATACTGCAAAGAATATTAGTAACGGATATTTTGCAGTGAGGTTCACTTTGGGGAATAAATAAATATTGCACAGAATTGACAGTGTAGATATACTGTGTTGTGTTGATATACATGATGTTTTCACTGTGTAAACAAACAGAAAGAAAAAAGAGCAAATGTTTTTTCTCATATTTATTTTTATTTTGTCATCATTTTTACCTTGTAGACAGCCACCTGAGCTGTTTGATTCCCAAGCTGGGTTTATTTTCCAGTTTGTAAATTTGATTTAATTTTTTACTGTTGATATTATTTATTATCTGATGTGCGTAGACTAATACTGGTATTTAACATTTTGAGTTCTAAAACAATCCCGTTTTAATGTGTTATGTATCTGTATATGTGTCAGGTTGTTCTTCAAATAGGCTGGTTGTCCTTTTCCTTAAAAAGACAAATACACAGCTTTTATTTGAGGCGTACATTGAATATAAGGAACTAAACATTTACTGGGAACAAGTGTTCACAAGTTTATAACACCACACAGAGGCAGCAGTTTCATTAGGCTTTTGCAGCTGACTCTATTATTATAAAGACAGTATTCTGTGTTGGGAATATGATGCCTGATGAAGACCCAAGACTGAAATGGAATTCAACTTTTTTTCCCCACCTGTGTGGGCAGGAGTTTATGCATTAGACAACACTTAGTTTGATTCTCTTGCTGAGAAATTAGCCACTAAAAATGCACAAAGACTCAGTTTGTATAAAGTGCAGAGCCAGCAGAGACCAAGGCACTGTGATCAGTCACCCCCTAATGAAGACCTAAACCTGATGATAGTAATTTCTACTCAAACAACCACTTTTCTCAAACGGCATTTTGCACAGCCAGGAGTCAGCAGCCAGCGTGAGAGGCACATCATAACCCTGTGCCTATCGAGTTTGTGTTCACTGAAGTGAGCATGTCAAGGCTCTGCAGAAGACTGCAGAATGCTTTGATTAATTGATTTTTTTCTGGATAAGAGGAGTGACATCCCATAGGATGATGATTCTGTGATTTTTTTTCTTTCTTTTTATCTATTTTCTTTTCTAAGGCAACTCCTTGTTATAACAATGTGTGTATTATTTCATAATATTGTGCGCATGCATGTGTGCAGGACCAGTGTGAAAAAATCCACATTTTCTATATTAATGACATATTTTTAGTGTTTGAAGTGTGTTAAATGTTAGTCTCTTGTATGGGGAAAATCGCCCACACACTGACAAAGAACTAAAAGAATGTTTTCAGATGCAATACAAGAGCAGTTTATTACAGATATACAACAGGGAGAAAAATATCACATAGGTATATATTGTGCACAGTACGACAGAATACATGAAATATATCCTTTTTCATGCACTGTCAAACTATGACCTCACATCATGTCAATCACATTTAAAACACCAACTCCGAAACTTATCATCAAAGTTTCAGAACACATTCAATTTTCTTTGTGTTTTTCACATCTGTCAAAAGCCTTTAGACAGCTGTTTGACCAAGAGCAGTTTAAAAAATGTGCCGTAACCTGCGGGTCACATACATCTGCAACCAGAGAGAGGAACAGGGCAGGAGTGGACGGCAGGCCAGCAACAAAAAGAAGTGGAAATACATAGGAGCAGTGTCCTTCTTATGCTCTTCCACGACAAAGAAAAGGCAACATAAACATATGCAGAAATGTACAACAGCAAGTATGATGCTTGCAGCAGAGTGCAAGTGAATAGCAGCATAGTAGTCTTTCAGACTCATTAATAACATTCATAACTCATTTCATCTTGCATTTGGAAAGATGCGCTCAGAGAGCGGCGGCAGCCCAGGCAGGTAGGCCAACTTTAGTGGCCTTTAGTGGTGGTTGGTTCAGGATTGCCTGAGCCAGGGGAGCTGCTGCATCTGCTCCAGAGTGGGGCGATCCTCTGGGTCCACAGCCAAACACACATTCAACAAATTCAGGCAGCCTTAGAAGAGAGAGGGCAGAGAACGAAGCAAAGATTAGGGTGGGAGCTGCAGTTATTGTCAGTACCAAATCTCAGGTGCTGTATTGACAACAGCATTGTCTTACCTCTAGACAACTGCCTGCTGGACTTTAAACCTTTGCGGAGAAAGCTGTAGGTGGTGAACTGATCCACCAGCATGTCATGCAGCAGCGCGCCCAGCTGCCAGACTGTGGTGGGACCGGCCTCATATGTTCTGTGTCTCAGGTACTCTGGTGGCACGTATGCAAATGTTCCTACAATACACAGACACACACATGGAGACAGAGAGAAACAAAGAATGAGGAGTGAGTTTTCAATGAAGGTCATCGCTCCAGAGATCAACAGATGGATGAAGAGCAGGAGCAGAAGGCAGACATCGTACCAGCAAAGACACGACAGGGTTCATTCTCAATCAAGCAGCCACATCCAAAATCAATGATCCGCACTCGGGGGACATCGGAGCTGGTCTCAATGAGGACATTGTCCGTTTTGATGTCCCGATGGAAGACTCCCACCGAGTGCATCTTGATGCATGCTTCCACCAGCTGCTTCATGATGTTCTGAGACAGAGACAAAGACAAACAGATGAGTTATAGTGGAGTGACGAAGGGAGTGTAGGGTGGTACTTTCACATTATGTGACAATGTTGCAGCTTCCACACAAAACTGTTGCTCAAAGTTCAGTTACGTCCATTTGAGAACTGAGCTGAGAACAATGACATTTAAATGCTGGTGACACCAAAGATAACACAGTGTAAGGGTGCCTGGGTGTAAAGGTGTTTCTGAACTGAGTGTGAAGCCGGACTGCAAATAAAGTCCATGTTGATGCAAATTTGGATCCACAAAGGGTTGCACAAATTGAGGCAAGAAAATGTTTCAGCTCCAGCAGAAGCTTTGCTCTCATCTTGAGGCTTTATGACTCCAATTCATGAACTTACAGAGACAAGACAAAAAGGACTGCTGGCAAGCTCACAGCTAACATTGGCTGTTTGGGACGACTCAACACACACTGCAAAAACAATCCAGCATCACTATATAATCTATTAACTAATAATAAAGCCATTACTTACAACTTAGGAACCCTTTATAAAGGTGGACTACGAGACAGTGGTAACTAAATATGAAACAAGTTTAAGATTTAGGTTTTTGTATGCACCAAATTTTAAAAATGTAGGTGTGATAGCAGCCCTCAACTCTCCACAGACACTGACAACATTGAAAATTGTAAGCTTGGCACAGTTTTAAGGGAACACCACACACAGATATGAAAACATGCTCCAACCAGTTTCAGTACCTTAGCCTGGTCTTCTGTCAGAGAATCACAGCTGTTGACATAGTCCAACAGGTCCATAGAGGGGACTGGTCTCTCCATGACCAGGAGAATCTCCTGGTCCAGATCATACCAGTCCAACAATGTGACAGCAGCAGACTGTCCCACTAAATGTGGTCCACTTGCCACCTTCATCATTAGGACCGCCTCCAGAGGGAGCGAGTGCGACATCCCATTTATGATCTGAAAGAAACAAAATACAGAACAAAATTTGTGGTTGTGAATGTGTGTTTTAATAGAGGTGGTTGTGAATGTGTGTTTTAATAGAGGTGGTTGTGAATGTGTGTTTTCCTCGTCAACAACAGAGTAACAACAAAGTGAAAAAGTTCAACCATGATTTTAACAGTTGATGCTGAGACATCAGATTAAGTCACTCACCACTTGCCGATATTTGACGCGAGCTTTAGGGATGCGTTTGATCGCCACCTACAGGACAGAATCACCAGTGCTTTGGTTAGTACAGGGAGTGATGACTTTGTGTGTATGTGTGATGTGAGAATACGGATGTTATACTTACCGGTAAACTGTCGGAGTTCCTTACTCCAGCATAGACCGAACCAAAGCCTCCTTCTCCGAGCTTATGAAGCTGCAGGTACTTGGCCTCAAAGTTGGCTGCACACACACACAAACACACAACAGTCAGTTGTGAGGAACGTCTAACACTGAGCCTGTTTATATCTGGTATTAACATGTATCTCGAGTGATCTGATCACAAGTGGACAGGGCTGAATACAAGTGTAAACAACCAGCAAGCAAGCAGTTAGTGAGAGTGTGGACATAGTAACTGTTCATGGGGCTGTCTCGGCTGTCCACTTCACAAACACACACTCACATACAGTCATCTAATTATTTCTCACACTATCAGCTTACCTCTGCTGGAGCTGACTGAGTCGAACGCACTCCCGTTGTCCTGTTGGGAGGCTGAAGGGCTGCTGGAGCTCGGGGAGACTTCACAGCCGCTGTCCCTTCTTGGCGTCCTGGGAGTCTCTGTTGCTGGCATATGCTCAGCAAAGGCCTCCGTCCGACCCTCAGTCTCTGTGACGCCCACCACTGACACCTCAGTGGGCTTGTCAGTGTTTGTGTCACAGTTGTCACCCCTCTGTTTTTTACTGGGGGTCTTGGTTTGGGTGCTGGCCTTCCTCTTGGTCCCCTTGGCCTGCACAGTCTCCACTGCCACTATAGTAGGTTCACTGCTACCTCGCTGCCTTTTTCTGGGTGACTCTGGGCGATCCAAGCTGATCTTTCTTTTCTGGCTTGTCACCTCAGAGTCTTCTCCCTGGCAGATCTTGGGTTTGAGCTCTACAAACAAGAGAAATCCACTTAAATGATTCTGTGAAAGTCTGTATTAAGTTTAACAACATTGTTTTGTGATGTTCAGTCCCACCAGTTTCAAATTTAACTGTTTTCCCCACAACATCTGCACATGTAAAATACTGTATGATAAGGTCAGGTAAAGACTGTTACAAGGTCACAGTTTACAAAGTGAATTTCAGGTCTGTGACAAGACACAAAGTTTGATCTCCTGCATAAAAGTCAGATGTCCTGCATGACTACCCACCATCACTATGTCTACACTGTTATCAGTGTCAGCAAGTGACTAAGTACATTTAAGTCACTGCACTTAAAGGAAGACTCAACCCATTAAATGACCATTTGTAAATCAATTAGTCGTGCTTTCTTACCTTGAACTCGTGGAGCTGTTTTCCTCAAAGGCGTCCACAGAAAAGGATGAACAAATCGGTTTTCTGATGGACCGGGGAACTTGTTCAGCAACAGCACAACTGTATTAAACATTCAGACAAAATGAAATTAATTACTTTGTAAACAGGTTAAAATATTTTGACTGCACTGACAAATATTCAACTTTTTGCATGAAAAACACGCTGAACTACAGAAAAAGTGACAGTAAGTGACTTTTTGCATGTAAAAACAGGTGAAGCTGTTTGACAGGATTTCACACTTACATGAATCGTTCTCTGGGTTCAGAGAATGTAGAGTTTTTGACGTCTCAGCGTCCATGTTGTTTTGTGAGCGTACTCGATAGGAATGTCTCCGAAAAATCGTGTGTGTGTCTCTCCAATACTTGTGTAAAACTCTGCTGAATTGTGGAGAGAGGGTCTACTTACCAGTTTCTGTGTGTTCCGAGGTCTTTGGTGGTGATTCTGAGTTCCATTTTGTGACATCACGTTTTGATGTCAGGCTAAAATACCATGGCAACCAAAAAACTACCATTGGTTCAAAATTCAAAAAGCCAAAATCAAACAATAACAAGATTACACATTTATCATGTGATTATCATGATGTTATTTGTTTATTGATGATAAATTATTGATGAGACCTGCATTCATTGATTTCTTTGGTCGCTCCAGGACAGTGCAACAAGCTGTATGCACAACATCATCATCTTATGAACTTAATATGGCGAATGTGTTGGGAAGTTACTGAGTTATGACACATCCAGCAGTTACAGACATGGGCAGATTATGAGATAATGGACCCCTGGGCAGAGACATGCAAAGGGACCCCACCACCACCAATCATCATAGCATCATTATCATCAGTGCAAGTCTTTATATGTGTGTCACTGTTTGACTAACAGCGTCTTCAGCAACAGTTTTCTATAAAAATGAAGGTGGGTTGTTTTTTTTTTTGGTATTCCTATTTGGACATTCAGTGGCACAACCATACAGCCTATGAACACAGCAAGACATTTTTTCTGGGTATCTCACACATTTGCAGTGTTTTTCTGCCATCGTGTAAGTGCGCACAACTACTGTGACTATACTGTGACATCCACCCCAAATCGGTCTATAGACTGAATCACAATGCTTGTTTACAATAACTTCCGGGTAGAAAACTTTTGTGCCAGACACATAAAATCAAACTGCACTGAGCAATTGGGTGGTGTTTGGCTAACTAAGAAAGTCCCACCTAAAAATATATTTAAGTATCAGTTTAAGTTAACGCTATATGATGATTATTTTCACCACTTTATCTTTTCATCAGGCAGTCCTCCCTAGCTGAAGCTGTTATCTTAAAGCCACCAGACTCCAGTGACAGGAGTTGCTGGTCTACTGCTGTCTCAATCAGTTAGTGTGTAAAGTAAAGCAGAGAAAATATTCCAGATATAGCATAAAATTAAACCTATACAAGTTTTTTGGTGGGTCTTTTTGGGTGGCTGAAATAAATATTGTTGCAGCCCCTGTCCACAGCAGTACATTATTTAGCTTTCGTGCTGGTAGATTTGGTTTATCAAAGATGATAGCAAAGCAACACAGTAGCCTACATAAACTAGGCACAGCAGAAATGTAAGATCAGTCAGACCACATGTTTAATTATATATATCTTAGAACATTACAGTTATGGCTGAAAATGACAAAAGAAATAAACAAGTTTGTCAAATTGATATATACACAATGCAAAACAATTGTCAGTCATCTACCAGGAAGTGTTAGAAAAACATCACAGTGATTTGGACTATGGGTGTAGCCGTAGCTTTTGCTATTTCAGTTCAGGAAAGTAATTGTAATGTTTTGGTCATCTAAAAAGTTGTTGTTCAGAGAAAAAGACCCTCTACAAAGACCCCCTGTTTTCTGGTAAGTACATTTTTAAGCCTGTTTGGTAGCAAAAATTAGCATTAGCATTATCACAGTTAACTATACCTAGAAATATCTTTGGTGTCGGCTAAAGTGGCAAACTAGTGGCTTTAAAATGGAAGTCCACAAACCAATGGGAGGCCCTGGTGCTGTTGTCCATTATTTTATACAGTCTATGGTTAGGATCCATGACCACAGGGAACATAAGGGCCTTGCATCACATCCGCCATAGGCCTATGTGCGCTTAATATTTTCCTTGTCACAAACAGACGACGACACTAGAATGGTTGTGGACGTGTTTGTTACCTGGAGTTTTACTTTGCTGCTGAAACTTTTGTTTATTTTTCATGCACATGTTTCTTTGTCTTGGTAATGTGCAAATGTAACAACAAAACTCAAACAATTAGAGAGTCTCCATTTAAATTGTCAATGCTAAGAAATGGCTTGTTGACACCCAAAGATGCGAACACTGATACACTGCTAATGATTAACTCTAACATGTGATAGGGGATTTTGTCTGTCACTGTACTATATGTGATGTGTGTGTGTGTGTGGGTATGTGTGTGTGTGTTTATATATCATCAGTGTCTTCAATTAAAAGGCACTGCAGTCATTCTGCATTTTGCCTCTGAAAGTCAATGTGATTCACAGCGAGGGACCAATCGGATGCATCTTCTGAGTACCAGCCCACCTCTGCACCAATCACGTGAGGGCTGTTTCCCTCTGGCCTGGAGCATGAGGGTAAACACTGTGTCTGAGCTGAGTGGCTTTAAAGAGAAACAACAGTTTATATTTGAAAGACCCATGCATGAGGAATTTATTTTATGGGACATACATGCTGACATGATCTGAACAAAGCAGCCTTTCAAAGATGGTTCTGAAACATAATTTCACATTAGTATACTGTAATAAACCCTTAACTCCACTGGGTGATGCTGCTGCAGAGGAAAAGGTTAGCCTGTGTCAACATGCATCTCATTATAATCATAGCCCTTCTGTGATTTCTACAACCAACTCATTAGAGGAATATAAAAGTCTCACTCATATTATGTAAATCTTCTGTGTTTTTTTCTTTTCTCTCAGAAGCAGCGGAAAGTAGAGAAGTTTCAGGTAACAGTCCTTTGTAATGATCATATTTATATCGTACAACAGGCATAACAAATAAGTTTATTCAGTCACTTCATTGCTTTTAAAGAGACAGAACGTTTAACAAAGAAGGTGTTGACAAGTTAAAGTGCATCTAAGCTTGTCTGTGATAGACGTGATAGACAGTGGTAGAGCGTGATTGCATGTTCTTGTGTTTTTAAGCAGATACCGTGTTGCAACGCTTGAGTAGGCGGCCACACAAATGTTGAGTTCTTGTGAAATCAGATTTGTCATCCTGCACTCATGGTTGAGTCATAATACGCCTCTTTTCTGTGTGTGTGCTTGTGTGTCTTTTGTATGAGACAGTATTTGTGTTTTGGCAGTGAATGCACAAGTGTACGTGCTTGTGTTTATACATGTTTATATGAACTGTGTGTGCGAACTGTATGTTGACTTGCAGCCGGTTATACAGGAGAGAGAGATGTGTGCTGTAGAAAAAGAAAGACAGGCGTAGGCAGAAAGACAAAGAAAGTGACTAATGCCACATGGAACAGCACTAATCATGATGTGACTTCTGTTGAAGTACAGTCAAATAACACACAGAGACTTACGTTAAGAAAAAACAAAACATGAAAAGACTCTGGTACTGAAAAACTGGATTAGTCTTTATTAACACTGAAGGATAAACTGGTGAACAACATATTTCTTAAAAAACTACAAATCCTACAAGGTACAAAGAATAAACTAATACAGGTGTACAAGCTCATTCTTTATGACTAAACATATTCAGTACCTGGATGTGACATGGAATACATACAAACAGACATACAGACATACAGACATACATACAGACATACAGACATACATACAGACATACAGACATACATACAGACATACAGACATACAGACATACATAGGCGGCAGTAACTTCGTCCATAGGGACTTAGCTTGGGAAGCGGAGGGTCACCGGCTCCAGTCCCCACCAGGACCAAATATGGAGCGTGGACTGGCTGCTGGAGAGGTGCCAGTTCGCCTCCTAGGCACTGCCGAGGTGCTCTGAGCAAGGCATCCAACCCCCAACTGCTCAGAGCGCCTGTCGATGGGCAACCCCCTCACTCTGACATCTCTCCATTTAATGCATGTATAGGTCCTGCTTGTGTGTGTGTGTGTGTGTGTGTGTGTGTGTATTTCGGGCTTGTGTGTATGTGACAACAGTGAAAAAATTTGAATTTCCCCACAGGGATTGATAAGGTATATCTTCTTCTTCTTCTTCTTGTATAGATATTTTATTTTTGTAAAGTAACTTGAACTGACCTGCACTACAGAATTTCTGTTGATTAATATTTATGGGGTTTATTTGATCAACAAATTCATTTAAAAATCTGTCCATTGTTTCATGTCTTTTTTTGACGATCCTCCTCCAAAACATGACTACATGTAGGCAACTTTTACAAGCAGAAATTACTTATGTTATTTTCCCAGACAGCAGTCTTATTAGGGAACTATTGTGAAGGATTGGATGGGTCAAACAAGCACAGGACTTTCATTCAAGAGACCAGCGTTTGTGTCTTGTGTGAAAAAAAAGTCAACTTTGACTTATTTCAACAACGTAATATGTGATGTATGAGACATCATGTCATGGGACATTACCTTAGGAACAAATGTATTTATTTTAAGCCAAACAATGAACAATAAACCTAACCACATAGTTTTGGTGTAACTGCAACCGTTTCACAACGCTGACCAGGAGTTTAACACTGCAACCGTTAACGGTCATAAATGAGCTCTTCTGCTGTCTATCAGTAGGGGTCCTAATACTCCGGTGGGTCATATTAAAATGGTGGGAGCATATGATCTACCACTTGTTGGTATTTTTAAGTGATATGATGCTGATTCTTTGCTACATATGATGGTATAATAATAATAATAGTAATATTAATACATTTTATTTATGGAGCACTGTCTGTGGTACTCAAAGACACTTGACATCAGTTAAAAATGATCATAAAATAGAATACAGTAAAATTCATATAACATCATTCACACATTTCAAACCGTCTTGGATGAGTGATTTGAACTGAGAGAGGTCAGTGCAGTCTCAAATGTGTTTGGGGAGGGGGCAGCTATGGAGAAGGCTCTGTTGCCCAAGGTTTGGTGCTTGGTCCTGAGTGGTGGAGTCAGGAAGTTGGCATCAGAGGAGCGGAGGCTGCGGGAAGGAGTGTGTTGGTGGAGCAGGTCAGTGAGGTAAGAGGGGGCCTGGCAGTGGAGGGCTTTGCAAGTGAGGAGGAGGACTTTGAATTGGATGCACTGTGGGACAGGGAGCCAGTGGAGGATTCTGAAGGACAGGGGTGATGTGATCGCAGACGGCAGCAGAGTTCTGGATGTATTGGAGTTTATTTAGGACTTTGGATAAAATACCATGAAGAATGCTGTTACAGTAGTCAAATCTGGATGTGATGTAGGCATGGATGAGAGTTTCAGCAGCAGAGGGGGAGAGTGATGGCTGGAGATGAGCTATGTTTTTTAGGGGGAAGAAGGCAGTACTTGTGATTTGATTGACATGAGAGAGGTTGTTGTCAAAAATGACTCCAAGGTATATAATGAACAAAGGTTTGTTTCACTCTGTATTTCTTTATATATCTTGTTGTTATGGTGTAGTTATACAGCAGTGCAAATGTGACGTCAGACCAGCAAGACACAAATTCTCTGCAATCTCCATTCAGGAGATGAAATAAAAACAGTTACCATCAGTTCCGTGCACCAGCCTTTATGAATCTGTTCCTCAGTGTGTGTCTAAGCTCTGACCAAGGTTGTACTCCATTTACCATGAATGAATTGAACCTCAAGTTAGCAACCTTCATGCAGACATGGAGGAATACAAGGCCTGGACTGATAGGTTTAAATGTGTACAGGGAAAATAATTACATTCCTCAAAAGCTGACTTTGAAGTTTTGATGACAGGCAAACAATAAAACATCTAATTAAACATCTGCACAGTAAAATGTTGACAGACATGTCAAGCTTTGCTTCCAGGATCAAATATGCACAGAACAGCCTCGAGCTTCATAGCTGTCAAAGGAGAAAACAAATCATAATATTTACTGACTGGGTGGTATTTGTGTTTAGGTTGTGTAGGTTGACAAGAACAATAGCGACAAAAAAAAGCTCAACTGCGATGCTTTATTATGATGATGATAAACGCTGTGTATTAAATGGGATAGTTGAGATTAGCGCTGACAAACTGGAGGGAAGCAGATTAGAAGTATTGAAAAACACAGAAATGTGCTCTTAGCAGTGTCAAACATCCGTTTATTGATCTGGAATCAATACCTTTGTCTTTTACATTCCTCACTGAGTCTCTCCATCCGTTTGTATTTTGTGAGTGTATCAGTGCTGCTGTTTCATTATTCAGACAAACAAATCAAGCTGGAGATGTCAAAGGAGCTGCTGACTATTGTTTCCATTTAATATTGAGAGAAGATTATATTAAGAGAAAGAGATGGGAAGGGAGAAGAGAAACAGGATGAGGAAACAAAACTGCAGAACAAGTATGAGTGGAATGAGCTTTGGTATGCTGCTGCCTCAGCGTGTGGAGCATATTGAGACTGGAGAGACTGACAAAGGTAATCAGGTCATCGGCACTTTACAGGTTTGATCTACACTGATTATACTGTAATCAAAGAGCCAATGTAAAAATATTTCTCAGTTGGGAATTGCAAATGAGGCATTGCTCTTGCTCAGCACTTAGAAGACTGGCTTGGCTTTAACAGACTGAACAAACAAGATGTTTTCATCTTTTGGTAACCTTATCATTTCTTTCTTAAAGCCTAGACACACCAAACTGGCTTCAAAGAGCTAATAGCAATGAAGGCTGACTGATGCATTGCCTCATGTCGCCTGTGTCTTGGCCAAACACATGAACGCACCACAAAGACTACAGCCGATGGTTAACCAGCACGTACGAAAATTAACAAATTGACAACACAATCCAGTGTTGAAAGAACAAAGCATATTTACCATGTTGAACAACACAAACCATCACAAAACGTTTCTGCTGAAGAGCTCAATTGCTGATGAAAAATAATCTAACTTATGTAGCAAGTATGTTTTGATGTCACTCCCTTTTGACTTTAGCTGTTTGTTTACGTTCCTCACTTCCATTTCTCTTCTGTTGCGCTGAGTTGAACTGCCAATCAGAGTGAATTCATTCACTGAAGGGCTCTGCCGGCTCTGACGCTTCCACAATTCAACATGTTGAATCAGCCAAAAATAGCCGACAAAGGATGAGTGCCAATGGTGCAGGACACACTAGGGCAACTAGGGTGACAGACACTCACCAACGGCCCAACATTGACAGATGGCTGGCTGTTGGCTGTCAAGGCCTTTAAACCCTTTTCATACGTGCACAGCAAGCCTAAAATTATCTCGACCTTACCCGGAGGAGCTGTATGTGAGTGCGCAAATCCATTTGATTGATATTAAACGCACTTTACCCTGTCAGCTCCCTAACAGAAGGTCTACGTAATGTCCTGCTGAGCCCATGTGTAAATAAAGCAGGTAATTGTCTGGAGAATTCACAGCAAGCGAGTGGGCTTGTCGATGATGTTTCTATCATACGGCTTGCTCGAAACGGCAGAAAACAAACATCTGAGGGCGAAGAAGGGTCATTCACACAACGATGGCAGCAAAAATGTTGAGCTGGAGAGATGACAAGATTAGGGAACTTCTGTTGAAAAGGACTGAAGCCGAAATCGTCAGACAAAAACAAGGCACATCAAGAGATTGTGTTGTTTATGACCAAATTATGAAATGGCTACGTGACCAGGGTGTAATCTGTATACTACTAAACTTCTGCACGCAGCACTTTTTATTCATAAACAAAAAGATTTTTTCCTGCCTAGGTGAGAATGCTTCTGACACAGGCAATCTCCTGTTGTGTGCTACATGTGTGAAGATAATCTCCAGACAATGCCTGAACCAGATTCTCTGAACATTGTCCCCAGTTTACATGAGAAAACAGCTTGAGATGGCTGGGATTGTTTGCATGACAAGATAAACAGAAACATGTCACTCTTTGATACGGACAGTATATTTAAACCAAGCAGTTAAACCATTTACAGCACTGTACAAAGTGTACACGACACTACATCACTGATTGGTTGAATAACAACATTACAAATGAAATATTGCAAAGATTTTACAGACGTTAAACCTACATTACTCCAAATTACGGATACTAACACTGAATGACAACATATAATATGGAAGAGGAAACTCATCCTAACAAACCCACAGAGAATTAACTCCAAGCTTTGCAGCTCTGCATAGCTTTGAAGCTTTTAGCTCTGATAAACACACTGTACGCTACCTGCAGCACCAAACAGGAGGCGGATAAAATTAGCGATGAGCTGTTGTAGAAAATTATTATGACTGCAAATACAGGCCCTTATCAAAGCAGACATTTTGTCCTGTCGTAGAGGTAAAGCACAGGTGTTACTAATAACATTAACAGTCTCTGTTATATTCAAGTGTCCCAGTGAGCCAAGACAATGTGACAGTAAGCCAGCATGCACAATCCAGAAACTGAAGCAGCTAAATTGAATTCAGCTATCATTCTTTCTATTGCTTACAGCTGTGCTCTTCCTACATGTCAAAATGTCTTCAGTGAAAACGGCCTCCACGCCTGCTGTTACCTAACATTTTAGCCTAAAAGGCGCTGTATACGACATTTGGTGCATAATTATGATTTAGAGTCTGAGCCGTGATTGTCTGCACACGGCTCTCAACATGGAGGTAGCTAAGCACGCGGCTGGCAACTAATGGTGCTAAAAGCATGAGGAGTGCGAATGTGGTATATACTTCTGCATTGAATGGATGCCGTAGCTACGGTGTAGGCTCCGTGTCAACGTGGAGCCTACACCGTAGCCAGACGTGCACCTCCCCAGAAATGTAACTACACATGACGGCAATGCAGACCTTCTGTCTATTATTGTAAGCTGAAACCATTTCCCTCAGTGGAAAGGAAGCTTTTATCTACTTTTATTTCACCGATAAGAAACAATAAATTATGAAGACAATAAAACCTCCACAAAAATAACATTTTAAGTCTTGTGTGTGATTTATACTTCGGGATTTATCCTGGCTTCATATGAGTAGAGGAAATCTCTGCTCGTCTCTAGGCTAATTTATACAATGTAAAATACCATATGCATGTGCTAATAATGTTAGCGTGTTGTATTTGTTTGGAAAACATGTTTAGTATGACAGTTGTTCTGTTGGTGAACCTTGTGAGTTGTAATAGAGCCAAATTATGTAATGTTACCTTTGTTAAATGTTGCTGTTGTCCCTGGCTTTATATAAGAAGACAAAAAGATCGCTAGCTGCTAGGCTAATTTATACAATGGAAAATGCCATAGGCTTGTGCTTATAACATTAGCATGTTGTATTTATGGGTGATTAGCTAGCCAGTGGGATACAGACAGGAACTCACATGCACTGACATGCACACACGGACCGGACCACCTACCATAATGAAGAACAGAGGAGCTCTGATTACAACACACACAGAGGGAGTGTGTCTTCATGTTTTCTTCAGGCCATTACCTAGAAAATAGTGTTGTTTTTTTGAAGATTATTTTTCTGGGCTTTTGCCTTTAATGGATAGGACACTGTGTGAAATGGGGAGACAGAGAGAGTGAGTGGGGACTGACACGCAGCAAAGGGTCGCAGGTCGGACTTGAACCCGCGACCACTGCAGCGAGGCAATGCCTCTGTACATGGGGCGCCGGCACTATCCACTACGCTACCGACGCCCCAAATAGTGGGTTTTTTTCACTATGTTAATTGGCCATAGGTGTGAATGTGAGCGTGATTGGCTGTCTCTATGTGTCAGTCCTGCGAAAGTCTGGTGGCCTGTCCACAGTGTACCTTCTTGCCAAATGTCAGCTGGGAAAGCCCACATTCAGACCAGCTCTAACCCTGTGTGAAAAAACATAGCCCCGTCATTTATTTGAACTGAGTCACTCTTTACACTCACACTTTATCCTGCTGACCTTGTGACTGTCATAATGAAAGACTGAGTTACTGTCACGATGTTAACCTTTCAGAGTTGTAAAATCATCTCTATTATAAACCACAGTGCAGTCTTTTAGTGTCTGATAAGCCTTCAAACTCCTAGATCTACTCCTCAAACCAACATGGATCATTTTTTATTGTTTCACCACTATGTGAAACAACAAGCTCCCACCAAGCCAACCTCTTTCTTTCTTTCTTTCTCTCTTTCTTTGGCTGTTTTTGGTCTACTAACTTCACGCCTCCATGCTGAGAAACAGCATTTCACTGCCTTCTCTGGTTGAAAGTCTGAAAGTCTTAGTACCTCTGAGCCCAACAAGCATCTGTTAAGTTGCTCTTTAAAGATGCAGTAACTGATTTTGTTGTAGTGCCCCAAGGAAACCCAGCTTTCCTCCCAGCTCAGTGATGATGTTTTGAAACTTAACACACTTCACAGTTTAATGTTGAACCCTTCAAAGTGAGCTGGAGGGAAGATGGAGGATTTGGGCACTCTCACAAAATCAAAGCATGGACTTTGAAATGGGTATTATGAGTAAATGCGTGCCAGTGGGTTTTTATTATGGGACTTTCATAAACCGATGTCTTCTTTGTAGGATTAGGAGGCAGATTTTTGGCACATTCATTAATGGAATTGTTATCAGCTAAAACCATCATACTGATTAAAATTTACACTTGATTGGAAATTAGTAGAAAGCCATTATTATTACAGTACATTCATGTTAAGGACCCACTGGCAATGTAGCTTCACCATAGGAGTGAATACAATAAGATGAACAGATGACAGGCTGTCTGCTGATAGTGTCCTCAGCTCCTTAGATCCAGCCCTCACTCTTCCACAGCGTCAACCTCTCACCCAAATACAGTCACCTCTGGCTCCAAAAAACAAGAAGGCGAAGGCAGAAATGCTGAACCCGAGGCTTCAAAATGGGAGTCCACAAACCAATGGGTGATGGCATGGTAGCTACATCTATTATTTTTACAGTCTTTGGTCATGAGGCAGTGATCATTTAATTTGGGATTTGTTTTACTGGGTCAACTTGGAGAAAAGAGTTCCTCTGTTAAAAACCCTGAATCACTCATGTCATTTTAGGCCATCAGTGCCTAATCAACTTTGTGTGTGTGTGTGTGTGTGTGTGTGTGTGTGTGTGTGTGTGTGTGTCACTGTGCTAGTACGCACACACACATCCTCCCTTGACTGTAAGCCAGTGAATTTCAGCTGATGGAAAACAATGCAGGAAGTGAGGTGCTGACAGCAGACACAAACATCCCTCCCCATAGAGTGCTGCTGGGATTACAGTTTTTTTGTAGGCCATCCTGGAAGTTAACATCATTCTGGTTTCCTCAACAAAAGGTCAACGATGTTTATATGAAACAAAGCTAAGAAATGTGCGCATATTTACTGCAAACGCATACAGACAGCGTCATAGTGACAGCTGGATTTTTCTTTTATGATATCATTTTACAGGTTTAGTGGTTTCCTGGTGTCATATGACTCCTCTAAAAATCTGTTTGTCCCTGCAGAAGGATAGACAGACAGACAGACAGAGAAAGTCTGGACTTTTTTAATGAACATGTAGGACAAAACTAAAATAAAGGTGCACAACATAACAAGTCAAGAAAATGACTGTTGTCTCAAAAGAAAACTAAAATCTACAGCCTTGCTGCAGCTCTGTTAAATAAGTGTAGACATTGGTCAGATGGTTGTGTCGGAGTAAAAGTCTTTGGTAACCTGTATGTAGAGGATTTGTGCATGAAAGTATATAGACATGTGTGAGACAGTAGGATCAAAAGCATAAGGTAGTTACGGCAGACTCCAGTGCATGATATGATGATGGACCCTAGTGCACGCTATTACTAGTTATGAAGATCACATACACACCATTAGACAAATATGTATTTTACTAACAACCTACCTTAATGTTTCAAAGGCTTGCTTGGCTTACAGAGGCACTCAGCTTGTCAATCTTGACAGATTTGCACTTAAACCAGCGACCATTCACCATCAAACAGAGACTTAACATTGGACAACATCAACATACACATTACCCAGCAATCATGATCGCGTATCTGTATATGATGTTCTGGTTCCCTCAACAAAAAGCCTGTTGTATTTTACCATTGTCAGTCATTTCTGATTGACTTCTGGATTATTGCAGAAAATAAGCTCTGTGGCAAACAAAAGTTTATGATACTAACACTTTTTGTTCACGAATGAACACCAAGTTCTTGATTTCTAAAATATAAGTGCAGTCCGCAGAGGTTAAAAACTAACTTTAGGCTACAAACAAACTACACCACGGTCACATGACTTCACCACTACCAACACTAAGTGTCACGGGTTCACCGTCTTATATTTTTCATGCTGTTCACCTGCCTGATCACGAACTCTCCTGTCATTGCAGATCCTGCCACACCCATCTGCCCTGCAATCACCTCAGAGGCCGTTTACACGTACACGGTGATTTTGATAAACGGAGACATCTTCCTTCGTTTGTGCCCTTCGTTTACACGCAAACGGAGATTTCTCCTCTGAAAACGAGTCTTTCTAAAAACTCCGGCCAGAGATTTTGGAAAACTCCGGTTGCGCGTTTGCATGTAAACTGAGATAAACGGAGATAAACGGAGTGATAGGCAGCCGACGTCACAGTATAAACAGCCTCTCATTCCCCTCACCTGAGTTTTCCCCGCCCATCTCCTCACCTGGATCCCATTATGCTCATCAGTCACTCCTCATATACTGGCCCCGATTCTCATGCTCCTTGTCAGATTGTCTAGTGTGTTTGCCTAGCTTTCCAGAATTCTTTGTCTATCTGTCGGCTCGCCTGTTACCTGTTACCATGCCTGTTTCCCGGTGTGAAGATTTTGCCTAGTCCCTTGGTTTTGTCTGCCTGATCTGCCTGCCTGGCCTTGGACTGATTAAAGAATATTGGACTCTGCTCCAATCTCTGAGTTTGTGCTTTTGGGTTCCTTGGTTCTGAGTAATTACATTAAGCTTGTCATTCAGTGTGATGATGCTTAATGTCCTCTACAAACCCTTTAGTTTAATTTAGCCTCTTGTTAACAACCGCTTTCTTAAGACACGTTAAAACTTCAAAATTAACACATGGAGTATTTATTGATGCATTTGATGTCGTAGAACAAAAAGTGAAAATATCTTCAGCTTGTGTTAACCACAGACCTTATTTCAGGTATCTAAATCCCATTCAAAAACCCCACTGACTTTGAGATGAGGGAACTGAAAATATAAAAATGCTAATTAAATTCTGGGTTTAAGGACTCATTCCTTCACCACTTTATTGACTACTTATTGAGGCCAAGTTAATATAACATGAGAATAAGGTTTGTTTCTGTGTATTTTAGTATATTTCTATTATACTGCTGTTTTTATGTAGTATACAGCACATACATGCGGATAGAATAAGGAAAACTAAAAGAATGTATGAAATGTGAAAAGCTGCTCCTGAAATCACAGGTGTGTATCATTTGACTTGTCAACACCGTCTGAAGTTTTTCAAAGTGTGAAATGTTTACTGGGACCAGGAGTTTGTTGACTTACTTGACAACTTACCTTGTATCACCCTTCAGATTCTGTTCTTGTCATTGCTGGTGAGTCACGTTTGGATTTGTTTACCCCAGGTGACTCAAAGCGACATCCTGGAACAAACACCAATCAAGTGACCACCTGAAGAACAACAAAGGACTGAGCCCAGCAAGAATAACCCTGCACATGCTCATTGAATGAATGCCAAATGGAGCAGATGACACGGTCCTTTTGTTTTATTGAAGGTGAGAATCTACTTCTCTGTTGTATCACAAAGATAAGCACGGAAGAGAAACAGCCTCTTGTTTTTGTTTTGAGCTCTATAGGGAAGACAGCAGCTCATCTAATCACAGCTATTTTGTGCCATAATAACTGCCTGACATCTGCATAGTAGCTATAATGCCGGCCATGTAGTGCTGATAACATCGCCTCACCCTCTACTTATACCTGCCTAGTCACCGTGAGAGAGGAATGGAAAAAGGAAGAACAAAAGTGGGGAAGGTGAAGAAGGAAGTGGAGGCTGACTCAGGTACACAGAAGTTGGAGCTGCCTGCGGTTTACTTAAAAAATGTATGTTTGTGCCAATAATGTCTGACTATAACCAGAGAAAAACACTGACACACAATCACAACAGACACTGGGAGTTTGCCTAGAAGGAAGGTAGGGCGATAATATTCATTGCAGGTGCATACAGGCTCAACAGTGTCATAGTGACAACTGGATTTTTCTTTTATGATATCATTTTACAGGTTTAGTGGTTTCCTGGTGTCATATGACTCCTCTAAAAATCTGTTTGTCCCTGCAGAAAGAAAGACAAAGTCTGAACTTTTTTGATATAGTAAGAGACCTTTTTTTTATATAGAAGACAAAATTAAAATAAAAGTGCACAGCATAAGTCAGAAGAATATTTGCTGTCTTGCCAACAGACTTGGCAACAGCAAGCCACATTGGTTGGAGGGTTATGTCAGAATAAAGGTCTTTGGTAGCCTATTTAAAGAATTTATACATAAAAGTAATGTGTGAGACACAGTTACACGTCACATAGCTTCTTGTGTCAGGATCAGTAGCGTAAGGTGGTTACGTCAGGCCCCATTGCACAATATGATTACGTGCCTTAGTGCACACTATTACTAGTTATGAAATTCACACACGCACCATTAGACGGATATATATTTCACCAACAATCTGTCTTACTGCCGCTTTTATGCTTGAAGGCATGACTGCTCGCTTGACGTGCTCAGCTTCTCAGGCTTGACAGATTTTCCGCCTAAACCCGCGATCATATTGTCTGGTCTCCACACATGATCAAACAGAGACTTGACAACATCAACAAACATGTTACCTAGCAATCATCAATGCATATCTGTACATGAGAAAAATATCACAGGGAATCTGACAAGTTGATCTTACTTAGAAAAAATCTAGGAAATCGATTGCCTTAAAAAAGGTAACTACTTGTCTTAAGTTATGTTACTGATAAGTAAACATAACTTAGGAGTAATAGTTACATTTACTAAACTTATTCTCGGCAATCAATTTCCTAGATCTACTTTTCAGATTTCAGAGTGAACTATTAATTTAATTGAATGGTTTATTTATAGTTTTTTTAAAAATAGTTTTATAGTTTTTATAGTTTAAAACAAGATTTAGATTGTTATATGATTTACAAAAAAGCTCTTCTTCGTAGGCTCTGTGTTGACATAGAGCCTATGACGTAGCCTGGCATGAACCTCCCCAGAAATGTAACTACGGATCACAGTGACGCAGACCTCCTGTCTATTTTTGTAAGCTGAAACCATTTCCCTCAGTAGAAACAAAGCTTTTATTTATTTTAATTTCACAGATAAAAAACAATAAATTGTAAAGACAATAAGGCCTCAACAAAAATAGCATTTTAAGTCTTGTGTGTGATTTATCCTGGCTTCATATGAGTAGAGGAAATCTCTGCTTGTTGCTATGCCAATTTATACAATGTAAAATGCCATAGGCTTGTGCTAATAACGTTAGCATGTTATATTTGTTTGGAAAACGTGTTTAGTATAAGACAGTTGTTTTGTCGGTGAACCTTGTGAGTTGTAATGGAGCTGAAATTTGTAATGTTACCTTCGTTAAATGTTGCTGTTGTCTCTGGATTCATATGAGAGTCAGCTAGCTGCTAGGCTAATTTATACAATGTAAAATGCCATAGGCTTGTGCTAAAAACATTAGCATGTTGTATTTATGGGGAAAATGTGTCCAGATAAAGACGAGTGCTTTGTCTGTGAATGCTGTGAGTTATAGTGAAACTTATTTGTGTACTCGTGTTTGAAATTTTCGTAATTAAGCCATGTTTAATGTGTGTTTTGGGCGTGTTTTGAATCAACAAAACCACACAGCACTTCACAGAAACCCCGCCGCTGACCAGTGTTTTAGAGGTGTAACTGCAGAGTGACACAGACACACCACCGCACAAGTATAAAAGCTCACAACGGCGTAGGCCACGTGCATCGGGTCTGCATAGAGCTGATGCTCAAGTATAAATCCTGCTTCAGTCATAACGGCCCGTTCTCCGCCCAAAACATTGTGGAAGGGCCTGCTCCCTCCATGGTTGCCCCCACCCCACAGGCCCAAGTGCAAACACACTGCCTCCACTCTCTATATTTACCCCCCTGGTGAGGATGGTGCCAGCATTAGTCAGATTTTGTAAGATGTTATTCTTACACAAAGTTCATCCTGTGGGGAGCATTGATGCCTGTACCAAATATCTGTCAGTTTTTCTAAAAATTGCTGAGACACACACACATACACCTAACATACCTTTTCATACTGCCTATAGAGACAGCCTTACAGCTTTTACAGGCAAGACGTTGTAAAGAGCTGGTTAATGTTGGCTGAACAGAGCCTCTCTGGAACATATTGAATAAACGCAAACAGAGAGACACATAAAATGCTAAGTAAGTCCCACTCAGGTAAACAGGAACAGAACAGAGGAGCATCTAGACTCTCAGAGGCAGGTGCACAGAGAACAAAATACAAGCACTGAGCATGTACTTTATTCCCCTTCTGTGGCAGACAGATGGTAAAAACGTGAGATGATGACAAATTGTTTTCGCAGCAGAGGAGGAGGCTTTTAACTACGACTACGAGTGTTGTTTCCCTCCTCGTATATCACTCAACATACCACCAACTGAACTCGACACAGATTCAAAACACAAACACTCAAACGCAGTTGCTTGAAACCAACCTGAGATACAACCTGTATCTCAGATTTAGCCTCCGGCAGAAAAGTCTATCAGCGGGATCTCGGGATAAATCCCTGTGTATATTTACCACCGAGTGTATTCGACAGGTGGGCAGATTAGAGGAGCACCCACCTCCTCCTGATCCCCACAACAACAGTTTGTTGCAGATAAGCTCAGTCTCCTGGTAAGTCTGAGCCAAATCCAACTCAGGTTTAGACTGTTGCTTTTGAGAAGGATGTGATCCTGAGTAATAAATGCGGCTCTTTGGGGATTGGTGACATTGTACCGGAGCTGTCAGTCACAGAAAAGAATGGGTTCATGAGAGCTGTTCATGACAATGACAGGAGAGAGTATTTCAAATGCAGGCTGTAGACGAATGCTGCAGCTCATTTACAGTTCAGTGAAAGTGAAAGTAACCTACTTTAGCTGATGAAGGTAGATTAGCAATATCATGTGAATAAGAATATCATTCAGTCGTTATTCACTCATGATAGCTTTGAGATAAACTCATGCTAGCTAGAGTTATTTTTAACCTTTGTTTATTCAGGGAGGCTTCACTGAGATATTTCATTGCAGGAACACCCTGATCACATTCAGTTACACACATACACCTGAAGGCTGCCCAGTACAACCCCAGTCTGATGTACTGGCCACAGAGCAGTTAAGGGCTTTGCTCAAGGGCACATCAGTGGTGATAATGAGGGAGGGGCAGGTGCTTCTTTTCCCCTTTCTCCAGCCAGATCTGTCCTGCTGGTCTGGGGATTGAACAAGGGCCCCAAGAACAGCACTGGGCTTTGAAGCCAATTTGACATAGTTTTATCAATTTTAAATAGTGACAAAACACTGGATTACAACTTCGGGGTCCATCGTGTGATGCCATGGGATCCAAAAACACTTTTTGTCAAAGGCTTGCATTATGAAAGAGACATGTGTAAATCAGTTGACACTTTTTTTTTGAGCCTCACAACAAATGACTCGTTTCACTATTAGGATTTGATCCATTCAGTCCAATAACATTGCAGAAGTCTGGAAGAGCCGCATGATTAATCATTTAGCAAATTAGCAAAGTGCTAAATGCTGAAGTTAGATGCTTGACTGGTAGAGGCTGCCAAAAGTCTCTGGTGCACTTCCTCGATGCAGAAGATCCAGGTATTTTCATATGTCGGAAATTTAGCTTTTTTGGCTTCCTGGATCCAGACTTTTTCTCATAGACTTACATTGTGAAAAAGATGTCTGTAAACCAGTGGATACATTTTTTTTGAGCATCTCAAATGACTTGTTTCACTATCAAGATTTGATCCACTCAGTCCGCTAACATTGCGAAAGTCTAGAGGAGCCGCATGATTGAATCACTTTATCCCCATTTAAGTTAGCAAAGCGCTGAACCGGACATTAGCCACTTCACCGGTGGAGTTAGCCGGTCAAGTGGCTAACTTCCAAAAATTTCTGGTGCACTTCCTCTATGGGCCTCACAATGCAGAAGATCCAGGTATTTTCATGTGGTGGAAATTTAGCTTTTTTGGCTTCATGTGCCACTGAGCAACTTTAGTAGGAATGAACAGGGTCCTGTTTCCACAACATCCATTTCTCTTTATACATCCATGGGCCCAAAAATACTTTTTCACAAGGACTTATATTAGACGTGAAAATCTGTGGATTCACTTTTTTGAGCATCACAACTCCTGCGAAATGACTTGTTTCACTATCAGAAATTTGATCCACAAGCCACATAATTACATCATTTTATCACCATTCAAGTTTGTGAAGGTCTAAAGCGGAGGCTGGCCAGTTTGGTTGGCTCTGGTGTTTCTGGTATGCTTGCTCTACAGGCCCATGGACGCAAAAAATATAGATAATCTTATACCCAGAAATCAAAAATGTTTGCCTTCATGCACCTTTGAGCAACTTCCATAAGAATGAAGAGAGCCCCACCTGCAAAGCTGTATCCAGTTCTCTTTATACATTCATAGACTGAACCAACAACGTCCCAGTCACAAGCTTGATTCTCTAACCTTTTGGCTACCACTGGTTAGTATTTGGACCTAATTCATATTAATGTAAGGGTGAAAGATAACAAATGCATCCCCATTGCAACACAATATACACGACCAGGAAGTAAAATCATGTGGTTAAAACCTGGGTTTGTATAGGTAAAAACAAGAGTAGTCTACATCACGCTCTGTCATCCTTTACATAGGAACAACATTGCTTTCAGGTAAATGTTAATGTTAGCATGCTAACATGCTGAAAATGACAATGCTAACACGTTTAGCATGTTCACTATCTTAGTTAAGTTTGCTAGCATGCTAACATTTGCGAATTAGCACTAAACACAAAGTACAGCTATGGCTGATCTGAAATTTTATTAGTTTTGGAGGTAGGTAGCCATAAGCCAATAAGTATAAGCCAAAGTATGACACAAATTAAAGTTTGATGTCATGATGACACAAAGATTAAATATCACCAAAGTTATTGCCTCATAATTCATCCTCAAGGGGGGCAAGAATGTCATGACAATCCATCCAATGGCCGTCAAGATATTTCAATCTCTTTGTAGAAGAAATAGTCCCTGAGGTGTGTAAGTTATACAGAATTGTTATGAGTGCCAAAGACAAAATTTCATTGACTCCCATCGTACTGAGGATGATATTTCACACATAACACCAAAAGTATCTGCATGGTTGTATACCACTAGAGGACAAGGAGATTTTGTTTATTATTTGGGTGACCTTATCCTTTCAGAATAAGACTGCCAGTGTTCCTGTCATTGATCTCTCTCTCAGTCAGGGACTGATGGGAATGAGGGAAAGTGTAGACAAGCAGGAAGGGGACATAAAACAGTCGGCCTACTGTGGTTATGGTGGGGAAATAATTGCTTACACCTCCTCTGGGAGAGCTGTGCTGAATCGTCCTCTCAGTCAGGGGGTGTGAAACGTCATGCTGGGCGTTGCGTTGCGTTGGTGGCTCCCAGCACCAACCTTTGCGCCGCAGTCTGAGCTCAAAGTCTGCTGCAGGATCTCTCAGAATAGCTGATGGCACACAGTGCATGTTAATAATCTGTGGGAAACATGGGGAGGCAGTGGAAGCAAAGCAGTGGGATGTTGGAGTGCTGCTATGCTGAGCGTCAGTGTTTATATATGGAGCAGTGGTAACCACCAAGTGTGTCCTGCACGCTGCCCTTCAAAGCCAAAATGCAGCAACTGTTTTGTAGTGACACTGCAAACAGAAATAGATCAAAGTTTATTTTCCTCTCTGACAGCATGCATGTGAACACAATATACTGGTTAAACTCTAATCACACCCTTTGACCTTTCAAACATTGAAAACTCATTCATGCTGATTCCTTTACATGACCGGTACTCTATGTAAGTGTTTCATGTGTACTATATGTCCGTGTGTGTGGTCTGAGTGAGACGGCAGGTGCTCAGATGAAAACCTGAATGAGAGCCGAGTCAAGAGGCTTAGAGGATTACAGAGTTGTATTGTCTTTACACAAAATGTAACGTTTATGTTTGATCAGCAGACCTTACAGAGAGGTACTGAGGGACTGTAAAGGTGACCTGGTGGTTCATATTACACAGACCTGCACTGTCGAACAAGTACAAGCCAGTGCACACACACACACTCTGTACACATACACACTTGTATTTGATCTTGATACACTTTGGTTTGATGTTGGCTTGGGTTGAAAGATATGAGACAGCCAAGGAGTCAGATATTGACGTAATCTACATGTACTGTTATGTCCGAGACCTTTGCATTGGGCATTAAGTTTCCATTAAGTTGACATTGTTGGAACCTTGAAAAATGTTTTTAAGATTAAAGTTGTATACCCTGCTGAACATTGTACCTGGGTTATTTCTTACATAAACTATTCTTTTTTTTTTTTTTTTTTTTTAAAAGACCACAACGACTGAAATAGGAGCGACAGTCTTACATAGCAACACATGTTCATATTCATGTAACCTATTATAGAACTAGTCACCAGTGAAAGATAAACAGAGTGCTCGCGGGTGGAACTGTGGGTGGTACAAGGTTTATTCACTACTCATAAGCACAGACAAGTCAGTCTTGTTTGAAAGTGGTGGAACATGACTGTGTTTCTGTAGTCATTTCATATACGGTGTGATACAGTTATACCATATGTAACAGGGTCAATTGTGCAGCAGTAATATGTGTAACAAAGTCAAATTTACATTTTTAATATAAAGTACACAAAATTTGTTTCAGTTGTTATTACCTGACACGCTTAGGCCTCCATAGTCAATATGTGGAACATTTGTACCCCTACGTTTACCTTTGGGGGTACCCCACCTATACAGGGGTGTCTCCCACCTTACCTCTCCCCTTTCGCTGTTGTACTCCATGGGAGAGGTAAGAGACATTGCTCCTGTTGTTATTTCCGTGTTTTAGAGCTGTTAAGATAGGTTTTTCAGCCTATAAGAGTACAAAAAAGCTTGTCGCCCCAGCTGTAGGGACCAATTCTGTACCTTACCAATGGGTACGTTTTTATTCCCTCACCTAAAAGTATATTTTTGTCAGTAAGGGTCCAGAAATGTTCTTTTAGAGGTACAAAAATGTGCCAATTTCAAAGCTACCCTGCTTGGGTACAGCTGCAGTGACAAAGCATTTGTAGGTCCATTCCTGTGCCTTGATTTCTTAGTGTGTAAACGTATTGTATAATATGCTAACATATTCCTGTGTCACTTAATTTGTGTAGGGGCTTGAGTTTATATGGTCGTATTTGACGGAGGATTTTGTTTGTACCTCTTGCTATCAGAATTGTCAGGAATAAAAGAGCAAAAGGACCATCTAGACTGTAACCAGCGCCTCCAAAGGTATCCACGGTCCCGGCTTCTTCATATCAACACAACGCAGACATCACTAGAGTCCACCGGTTACACACATACAGAATATAATGTAGACCTGTCATTCTTGTGGCACCTTAAGACGTGTTTTATATGCTAAATGCAGTTATATTAAGCTATATGAACTAATTAATTACTTGGGCATACGTGTATTTTTGTGATGGATGCACATACACACACACACACACACACACACACACTTTAGTTTAGAGTTTAGTACTGAAACGATAAGTAGATTAGACGTTTGGTCTATCTACATAAAATAAATCAATAGCAATTTCAACAACCAATTAATCATTTATGGCATTAACGCCAAGCTTCTCAAATGTGACAGTTTGATTTTCATTTCTGTTTTCTGCCTTTATTATTGAATACTTTTGGTTTAAGGCTGTTGGTCAGACAAAACAAGCGATTTATTTCTACTGTCAGGCCACAAGGATCCTAAATGAAGACCCTAATCCCAAACATTTACTTTAATTTATTATCACTACACTATTTTGACTGTAGAAATTGATGGAGCTGACAACTGCATTAACTAAAATCATATTTTATGATGTTATGTGACAAATTAATCGACTGACAGATTGATTGACAACATTTTCCAGTATTTTCTGACAATTCATAATTTTATATATTAAACAATTCAATGAGAAAATAATCAAGAGATGATTTAATAATAACAATAGTCATTATATAGTAGTCGCTGCCCTACTTGGCTCACCAGCTGAAAGTCATACACTGATTTTTATTTTGAAAACACAGACAACAAAAACACATTCACACCTCACTTGTGTTTGTGCAGGCATGCTTATGCTTTTGTGTGTATGTGTGTGTGTGTGTGAGTGTGTGTCAGACTCACTACCCCCTCTCCACTCTCCCTTTATGGTGGGGAGATTAGGTGGTTAATCCTGTAGATCTCAGAGAAAAAGCCACTCCTGATGCCACAATGGATTTCACTCAGTCCACCAGAGAGGGGACAGACCTGCTGCCGATACGCATCTCGACCTCTGACGGAAACAGGGCCCACACACACACACACACACACACACACACACACACACACACACACACACACACACACACACAGAGGCACATACACAAGGCAGAACACTTCATCAAGGACAGGATATTATATTACATATGTATTAGATGCATGCTATAAATAACCCCACGGCCATATTGAACTAATAGTATGTCAGGTTTTTTCCAACTCTCTATGACAATACTTATATACTGTGCATAATATATGTATTATTTCCTATTTGTAATGTTACTTTGACTCCAGAAGTCTCTCAGGCTGCTTAACAAAGGCCATTATTGTATCGTTTCCGCTCTGTAAGACATTGTTCACTCTCCATGACAGCCCATGCCATCCTGGATACTGATTGGCTAATTTATTGATTACAGTAAGTCACTGCAGAAGCCCTGTCTTATCCTCTAAGTCACTGATCACTTTAATGAACCATCACCGTGCATGAATGCAAATATAACTGACAGTTTTATGACCTTTGACCTTTACAGATGTGACAGGTTCTTATTTGTAACAAACACTAAACGCCTGAATCTTGTATTCTGATGCAGTGTAGCATATGAACATTAGCAGCAGCCTGTTATTTTCTATTTTCCCAGAAAGGACACACTGAGTATTCCTTCTCCTCAGTGTTGTGCCTCTTTTTCCAAGGAATCCCCATCCATGCTGGTTTCTCAGAGAGGTGTGTTCCTCCACCCAGGCTGGACTGTCTCCCACTCATGCTGTCACTACTTCCAGCACTCTTCCCTGTTCAATCCAAAGGTTCAACCCCCCCAATCTGAGGACTGCCGCCATGTTCTTAAAGGGACTGCATCAAGCAGTGCGTTGGGAAACATTAAACCCGGATATAGAGTCATTTCGACTTCAAAATAAAACATAACAATGACTGAAGTTTAGTGCTGAATTGAGTTTTAAAAAAATCTGTTACTTCTATTGAATTTGGCTAGATAACTACCAAAATATTTGATGAGGGTGCCAAAATAATACTACATAAAAATTAGAATAACAATAAAATCCTACTTTTCCCCTATATCTTACTTTACTAAGTGATATCACTATTTACTTCAAAACCTCTTTAATTTAACAAAATAAGTCGAAGCTCTTAAATACATTTATTTTTGTTTTGTCTTTCGGTTGCAAGAATATTGCCTAGATAAAAAAGTCTTAACAAAATTATGATTAAGTTCAGGAACTGATCAAATATTAGTAGGTCTATTAGTTCTCACTTTGCGTGTAAGAAACTCTTGTTTTGCCAGGATTCATAAATACAAAATACTAAAAAAGACCCAAAAAATGGTGATTTAAGATTTTGTTTGAGGAATTTAACAGCTGAATAGTAGCTTTTAATGTTGAGGATGAGGAACTGGACAAATTATTCTCAAATTATTTTCTCCAGTTTCCCCCTTTGCTGTGTACATACTCACATAGCGTATATCTATGTGTTAAGTCAATATATAAAGGAGGCACTGTGTAAAATGTAAATAAATTGAGAATGCAATGATATGCAAATGTTTTTGATCTACATTTAATTGAATACAGTACAAAGACAAGATATTTTTTGATATATTTTTTAAATGGATTTTTTATTTTGTAAATATGAACTCATTCTGAATATATCAACAATATGTCAACCGCCGACTTCTCTGGGCTCATCATCTGAGATGGACTGACACAAAGTGGAAAGGTGTGCTGTGGTCTGAAGAGTCCACATTTCAAATTGTTCTTGGAAATTATTGAGGTCATGTCCTCCGTGATAAAGAGGAGAAAGACCATTCAGACTGATACCAGCGCAAGTTCAAAGCCAGTATCTGTGATGGTGTTGGGGTGTGTTACCCATGGCCTTATGATTAACTTGCACATCTGTGAAGGCACCATGAATGCTGAAAGGTACATACAGGTTTTGAAACTAGGTACGCTACTATCCAGCCAACATCTTTTCAGGGATGCCCCTGCTTAATTCCAACAAGACAATGACAAGACAAGACAAGACATTCTGCACGTGTTACAGCATCTTGGCTTTGCAGTAAATAAGTGCAGATACCAGACTGGCCTGCATGCAGTCCACCCCTGTCTCTTTCTCTCATTTGTGTGGTGCATCATGAAGTGCAAAATACAACAACAGAGCCCCTGGACTGCTGAGCAACTGAAGTTGTATATCAAGCAAAAATGAGAAAAAATTTCACTTTCAAAACTTCAACAATGAGTGTCCTCATCTCCCAAACACTTACTGATACTAGTACCACTACTACTACTACTTTTATTGTTAAAAAAAGAAAGAAAAAAAGGCTAACACAGTGGTAAACATGCCCCTGTCCCAACTTTTTCTGGAACATGTTGAAGGCATCAAATTTAGAATGTATATTTAGTGTATATTTGCAAAAACCAATATAGTTTATCAGTTCGAACATTAAATATCTTGTCTTTGGACTGTATTCAATCGGATATAGTTGAAAAAGGAATCATTGCATTCTGTTTTTATTTATATTTATATTCACAAATATATTTTTACATTGCGTCACAGCACAACTTCGTGGGAATTGGGGTTGTAGATTCAAAGTTCAAAATAAGTACATAAATAAATCTTAGTAATTTGTTTACATTGTTAATTTTAAAATGGTTGGTTGGCCACCACACACACTTTTGAAACCAAAGCCACTTGCAATAAATAAAAACATAATAATTACAATGAGGAAAAAAACACACAACCAAATCTTTGAGAAAATTTAATAAAAATAAATTAATTAATTAATAAATGCCATTTATCATAATATGTTAAACATTTTGGAGTAAATTGAATTTTCAGTGAAAAAATAGTATGTCTTAATTTTATGGATTTTTTAGTGCTAAATTCAGTTTTAAATTTTACTTCTGTAGAAATGGGCTGGATAACAACCAAAATAGTAGTAATTAATATCTTATTTAATTTATTCATACCAAAAAGAAAAAGAAATAAATGCGCATACTGCGTACTCTAAATATTAAAGTGGTTTTATTTGGAAAAGCCAAACCGGAAGTTCCATGTCGGTTTCCGCTACTAGCTTGACGTCAGTGTTCAGAGGCAGGGTGACAGCTGAACGGGTCGCAAAGGTACAGCAGCTCAGTCCGTAACGTTAACAACAATCATCAGTAATTCCCGGTGTAAAGAGAAGCGCCGACAGCTTTCACCGTGAGACGCGTTTGTGTACCGACAACCGGAAGTGATTGAGTTTATCACAGGACGGTAACCGTGCGGATATTTTTTGTTCTTCTTCTGCAAGAGAGAAAAAGATCCGTGTTCGGATGTGCCAGCAGTGTTGGCTTTTTCGCATGGCGTAGGCACCTTTTCTAAAGCAGGGTACTCTTGATGTGTGGAGGGTCGGAGGAGGCCCTCGGGTCCACAGCTCATCCCGCTATCATTAACGACACCTCCGAATCTCCCAATTTGTGTGGAAAATGATCAACGACATGATTGTGCAATAGAGAGGAAGCAGCGTCGTTAACACGTCTCGACTACCTCAGTGTTGTGACTGTGGAGAGCAAGACACCGGGAAATACATTGTGCTTTTTTGTTTCCGGCTTTAAAACCCCAACAACGACGTGTGTGTGAGCGCTCACAGGGGAGACGAAAAGAGGGGATATCTGTGTCCTTGTCTTGTGTTGTGAGTGTGTGTGAACCCCTCCGAGGACCGGGAGAACCTTCACGATGACGGGCAGCACCCCAGCAGACATGGTGAGAGAATTCACTGTCAGTTTTTCACACTTAACCATTTACAGCCATTTATTTCCTCAAGGTTGTCACCAAAAAAGAGCAGCTTTGGAGTTGTCTTCAAGGCTGCTACTCCTGGTATCATTAATTTGAGTAGAGAACATCACTGTATAGTCCCAGTGTGACATTTTGATGGACTGTACACTGTCCTACCCAAGTTGGGTTTGAGGATCTCCAGTGCAGGAAGCTGTGGCAGTTTAACTTAACTCTCATCTGCATGTGCAAGTTTTACCTCCTCATTTTAACTCCTGTACACCTATACACTTTTGCTGACCATTTTTACACACACTTTGTGCAGTTATAGATTTTCTTTCTCGTGTATTTTTCCCCTAGTTTCAGGCAGCCATTGGCTCCCATTGATTTCTCTCTACTATGAAACCCTATAAGCACGCTTCTGACATCTCTTCATTTCCTGTGATCGATCACAGTGAACATCAAGGTATTTTGTGCTCACATAGATTTGAAAAGTTTGCACTGAATTGCCGCTGATGTTCACTAGGGATAAACAGATTAAACATTATATTGATTTGTTGATCAGTTGCCAGTTTTGATAGTTGAGTAGTCATTTATCAAGCAAACATTTAGCTGGTTTTAGCTTTTTAAATGCTTCTTTTCCGTTTTATATTGCTATAAAATGGAGTATGTCTGAGTTTCTGACGATGTATGTGTATTTTTCAGACTTTTATTTAAACTATAAATTGAAGTAAATGGAAAAATATCACATAGTATGATCAGTAATGAAAAAATAGCAGCCCTGATGTTCACTCTGAGGGATTGCACGACTCAAGCAAGTTTCAAGAGCCGAGTAATTGATTTTCATATCATTTGGAGATTAATGGGAGATAAAGACAAGTAGTCAAAACACATCCAAATATCTAAAACATAGCAACATGGTTTGTAATATGATTAGCTGTTATTTGAGGTGTAATTGATTGGTAGTAAATGTGCTACAGGACCTACAGGAAGAGATATATTAAGTGTTATGTTTGTTAGATTTGTTTGTATTGGTGTTACACAGGAATTCCCAGTTTTTCCCACCTTTCCTGGTGTCTACGGTGTGCTCTATGTTTGATATTTTGTTCGTCTTTCTGCCATACAAGAAAGCAGTTGAGGAGAAGGCTTGCTGCTGCCTTGGAGTGCACAGTGAGCAGTAATTGCATTGCTGCTACAACCCCATTATGTCACACCTACTGATGTAGTGGTGCTTTAACAGGAGGCTAAACTATAACCTTAAGTCTGTGGTCATCGTCAGGTGACTTTATCAGCTTACCCCCACCCTCTCAAGACGCTATCCTCTTATGACTTATTTCGCCCCAGCTTACAGACTGTGGTGTGTGTTATGAACTCCCATCATAAAGATTTATGTCAGCATCTCATGGGTAAGCTACTCCACAAATTAAAAGGCGTATAAAATGTGTTTAGTTGGGCTCACCCAGTCTGAGACATGATATTTCCTCTCTGTCTGGCAGGTTTATGTCTGTCATCTTTGCCGCTTGTGCGTGGTGGCTTTAAGAATACTTCCAGGTCTATGTATAGACAGGATAAACCACGTAATGTGCCCCTCAGCTATCCCAGCTGTGCCTGTCTCCTGTGTCCAAGTTCAGCTGATCCCCTGAACAGCAGGTCCATTATGTTGTTGGGATAATACTACGAGGAAGTTAGAGGTGAGCTGGCCTCTATGTATATGTCCAGGCAAAGCTAAAGCGTCTAAGTATAGCACATCGCAAGGAATTTTCATGGATTATGGACATAATCATGAGCCGAATGTGTCATTTTCTGATCTCTTATAGCTGGTGGTTAAATCTAAATAGTGTTCATAGAAAGTCTTGTTACATCACCATGTGTGTAGATGTGTGAGGCTTCATATGAGTTTCAGTCGTAGTGTTATGTGTCATTTAACAGTCCTGATATTGTTTTTCTTGTGTATTATAAGATGATCATTCAGCCAGAGAACTTTGGTTCAAGCCTTCAGCTGCCCTGCTGAAGTGTCTTTAAGCAATACACTGAATCCCTGCCAGCTGGTTTATAGCTCAGCCCGATTTGTGCTGTGAGAATTTCCCTGTGGGGGAAGTATCGCATTATTATCGCATCATTTATCGCCAGCGTTGGGCATAAAGTTCAACGGAAAAATAATAATATTTTTCAAGCTGCCAACTCTCGAGCATTGTTTTTAAATGGGTTTTATTTCAGCCAGAGATACCATCTTCGGGCTCATGTTATGAACATGCCTGCAGCAGAAATATTAAAGTCAAATTCTGCACAGGAGCAAGACATTTCCAGATTTCTGCCAGAGACAATCTTCAGAGCAATTGCTTCCTTTCGTGGTTTAGCTCAATCTATACATCAGACTAGCCCCTCCGAGGAAATTTATGCTTTTAACGCATCCTGTGTGGTTGAAATCAGCAGCAGATGCACTCTTCACCCCCCCCTCCTGTGTAGAGTGGGAGTGAGAGTAGGAGGAGAGGAGATTGCTGGTGCCAAACATTGTGGGTGAATGAATCTGAGAGAAAGAATAGGAGAAGAAATAGTCGTGCCTCTTGAGAATGAAGGATGGGATTTTTTTTTTTTGTCCTGTCTTGGAAAAGAGAAAAGGAGGAGGGGTGGAGGAATGGGAAGAGTGAAGGATGGGGAGGGGAGCAAATTGCCTTCGCTCCAGGCAAAACCTCAGAAGTGCTGACAGGGTTGAAATGGTCCCCATGGCAACAGTGGGACGCTTGGATGTGAGGTCTGCCCGTGTGAGTATGTGGAGGGATTGGGTCGGGGTGCACTGCAGGTATGTGTGTGTTTTCAACAGCGAGCAGACAAGAAAGAGAGAAGCAGGAGATGAATAAAGCACCTCAGCTCTGATAAGACCTGCTGAATAAATACACTCCACAAAAAAGACTGAGAATCCCACAGAGCAGAGTGAATTTCAAACATCACTGCTTTCGATATGTCCCAGCACGGCAGACGAGATAGGGAGATTCAGGTACACACACACACACACATACAGGGAGATGTACGTGACGGCTCCACTTTATCATAAGAGTAATTCAGAAATTAGCCCGATTCCCGACCTTTAAATCACTGCCCATGTCTCAGATTGTTTTAAAACACGAGTCAATTTATTCATTAGCAACTATTTTGAAGCAAAAATGCCAGAAATTAAATGGCTCCAGCTTCTCAGATGTGAATTATCACATGTTTTGTCTTTTTTAAAATTGTAAACTGATTACTTTTGAGGTTTTGGACTGTCAGTCAGACAAAACAAGTAACCTGAAGACGCTCCCTTGGACTCTAGGAATTTGTCATGGACATATTTTAACAATTGAATTTGTTTCAAGTGTTTTCCAAAATCACATTTCATTCTTATCATTCTTATGCAGCCTTTTTTTCTTAAACCCTTCTCCTTTCAAGCTTCAGAAACAAGAAACAGTCTTGTTTGTTCTTCTAATTGACATACAAAGCACAAGTAAATTATTCATCAGCCGTTAATAAAGCCGCTGGCTGAAGTGGTTACAACATGACTGTGTGGCTTCTCCTCCTGGTCGGAAGTTGCGCTGGCACACATCTGATCTCGATATGAGATGAAGAAATAAACACTGTTACCACACGTACGTACTATACATGGGTAGTGCTCAAACACCCTGTCATTTGTGCAGTGGTGAGTATGTGTTAATTTGTGTTGGAGGTGGCAATAGCAGCCCTTGTACTCAGCCAGACCAGGAGGTACGATAGAGCGTATTAACCCTTCAAATGTCTTACTGTCAAGTGTGGAGGATCAAACTCTGGACTGTGAAGGAACCGGAGAATCATGTACACTCACTTTGTCAATGCTGTTTCAGTTGTTAGACCTTCATCATTCATCAAATTGGTCAAACGGCAACTGCACCCTGTGAGCTCTTTAGGTCTGTGAGGTCTTCTAAAATTGTCAGGAAATGCTGCTGGTGTCCTTTGATGGGAATAGTGTTTATAAAGTTAGTACGACTAAAGTTAGTTGCAATAAATATCGGAAGTTTGTAGGTTGTCATTTCGGGCTGCGACTAACACCTGTTTTTATTATCGATTATTATTTTCTCGACAATTATTAAGTCTATAAAATGTCAGACAATAGTAAAAAATGCCTGTCACAGATTCCTAAAGCCCATCGTAATGTCATAAATGTGTTGTTTTCTCTGACAAGTAGTCCAAACCCTAAAATATTTAGTTTAGTATTATAAAAGACGAGAAGAAACCAGCAAGAATTCACGCTCAGAAGCTATAACCATTGATGGTACCATAAATTTGTCGATATATATTTATATATAAACTAAGAAGAGTTGATTTTTGTGTCACTGTATCAGTATGTGGCTAAAAGCTAGTTAGTAGCCAGTGTTACTCTCTGTGTGGCTCATTATAATTTGGATGCTTTGAAAGTGGTTTATAGTTCATTCCCACATTGTTTAAAAGTCCCAGTGGGACACACAGAAACACAGAGACACACCCACAAACGCACACACACAAAGGAGTCAAAGGTTAGGGTCGGAGGTCAGCGGTGTGTCGGTCGCGGATCAAAAAACAATGGGTGGGGAATCCTTGCTGCTGAAAACAGTACTCCCCGTCCCTCTTCCCACTCGAGCTTAGCTCAGCACTGACACCGAGTAGCTAGAGACGGAGAGAGAAGTCCGCAGGCGGTTTGCAGCCTCGGGCAGAGAGAGCTGCCTGCAGGGCTTTGATCGACACATTCAGAGGGAGAAACGAACACTATTGGATCCTGACAGTTGGATGAAGCATGTCACTGAATATGTGCGCGGTTGCCGATGCCATGTGTTGTGAGCCTGAGTCACAGATCAGGATTACGTCATCCCGCCCGGGTGCAGGAGTTGATATATCGACTCTGACATTGTCACATGCAGGCCTCGGAGCGACACAGAAAGTTCTGACAGCAGTTCTGTAGGTGCAGGAGTTGTGCTTTATTCATATTAATTTTAGGCATTTCAGGAAATTGATGACTCAGAGTCAGAACACTTACAGATTGTCAAGTGCAGCAGCGAAAAGATCTGTTCCACGAAAAACAAATGACCAGATACTCAGTTGTTAATGGTATTACTGTACACTGAGCTGGTAAGCAACAATAGAAATTAATGGTTGTTTAACATCATATTTTAATTGGCTGTGAGCCCGTGCTTTGTCTCTGTAGAAGGATTGTAAAGCATTTTGTATTTGTATTGACAGTTGCTGGAATTAGCAGAGCTTCTGTCAGTGTGTACATCCTGCGATTGTGTAGAATTAATTCAATTGTATTGATGCATGTCTGCAACACCAACAGGAAGTCCTATTGAGAACCTCTCATCCATTGATTGCTTATGTAACTGTTTGTTTGCTTATGTTTGTCTGTGTATTTTTCAATGTGGCATGTGTCTGGGCATGTGCATCCTGTGTGATGCCCTCTATGAATAATGACACCTACTGTACCTGCCAGCACTCCTGCCCCCCCCCCCCCTTTTCCATCTTTCATGTCTGTCTCAGCTGATCAGTTATTCATGGTATTCTCTATAGCTGCATGTTTCCTCTATGGGAATCATACTGCTCGTGGTGGTGAAAAATACCTAGAATATCATATTTTCAGGAGGCAATAAATATAACTTTTTTTTGTAGCTTGGCAGCCAGAAGTTTTGGATTTCCAGAACTTGCACAGTGCAGACACATGCCATGTATGTTCTGCTTGTGTTAGGCCTGAGTTTCATGCTGCGTCCTTTACCACCTGAAAAACACAAGGTGCATTGGTGAGGTGATAGGTGCTTACTCTTGTGCCAACTTTCAAGGGCACAGAGGCAGGTTGTGCCTGATGTTGCCAAGCGACCAGCTAACTGTATCATTAACATCTAACATCTCAGTCCAAAAGCTTAGCTAGATATATTTGTATTGTTGGAAATGGTAGCATTTAGCAAAGTTCTTGATTCCCATCAGAGCAAACTCTTGCAGTAGTCTTACTTTTCGATGTTGAAAGGAAGCGTGGGGGGAAAAAATCACTATTTGTCGGAGCATTCTGCCTTACAGGCCTCTCCAAAAAAAACTGTTTGATTCAGGGGCTGTGTTTGGATGGGGCAAGATTTAAGCCACCTTTCAGGCTCAGTAGGAAGCAATTTGATCTGCTCCTGTCAAAGATTGGACCACCAATCTCTAAACACAGCTGCAGCCGTGACACAACTTCTGCTGAATAGCTTTGCATTTGTCTCAGGTATCTAAATAGTGATGCGATAGTGTGCTTAAACCTCCAACTTGTCTCGTTTATGACTGACCAATGCTTAGAAAAGATAAGAAAGTTAAATATTGCTACATGTAGTTACAATTTTGTAAATTAAAGTCGCCTAGCTACATCAAATAAGAATCTGTAGTAATAACTTCAGTCAAAAGTACAAAAAAAAAATCCCAATAACTGTCTTGCTCAGATTAAGTGATTGCTAGTTTTGTATTTTTACATTAAAGCATCTTATTCAGTGGTTGGGATACTAAATTAGTTGAAGCTTTTTTAATCAAACTGTAGGTGTCTTAATTCAGTCATACCCTGTAATCCTCCAAACCTCCCACTGTCTTAAAACAGGTATCTAGCTACTGGTGATTCAGTCAGGTGGATTGCGTTCAGTTACCGGGCGGGTCACTCCACAGTTTGTGCAGTTGTGAGGCCATCTGGAAAAACCTGTTGGGGGAAAACATGCCACTACCAGAGAATTAAAGCTGGAGAGCAATCCCAGCTGATTTCTAGCAGCTGTGGGATTTCCCAAACTGCATTTGGGCTGTTGATAGAGAGCATGTAGTGATCCAGGCCTCTGCCTCCAGTGGCTCCCTTTTCCACAATTGTAAAAGAACATTCTCCATCATCCTCCTGGCAGTGGTAAATGCCCGCTACTGTTTCCGTGTGATGGATGTTGGAGCTTATAGCCGAAGTAGAAATGGTGGCTACCTCTCCATTTGGAAGAGCTCTGCACCAAGGTGGTCTTGACATCCCAAGGGACGCAACTCTCCCTGGTGCTGAACATCTGGGGACTGTGCCACATGTCTCTGTCACTGATGAGGCATTTCCTCTGCAGCTTCTCATGATGGAACTGTACCCTGGGCAGAACCTGGACAGAGAGAGGCAAATCTTCAATTACCGACTATCCAGGGCACTTTTGCCATTCTGGCAACACATTTCATTGGATTTATTTTGTTATTGCAACAATGCCACAGTAAACTGAGTTAGAGGTCATTGAGAAAACAGAAAAAAAGTACTATGTGGCCAGGAGAAGAAAAACAAGATGTCCCCAATAAACAGGAGTGAGGTACAAAAACATTAAAACATGCATCAGTCTTTTATTCGAAACTACAATTCATGAACTGTAAATCACAAAACAGAAAAAGCTTTCAAACAACTCAGTGCATGAAACATTAAGAGATAATGACTGTGTGTGTGTGTGTGTGTGTGTGTGTGTGTGTGTGTGTGTGTGTGTGTCAATATTTATTTGGACCTGTGCCTTTTCCTGCAGAGACAACCTTTTATTCGTCTCTAAAAAGCCTCAGATAATAAAGCTCATTATAATCTTGCTTTTCTGGAGTAGACATGATGCATCCCTGCAAGTCTGAGAGGTCCAGGTCTGCAGTCCCTTATCACTCTCTGACTGTGGGATGTCCAGTTTAAACATGGATAGTATGCACAAGGGTGAAGGGAGTCACACGTCAGCTGCTGCCTGCTCATTTGGTGCCTTGCTCCATTGGAACCAGGTTGAGGGTTATGCTGCGATCACTCCCACTTTGGCCCTCCTGTAGGGGTTATACAAAGACTTCTACTGAGTTGCACACTAACCATTAACATCACTTTAAGCAATTACAGCTCAACCCAACGATACGCTGACTGGGACTTTAGTGCAGCACCACAATTGGTGCCATACATTTTTAAAGGTTACTTGGCAACCAGAGAGGTTTCAAGAAATAAAATCTACATACAAACAAGACCACGGTATTTCCAGGTGGGCAGAACGTAGCTAATAGAGACAATGTGTTAGAGTTTTTTACCTGGTTGGATTCGAGATCTGTGGATTGAGGGCCTGACTGACTTGATTGCGGCATGTTTGAGGTACGAAATGCTCTAAAAAACCCTAAGAGCAAGCATGAAGCGTCAGTTCCTCTCCCTGCCTCCCTCTGAACCACTTCTTTCAATTAACTTTCCTTTCCTTAATGTCCGTGTCCCACAAGTACTTCCACTTCTCTCTGCAGTCCTCATCTGACTAAAAACAAGACAGTAACGATGTAGAGTATTAAAATGTTATCTGTGGGAGAGATCATAAAGCTCTGGATAGAACTGCAATAAAATGATCAACGTCTATTCACCATAGACAGATATTTACAGAAGAAAGCAGAGGTATCTGCAGGCTGTGTTCAGTTGTTTCTTGTCAAATAATGTGCGGTGTGTGTTGCTGTGTTCCAAAAGTTGAACTTTGTTCATCTCAGGGCACCTGGGGACACTTGCACGCCACAGTGAGAGCACCGCTACTGTGTGTCTGTATTGAAAACAATGGATTTAAGGGTGCAAAAAATGCAGCATGTCTGTGGGTCCTTAGGGTTGTAATCATAGTAGAGCTAGGTTACTTTACTAACCTGATTAGTTTTGCTATTTTGTACATTAACATTACCAAAGACACTCCATTCCTATTTCCCTGCACACTGGAGGCTACCACACACACTCCCCAACATTAACTCCACTATCAAACAACTCAATTAAACTAGAGTCATTGGACGCATTAATCAAATTGCTTTCTTCATGTGGACGTTTGCATTGGGTAACCAAGTGAAAACTGGAGTGAGAATGTTTTTGTTGACTCTAATGCTTTTGCTAATTCAGGCTGGAGGCACATTTCACAAAGCAAACTTTAATAACCACTGAGATTGAATCTTCAGGATGAAGCTAGTTATTAGATTTCACTCACCAGGCTTGAAAGTGAGACCCCATCTCCTTTGTTGTCGGTTTGTATTTCGGATCAGCCCAGCCAGAGGACTGAATAGTTCTGTGAGTAACCCAGAGGGTTTCTAAGAAAAAAAATAAAGTCAGTGTGTGCGTGTTGGGATAAGGGCTTATTCTGCTGGAAAATCCACCTCTTTTCAGCAGTCACTGTTGGCAGGTATGGCTTTGCTCAGGCTGAGGAATGTGTTGAACTACTTCACCGTTTTAGGGGCTCCCGGGTCTCGGTTCAAGAGGAAACTACTGGTCTATTGATTCCGGTCCTGATCTCTCTGGACAGTGAATAGGCACTTGTTTGCTGCATGTCTTTATGTCCTTGAAAATTTATTTTATAGGAGCTGTTTTAGCAGTGTAATTTACACCAAACTCACAGCGCTAATTGTTGATTCCTGAGCTCTGAGCTCTTGCAAAACAGCTCTCTACAGTACATGCTGGACACCTCAGGACAGAAGTAAAATGAGGACAGCGTTCAGCTTTTATGCCAAGTGTTACAGAGTCAGAGCATGACATAAATGAGTGGGTGTGAGTGTGAGTAATATGCGAGCACTCAGATGCCGCCAAGACGACAAAGTCTTAACAAGAATCTGTATGCCTGCAGCCACTTTTGAAGTATGTGTGTTTGTATTTTGTTAATGCCTGCGCACATTTGCATAGAGAAACCGGCTAAAGCACAACCTGTTCTTCCTGTTAAGTGTGACCTGTTTGCTGCTGAGTAACACCCACACATTTGCTCCAAAGAACAGCGCTAACTAGAGCTGCATCTAAAGGCCATTGTTTGCATATGGTGGTGTTGTGGCACTGTGCCATTTGGTGCCTTATATCTCTCTGGTAAGTCTGACTAGCCACCACCAAGTCATTGAAATTCTTGGGCAGGAATATAAAGCTAAATCAAAACACATTTTTCTTTTCAAACAATACCACGAACACAACCTGACGCCCTCCATGGTAGCTATGATCCTGACTCCAGGTTAAACCAAATCAGCAAAACAACAGCTATGTTATGGTGAAAAGAAAACACATTTACTGCCTCCTTATATTACAGAAATGAGATTCATAGGATGCCGTGGGCTGGCCGAATTGAGAAACTAAATGAAGGAAGAGAAACTTGAATTGCGAAGGGTTACAGAGTGACGCGCAAAGAGGAAGACGAGTGGTGAAACAAAAGCTAATTTAACCGGATTTAAAAAGATCTTTTTTTTACTTAAAGCAGTAAACAGTGTGAAAAACACTTTGCTCATTTGTCATTTGTCATTTCTCATATCCACTGAGTCAGTTCTGTGAAGTGGCACATTAGCCTCATTGAATATTCTACTCACAGAGATTTTTTTGCCAATCAGTAATGTGAACTAATGTGACTCATTAATGGAGACTAGCAGTTGCTAGCGTTCGTGTTCCTTTTTAGATAATACGTTTCTAATGGAGATTCTGCACAAATAACCTGCTCAATCAATGTTCTTGGTGCACATACTCTATTGATTTCAGTTTTACACCAGGCATTAATTGTTGACACACTCAGGATCGTGATGCAGTCTTTGTTTTAACGTTATTGTCATTCAAGTGATGTTACAGAAGGGGGACTTTCCATACGCTGTAATTTTCCTACATATAATTTGAATTTATGTAAAACAAAAGCTCTCAAGTAAAAAAAGACACTGCATCTCTCTGTAAGTCTAAATGTTGAGTAGAAAGAGAGAGCGTGTGTGTGTGTGTGTGTGTGTGTAGGAGAAATAAGGGATGGGAGGGGTAGTGTTTGAGTAGCTCAATAAAAGGAGCCTTTCAGCTGCACTGGAAACAATTTCCAGCTGAGGGGACATTTATATTAAAGCTTCGCCTTTGCCAGCACAGGCTGTTCGTGTGTGTGTGTGTGTGTGTGTGTGCGTCAGAGCAGCTCGCTAGCAAGAGTCAACTGTCCCTCTTTCTGATACATTTCGGGACAGGCTGCCATCTCTGAATCAGTGTTTAAATCTGTCCAGATATTCGAACGTCCTGTGCCAGCGCAGTCAGACAGACAATACGCACTGAGGGAATTAGAGGGTCAGTGCTGAGACTCTTTGGGTCCCAGACAGGGCAGACATTAGCCACGGAGCAGTCATCCAGAGGTCAAGCCTCATCGACTGGATGTTCCAACAGGATCAGCTGGCCTCCAGTCCTCACACATATGCCTTTAACCCAGACTTCTACTCTGTTGTGGTTATGACTTAATGAATAACTTTCATATGCTTTCAAAACAAGATGGTCTGACAAGCTTTTGTACTGGAACCCAACTCAGCAATGTAGCACATTTGACTGTTAATGATATTATAGTGTCTAGGGGCTGCAACTATGATTGTTTTCATTATCAATCCATCTGTTCATTTTTGTGGTGAATTGATTAGCCTAATTGTTCAGTCTTTTAAACACTAGCAAATAAAAGAGTACAGGTCAATACCCCCAGATGGGCTGTTTCGGTCGATCAACAGTCCTAAACCCAAAAATATTTAGTTTTGTGTGATATAAATTGAACAAAAACAGGCCACTTCGCCACAGTAACACCTGAAGAGGTTCATGGGTATCGTATAGGTGTGCTAATTTAGAATGTTATTTGTGACTGATAGCCACCCCTCCTTCTCCGATCATTAAATGTTAAGCGACAAGTTGTGGCAGAGGTGTTATCATTTCAAATGGGAATAAATCTTGTTTATTAAGACCTGCATGTAGTGTATTGCTTTGCTTAGGGCCTCCTTGTCCCACTCTGTCGCTGTGTTTGTCATGAGTGTGAGCTCTGCGCTGGGGATGTTTGGAGTCTGCCCACCCTGCACACAGTGACAGGGCCAACTGTTAGCATCACCGACGAATGTCACCTAATGGTTTTAACAACAGAGTTGAGCTGTTTTGGTGTCAGTGTGAGTTTGTTGCGACTGTTAAATGGCACAGTGTTGGATGTTAGCTTGTGCTAACCATTTAGACATTGAACTGATTGTTAGTGTGTTATGGCAGCAACAGAAAGTTTGCTGAAACTTTCCACTACCAGTGAAGAGGATTAGTATCCACTAAGGGTTGGGGGGTTTGTCTCTCATATAGGTGTCCACCTCTGCTTATGGGTCATCAGCTTTTTTAGGGGTGCTGTAGTCGTTTCACAGGAGCAACATCAAAGCATTGCCCTGGCGACAGCATACGACTCCATATATACTCATGACAGACAAAATTTGATTCCTTAGTAAGTGTACTATACCAAACACTAACTAAACTAGAGTCTTAATCCTCAGCTAAGAATGTGAGCCAGCTGCTGAAGCTTTCAGTGGTTTGCCACTATGTGAACAGTCCGTGTAAACACCAATAATCCTGCTATTTTTCTTATTATTAACCCAAACCTTTGTTTGTCTCAACCACTGAAATCGTCTTCTACAACTTCAATGTAAAAACACTGCTTCTGGTGTCATTGTACTACAACTTACAAAGACAGTAACCTGCATAGTTTATGTTGAACAGGATGTAACAGTGCATAATTTGGGTACTTGCGTATTTGAATTTGTGAGCTGTAAAGGCCATAGTCAAAGACAATAGGAAGGAAATGCTTTTGGCTTGTAGCTCAAAGGTCGTGTGACGTCAGAGGAAACAATAGGGAGGTGGAAACTTTTTTTTATTTTTTTTGCATCTTTTTTGATTTTATGTTATTCACACAGACCCACACAGAGACAGAGATATGTTGGTGGGAAATAGTCGCGGAAGAGTTTAAGATAGAGGAGACAGCCAGAGACAGGAAGGAAGGAGCGTGTGTGTGTGTGTGTGTGTGTGTGTGTGTGTGTGTGTGTGTGTGTGTGTGTGTGTGTGTGTGTGTGTGTGTGTGTGTGAATGTGAATGATTGAGAGAAAGAGCGAGCATGGAGAGAGGGTATATTTGGCCTTCATGCTGTCTTGCACAAATTTGTCATTGCATGTTGGATGCTATGGAGCACTCTGACTATGAATATCTCTAATGATCCCAGCAGGGCTTGTGTGTATGTGTGTGTGTTTCATGTGTGTATGTTTCATGTGAGTGTGTGTTATCTGAACGAGCTAGCAGTAATGAAGCATTGGACCTTGGACTAGAATGATTGGGGGCTTTTCATCTATTTTTTTTCATTGTTTCTTGTAATGAGGAAGCATCGGTTTATCTTTAGGGAAGCAGCAGAACTTTGACTCACAGAGAGGACATCAGATATCGACCTTTTGTATAGTTTAATTACACATTTTTGTGAAGTGGCTTCACTGTGGCAGAGACCATTCAGCTAAACATACAGTTACGGGCGAAACAGCAGCGCTCACTGTCTCTTAAATCCATATTCTAGGCTCGTGGGTTTGAGGCTCAGATGTTTGTGCGTGAGAAAGGCTGGCACGTTTTAGCTAAGTTTAGCTGACTTCCATTTAGCTCGGCACAGAATAGCTCAGTCAGCTGATCTTGGTGCAGTTACAGTTCATAGGGCAGTGTGGTTTAAGGCTCACCAGAACCATTAAGGCTCAGAGATGGCAGGTAAAGTCATCCTGTTTAATTTTTAATCTAAATGTCACAGTGTTGAATAAACAGGGCTGTATCTGTGAAGCTAAAGTGTGTCAATCTTTAAGCTACCTCTGCATGCATTTTGTGGTGAACTCAGGTGGATATACAAGGAGCAAATACTATATTATGGCTGTGAACACCTCATGGTCACGTAACAGGAAGCGCAACATACTGTAAACGGCACCCCTTTGCAGATTATGTCATCTGTATTCATATTTTTTTCTGCCTTTGGGTGGAACAATGTTTGTCAAAGATCTTGATTGGGTCCCCAGCTGCCACCCCCCCTCCCCTCCCTCTCCTCCTTGCTGCCGCATTCCTTCCTGTTGTTGCTTCTGTAAGCGGTTGCCTCCACTGTCTCCCCACTGACGCTGCCTTCTTCCTGTTGCGCACAACACAAACATAAGCGACGGCTCAGATCTCAAACCAGACAACAATGTAAAAAACAAACAAAAGGGAAACCCCTGAAGATGCGTGTCTTACACACTGTAAACACAAACAGTTGCACACTAACTTTGTGTTTGTCATGATAATTTATTCAATTAATTTCACTTCAGTTTTTACTGAAGCGCCGGGGCTTCCTGTGGGATTGTGAGTGGATTCTCTGTTGAGTAACTCTGCTAGGCATTGAGGCCACAGTTTGTGTTGCAACAGATGCATTATATTGCTTTGGTGTGGGTATAATGGCTATGAGATCTAATGAGATCTAATACAATATCACAAGCAGTCTCAAAAATGATCTTAGTATTGAATATACACCTTTCACCCTGTAATCTCTTTATTACAGCTATTATTGTTATAATTATTTGTGTGCATGTTAAATCCCTACAAAATGTCTAAATACATCTAATAGGTTTTAGATTTCTTATCATATATGCTCACTATAAAGGTATGCTATGCAGGATTGTCCATTTCTGTGTGAAAACACATTTGCCAATGAAAGTAAAATTAAAAGCCAAACCTAGATTCACTTCTGTTTTAGTGTTTCGCTTCGCTATATTTGCGTTTTTCGGGCGCTGTGTCTTTTAGATGTGTGCTGCTTATGGTCTGGCACCTGGGAGCAGTTGCACAAAGCACCGTACTTGAAGATTTTCCTTTAAATCCGAGTTACGGTTCCCTTTAAAAAAACAAAGGTTGCACAAAACATCTTGAAGTCTTCTTCTTGAGGTTTCCTCCTGCTCTTGGTCTTACACTTCAGGAACTGCTTTAAGTTTGTTAAACCCTTGCACAGAGGACCCTAGCAACCAAAGTAAGGAAAATAACAAAAGGTACTTCTGACTGCATCTTCACTGCAACATGACTGAGTTTATGGCGATAAATGAGGAAAATGAAGGCATCCCAAGAAGAGTGTTCAGCAACTGGGAGACCGGAGAGTTGGAGACATGTCCATTGCGGGTAAAAACTGTGACAGCTGACGTTAAATAAAGGTTTGGCTTCTTTATATAGCCCAGTGTACCTGATCCAGATCAGTTAAAAAATGGCTTAATCGGCCCCGATCCTGATCTTTGAGATCAGATTGGGGATGTCCCTAGTCGGTACTTTTTTGATAAATCTCCAAACTCACCTATGTGCTTTTAAGGTACACGCCCATAAACATCCTGAATACAGAAAATAAGAAGAAAATAAGAAAAAACAGGCGAAGGGCGGAGTCTCTGCAGGAAAATACAGTATGAGTCTTGTTTTTTAGGAAAATTCTGCATAGTATGTCTTGAAGATTTTATAAATGGCTTGCATTACATCATGTAAACCTGCATCTATTTCTGTCACTGCATGCTTCTTCGTTCCTGAACAGGCTTAGAAAATGCAGTGTGTGTGGGTGGGGTGGTTGGGGGGTGGGGGTGTAATACCCCTGGTTGTTTCTGTCCAGTGCCATCTGGTAAATTCCAGCACAGAGGGCATTTTAGCTTGCCAGCAGTCTCTCTCCCTCCCTCTCACACACACTCACATGTAGACACACATTTTCTCTGCTACACACACACACACATGGCGTCACGTGAGTTGTGACTGCAGGGCAGTACTCTTTTCTGGGGGAGAAAAAGAAAATGCAGCATTGTGGATGTCTCCCTGCCGTTTCTCCTCTCTGCTCTGATGTCAGTGCTCTTCCTCTCTCTCTCACATGTTACATCAGTCTCTCCTTTAAATGTCTGCTAAGCCTTTATAGTATCTGTGGAGAGGGACAAAGACGGTAATAGAAAGGGAATGAGTTTTAGATGTGTGCAGCAGTGTGCTGTGCTTCGTCAATTGGGTGAAAAACATCTACAAAAACAACAACTTGTCAGGATTTGAGACACAGAATTGGATTTACCTGCCAGCTATTCACTTTGAAATAATGGAATTTGTCTTAAAAGGTTTTCTCAAATCACAGCCCTTCATTTCGGGCTGAAAACACAACACAAAATTTTCACCTGCCAGCAGCAGCAGTATTGCACTCCGGATCATGACAGGGGATGATAGCACATATTTTGTGTTACATTTATCTGTCACCATCAAACTCCTTATCAGTAATAATGCCTGTGTCAACAAAGAGGAAAGCCAGCAAACGTTTGTTAATTCAACACGTTCTCATTCCAACCTCGTCACATATTGACATTTGGTCATGGACTTTCCACATCCACATATGACGTGCAAAGTATCCTGGTGCGTTGGTTGTTGACGTTCTGGGACACTGTGTCAAGTCTGCCTGTTAGATGCATTGTCTGCTTTCAAAAAAGACTTTGTTTTCACTGGAAATTCAGCATTTTCATACAGTCTCAACACCACAAATTGACGTTTTTTTTCCTTCAACAACTAATACACATGGTTGGGTTTAGTAAAAAACAACAGGGTTTGGCTTTAGAATCTTGTGGGGCACAAACACCGCTCTCTCGGGTGGAAGTCGGTGTTTGTTGGACCCATCCACTACCGTCCACTACTCTGACTTTTGCCATCTTAACTTTCATCCTTGTCCCGCTGCGTTTCCCCCTGACACCGCCAGGCACCATTAAACTATAAGGGCAACTGGCTGCATATCATGCTGACGTTAAAGTCGCCTTTTTTCGTTGGTTTCTGACGCCGCAAGTCACTAACCTCGGGCACGTTATTCTATATCAGAGATTTTCTTAATTATCATAAATCTGTAAATAAATTCTGATTAATCCATCTTAATATAAGATGTCAAACAATGAAAAATGTCCATTGCAATTATCTGGAGCACAAGATTGCTTATTTTCTCTGACCAACAATCCAAATCCCAAAGGCATTCAATATAAAATGACATTAAGCCGAGTAAAGCAACAAAATGTCACACTTTAGAGTCTGGAAATAGTGAGTGATCCGCATTTTTGATTCGTAAATGGCTGAACCGTTTAGTCTACTATAAATAATAATGAATGGAATAGCTTTCTGTCAATTGACCTTGATTACAGACGAATCATTTAATGTTTTCACATGAGTTATTTTTATTTACTTGGGGCCAGAATGTAAAAAATGCATAAAACTAAATACTATGTAAAGAAGCAATATTCTAAACCTTAATCTTAGAGGCATGCATGAAAAACAAGGAAAAGTACTTAGAAAGGACAACCTGAAAGGTTACAAATCAAGTTAATCTTGACTGCAGGGCATCTGCTACACACCGCTGGGGAGACCACCTAGGAAAGAGGCTGGGGTGGGGGGTGGGTGTGTGGAGACAGAGGGAGGAGGAAGGCAGGGGAAGGCAGGGGTCAGCACAGAGTGTGTAGTTCTCTTGGGAGGGGCAGAGCAGTGTGGGGATGCTGTACTTGACTCCAGGGCTTTCACATAGCGGGGGGTCAGGAAAACATGAGGGAGGAAGTCACATTGGTGAGACACCCTGTGATGGAAGTGAGGGAGAGTGAGAGGAGGAGGAGGAGGAAGAGGAGGAGGAGGAGGGAGCAGACAGGGCTGCTGCAGAGCAAATGGTAAGACGAAGGAGGTAAAGGACAGGAGGTCCTTTCATCACAGCCATCATCAGGGATCATCAACCCTCTGTGTGGTCCCTTCACACCAGCAGCATACCGACATGTGGCATGTTGGCCTTTGGGTTTGTGTCTCTGGTGGTGGCTGTTCTTTTCCAAGTGCCCGAAGAGGCGGAACACAGACGAGAAAGCTGGACAAATACTGTCTATTTTGGGAAACAGAAATGCCCAGAAATTAAGACAGAACAGAATCCAGTGCTCATTCGGACGTGTTATATGGATTTACAAGCTTTTAGTTCAACAGTATGTTATTGTATTTTCAGTATTTTGCTTGAAACACAAAAAATTGAAGTCAAATTGACTTATATAGTTGTTTTGTTAAATTAAGACCTTGATATCTTAATGATAATGTTCAACCCAGTTTCTAAGGCGGTTTTGTACTCACATGTAACTCAAAATAATATTTTATCAACCTAATTTGTGTAATAGATAGACAGGAAGTTCATTCAATCAGTTGTACCACCACATAGACCTGATGTCACTTTTCATTGTGCTTAGAAGTCAGAGCAGGGTACATTTTGAATACAGAGGACATCATGTAACTCTGCATTGTGCTGTTGAACAAGAGTGAGTTCCAAAGTGAAAATTGGGTGTTGATGTTAGAAGAAAGTGAGTTAAAGAGACATGCTACAAAAGTTATAGCTCTGATGCAATATCGTTTATATATGGGGATAACAGGGCGCATATCACATTCAGTGTTGCACTCAGCTGTACGCACAAGACAAGTGAAAGACTTAATATTGTAAAGAATGAAAATACTTGGCAGCTGGCCAGTCGCCACATGAACTGGGTGTGAATGTTGGATTATTGTTAGAGCGATTCTTGGGCTGTACAAGGTGTGCTACCATCGATACAGTCAGGAATGTGTTTAGAAAAGTTTCAGAACAGCTGTTGCTTTCCTTTGCTTTCACACAGTTTGTATCTGGAGAAGCAGGGTGATGTTATCAGTTGATAAATCGCCTCTAAACTGTTGGCAAAAGTCCGCCTCGCTGCAGTCCTTATCAGCCTCATAGCTGCTGTTTCCTGCAGAACTTCATATTTCTTGGTCGACCAGGGAAACATCATTTCACTACCTGTATCACATTGTCAACCACAGACACATCTTCATGTCACTGTTCCCCCGCTTCTCTCTCTCATCTCTTGCTTCGTGTTTGGGAGAGAAGGACAGACGGTCCATAGACGCTGACAGAGGGATGAGAGGAGAATCGATTAAAGTATACAAGAGCAATTTCACGTCTCGGCCCACAGCTTCAAAAGCAGGGCCTCAGCAGCCAGCCCCAGCAGGCATGTTCGAGCGTGCACACACAGTGTTGGTGTGTTCATACATGAGCAAATGCGTGTTAATTTAAAACACCAAATAGTGAAGTGGATGAGCAGAGGAACTAAGTGGATTTCACCTCCACGCTTCCTCTTTTTGGCTGTTGCTCTGACCTTCGCTGTTCCCTCCTTGAATCCTCTTTGAGTTCCCTCTCTCATTTCCTCCTTTGGTCCCACGGGCTCGCCTCCAAAAGTGTCAGCGTTTCCTCTGTCTCCCTAAAGCATCAGACCTGGTCATCACTATCATGCCGCCTGTACAGCATCAACACTTTGGAGGTGATGTGTGATAGAGGACTCTGCGAATATCTGTCTTTTTCTCTTCTCTAAATGTTAAATCTTTCTGTGGGTAGGTTTTTTGTCTTTTGTGTTGTTATGTCTCTCTGTCTTTGCCTGTTTTATGTTTCCTTTCCCTCTCTGAAAGTATTTATTGGAGTTTTGTTCTCCCCGATGACATGACAGTGGATCCACCCCTGGCTGAAGTCTGCTTTGGGGATGGGGCTCAGTGAAAATATTCAAGTGAAACCGTCATCTGTTTTTGCTAAGTGACAGTCTTTCTAACTTTACCACATTTCCATCTTCCTTTTATTTTCTCTGGTAATTTAATAAAGTATCTTTGGGCCATGTGTTGACTCTGTTGAGATGTGGAAAAGCTCAGGACGTTCATCCAACAGAGGAAGGAAAGAGTCAAGCTGGCATATGTTTGTGTGTGTCTGGGTGAATGGTGGCTTGTGCCATGTGACCTCTGTGGAGAGATGTTGTGGTGGAGGTGGTTTATTGGTCTCAGGTCTCTGGTTGGTGTTGAGGGGTTTGCAGATGTTAAGGATGTCAAAAGAGAACATAAAACTGCAAAAGCTTGTTTTTTTGGGCCATTCTGGGCCAGCTGAAACAAGATGTAAACACAATATTAACGAATCACCTTCTAAGTTGATATTGCAGACTTAAAAGCAACAGCTTTATTATCATTTTCACAAAGAAACACTACAATGGATGCTACAATGACATTGCTAGTTTGCCGTCCTTTGTAATTGCCATTCATGCTTCAGAGTGAAAAACAGCAGGGTTGCACCAGTTTATCGGCCAAACATCAGTACTGGCTGATAGTCGCATTATTGACTGCCATCGGCAAATGAAATGACATTCACTGATGGCAATAGCTGATGTTTTCCTATGATATCACATTAATTTTGTGCAGGCTAAAAAGCAGGGCTCGAGATTATCGGCGTCCTGTCTTGCTGTGGATCGATAGATAAGTTGTTTGAGATGAACAGAGACGATGAACAGAGACGCCCCTGGATGTCTTCAGGGCAGAAGGACGCAGTAAACTCACTATTGACGTGTCAGGGGACGCACCCTATTTGTTCCCTGATCATTTCACATTGTGAACCACAAACCCGTGTTGACATGGGCAGGAGGAGAGCTAGCTAACGTTAGCTGTTAGCGGTTAGCAGCTGGTGGATGGAGCAAACAGCTAATGAAGGTTGCATTAAGTTCTATCATGATGCATTCAAACTCTACTCAATAAAAATGAGTGTTGTGCGAAAGCGAATTATAACATTATCGTGATGTGTTCAAATGTGATCTTGTAAAATTTAGTTTTAGGAATAAATAACAACAAAAACAGAACAAGCAACAGTAACAGAAAAATGCTAGTATTAGCTGTTGTTATTTTAAACAGCAGTTGTGGCCCAAAATTTCACAATCAGTGCATCCCTAAAAAACATTTCTTCTTCTTCTAATGAAAACTAAAGACAAACTAATAAGACAAATATACAGTTTAAATGTATATATTTATAAACAACATAAGAAACTGTAGAGTCTGATCTCTCATAAGTTTTTAGGGCTGAACAGTGGAAAATACTCAAGTATCAGATTGTATCATGGACTATATGTGTCATTTTCTTCTGCAAATGCTATCACATCTTGTGGTGTTGTGACCTCAAATGTCAGACAACATAGACTTATCAGATGTTAATTTCTTAAAAGTTAAGCCTGTTCAGTCTGGCCTAAAACAGAGTTAACATCGTGTTTTTCATGTTTATTAATGAATTCAGTGACATGGTTTGAGATACTTAATCCACATGTGTTTTATGTAAAGGAATAGTTTAGCAATTTGCATATACACTTTATTTCAAATCACATTCTTGCGACAAGAAGAGGCTTGACACTCAATTTTCCCTTTAATGCATACGTAAGTGGTTAATCTTTACTGTGGCTTGCATGGTTATCCTGTTATTGTGACTTTTGCGGTGAACAAAGAAGGTAGCATCAAAATGAGGGCAGCCAGAGACGTAGTGACAGCTGGTAAACATGCTTTTGTGTAAATGTTTAGCTGGGCTTGAACCTTAACAACTAATCAGGTTAGCTAACACTGCAGTGTGTGGTACGGTCCATCAGTCCCTGCACCATCTTCATCACACCTTCCACACACACTGTCCTGTCAGCGTGTGGGTTTCCATTAGGTAATGCACTGTCGTCTACTTAAGTTTTGGCTCACATTTGGCATGTTAATTCATTTGGCCCTCGGGTGTCAAACAGCCATTTTGAAATGTGAAGAAGCAAGACATAGAGTTGAGGGAGAGACAGGAGGCAGCCATGCAAAGTAAACCTGCGTCAACCTCTTTGTGACAGCTCTGATCACAGAGAGGAAGCGATAGGAGGAACGTGTGATCAAAGGCACCTACCTGGCGCCTGTCAGGAGAGAGGAATGCAGCCCTGGGTGTGTGTGTGTGTGCCAGTTAAGCGAGGCAAGTTTTCAGAGAAGATACCAAGAGGGGAGATGACAGTATGAAAGGAAGCTCTACCTGTTTCTGGTGAGAGGAGAGGCAGTCGATGGATTAAAGGGTTATCTGTTTGTAAACGGGAGAAGGGAGTGATGAAGAGAGAGGACAGAGTGCGGAGAGCTGTCAGGTACAGTGCCGGCTGGAGCGCAGGAAACCGCCTATCACGCTGATGACAGGAAGGAGAGGGAGGGAGAAGAGGAGCAGAGTGGTTTTATGGTTGTGATAAGGACGTCAGCGTATCAAAGGATAGGTCTGTATGAATGACAGTACAAAAGGACAAGGGCTTGGAGAGATATATGAGGTATGATGGGGCAACTAAGTAATGAGACGTGTTACTGAAAGTAGTGAGAGCAACTGAAGGAGGAAGGGAGTTTTGTCGCTCATTTTCTCCTGGATCTAAAACCCAGACATACAACTGCAGCAGTGGGATAATGATGTTCATCGCTGCAAGCACAACTCTGTGTGGGTCAGAGTTTAAGTCTGAAAAAGAAGACATTAAAATACAAAAAGCCTCAATGTCAAATAATAAGTTTTCCCAAGCTTAGATTATGTATTTTTAGTCTTCGCAGAGGAGCTGTAAGAGGAGGGCTTCTTTGCTTTGTGCAATTAAACCGCCACCGGATGTTTGATGCTACAACAAAGGAAAGAAACCTTAATTTAACAACACTATTAGAACTGTAATGTAGCCATTAGCTGGCTCTGCCACAGGAAGTTAGCGTGAGACACCAGAAAGTGCATCTGATGAAGGTTTGTGGTGTTGGCTCTTACAAGCTCTCTTACAGTATGTCCTCTCTTTAATGATTAATGGCCGTAATAGAGTCCAACAGGAAGAAGGTCTGTGTTTTATGCCCAGGCTGCTCACTTTATAGACAAACAGGGACACTGGAAGAAATAGTGGGAATTAGTCTTGTTTTCTTGAGCGTATTATCGCCTGAATTGTTGTGTGTTACCTTGGAATAAGCCATTTATATCCACATACCAAGCAGGTCCTCTTCCACAGAGTCTGCCATATTGCACTGCCATGTATGTATAGCTGCCAAGAACAGAAAACAAAACATTGGCTCTAGATAGGTCCAGTCGTGTCTTCATGTTGGCCACTGTAGTTCTCCTACACGCTTGGCACACGCAACAGTTTTCAGTTGGTTGCGGTCTGCAGCCTCAGCTGCTAGATGCAACTAAAAAAGGTCTGTACCTGACTCAGAGTTCTGCCCATCAAATCACATTCAGCCATTCAATGCAGATATTCGATGATTCATTTATTTCCATATAAAGTTTGCAGGACGTTCTGTGTGACAGTGGCATTCACGTAACACAGTAAACAAACTAACAATGGGTCGGAAATGTGCAATGACATTTTTTACCGACACAACAAACAAACAAAAGCCAGAGACTGTGTCGTATTAAGTTGCTGTGAGCTGTTAATTCAACATTTACCAGCAGAGGAGAGAAGATAATGTTATCTCGGAAACGTATGGTGCAGAGACTCACTTCCTGTGCCGCTGCCTGTGTGCCCGCAGCTCCCTGTACTAAAGAGTAGCGTGAAAGTGAAGAGCACTCACTCCACAGCAAAATCCTGGGACCAAAAATCCCCTTTATAGACATTAAACCTGGAATAACAGACTTTTTTTGCCACTTAGGGGCAGCTGAAACAAGTTGTGGACAGAACACTGAGACATCAACACCTTTTAATGTTGATGTATTAACCAACAGTTGCTTATTTGCACATCCAGCAGTTACAGATCAACATAAGCGTTCATTTTAAGTCGTGCTTGTGGTCACCGGATGAATTTAAGTCCGATGTTCACTCTGTTTTAGCTCTGTTTTTGGTCCCAATTCATAACGGAAATATTTGGCTCCTTTCGCTGCTAAATGCTGCACTGTGTTCACCAGCTAGTTGTGAACTTTGTTTCCAGTTTGGTGCTGAGCAGGTAGCGAAAACTTTACAGAAAACTTTAAAGATTCTGTCAGTCTCATCCTGTGTTATAAAAATGCCTTTATGGTTTTGCTGTTTGTATTTTTGGTTACAGCCCCTCATCCTCCAGCCTCTGTTAAAAAGTAATACTCCAGGTTATGCTGTACAAGAATCAAATGATTGCTTTCAGCATGATGCTAAGGTCCTTATTATTGTACAGTAGTGGTTATTCAGGCATGGCTGTGACACCTGAATGAATGCAGCAGCAGCACACGCCTAGGGTTATTTGCATTTCCTTCGACAGACACAAAAACACAGCATTGTATTTGCTGTTAAAGAAAAGACCAGTTGTTCGCTTGCTAGGCACATGATGAGACTTAATCACTCTCAAATTAAAGATTTCACACTTGAGCTCTGCGGCGACAGCATCAGTGTGTAAAAGGAATTATGAGAATTAGAAATTTAAAGATGTGCACATTTTGTCAAAGTCAACAGCTTTATAAAACATTAGCTGTGAAAGATCTAATAAAAAAAAGATATAAAATTCTATGTCGACTGAAATATTAATGCAGCTCATACATTTTCAGTGCTGTTCATGCTGAGTGGTCATGTCTGTCGCTAAAACGGGAAGTCTGTGAATGCTTTGCTGAGCAATGCACTGTAGTGTGAGCTCTGTTTGCCTTTTAGCAAACACTGTTCATTTTGTGCAATGATGGACCAAAAATGCACACATGGCTTGAGAGACAATGTGCAAACCTCTGCTAACTTTTCCTGGAAGTGCAGAAGTACAGCATGTGGCATTGTGTAGTCCAACTACTTAAAAAAAAAAAGCTCTGCCTTTGATTAACACAGTTTTGGCTGTGGAATCCATGAAATCTGTTGAATTTACTGCCGTGGAGCAATATCTGCGCAAGGGCAATCTGATTAGGCTGAAATGGTTGTTAAATCATCTCTGGGCTGATGTTGCAAGAACAATAGATGAATGGACTTCGGCTGATTTAAAACAATAGAAGAAAACCGCAGTAAGTTCAGCGTGTGCGTCACATTTAACCTCGAGCTTTTGAGAGTGCAAGGACACAGAGTAACATACATTTCTCTACCTGACAGATGAAATGCTCTTGTCTTTGAGCAACCTCTTCAATTGAAAGTGTTTTCCTGATATATTATTTCCTGCTGATTCTAATACCCCTCACTCGTGCTGGCTTGGCTTGGATTGGTTTGACTTGGCATGTCAGGCAAGCGCGGCAAAGATTTGCATCTCCATTACAGCAGGGCTTCCTGCTTGAAGGTGTCTTTAACTGATGATGGCTTGTCTCGACTGATGAATTTTTAAAGCAGTGGGCAGATCCACAGTTAAAAAGTCTTTTGCTGTTTTGCTGCAAACGTTTATCCGTCATATAGCACAGCAGGTTGGAAGTGACCTCTTTGCAGATGTTCAGCAAGAGCCTATTGTCTGCAGATCTTCATCAACATCTCACTGTGGCTGCTTCTGCTTTCACTCTTCCTCCCTGTGGTATTAGTAGACTTGCTTTCGTTCAATAAAAGCCGCTAACAAAGTTCTGCTAATTGCAATTCTTTATAATAAAAGTCCCATATTGTTTTGTTATGTGAAAGTTTTTATTGTGAAGCAGCAAAACAAGAAAATGTTGAGATTTCATCAGCTGTAACTTAACATGACTCCATACAACTGATAGCGAACATGAACCAGTTAATAAAGCAGATATTTAAAGTAAAAACAGGAAGCAGGAGCGAAACTAAACTCCAGACCACAGAGATTCAGTAAGAAGTTACAAAAGCACTGTGAGCTGAACACACTGAGACTTTAGAAACACCTTTCTCTCTGGTCTCCTGCACAGTCAGAGGCGAGTTGAGTCTCTCAACATACACACTTGTTTCATGAGGAGAAGAGGGGTCAATGGGGGTTGGCTATGGGAGGCAAGACATCACTGCTTCTGGCTTGGAGGCAGGAGGGCGCACTTTTGGCCTTGCTCCCGAGAAGGTCTATCTCTGGTGCAGCTCGGCGTGGTTTGGCACGTCTTAACTGGTAATGGAAAGACAAATAGGAGTGGCATGGTTTGAAAAGTGGTAATGGAAAAAAGTTATAAGTTACTAATCAGCTTAAAACTGTTAAATCTTAACCACACTGAAGCATCACAGAAAAATCTGTTCCACTACAATTGTGCATATGATAGTAGACATACTGCTGAAATTACGCTCGTTCAGCCTTTACAAAAGTACCAACGCACCTGTAATCACGCTAAAGACCAGCTTGAGTTGTTTAATATTACAGTGCGTTATTATTTTAAAGACATGAGCACTGTCCACATAGTGTAGATGCAAAAGACAGAAAACCAGGACAAAACAGCACCGATGACTAACTAGCTCCCTGGTTATTTCAAGTGTTGGCATGGCAACCAGCAGAGCATGACTGTAGGCATAATCGGTAGTGATTGTTGCAATAAATCTTGACCAGTCAGGTTGCCTCACTGGAGCTTTCTTTTTGTCTTAAGAAGCGAGCTTTTCCTCCTCTCAGTCAGGCACCTGTTGGACAGATTCTCACCGTGCTGCTTTCTGTCAGTTTGTTTGACTCGTCATGTGGTGGATGCACAGTATACACATAGGAATACCTCACTTGTTGCCTGGCTCTGTTTTACAGTTTATGCATTTGTTAAATCGTCTTTCTTTAACCTTTTGTTTTCTCTCTACGTCATGGAAAATACAAATACCGAATATTTTGCATACAGTGCGCGTTGTGTAATGCAAGCTGCTGGTTAAGCAGGTTAAACAAACTATGACACACTAGCCATGATAGATAAGTGCCTTATAAAGATGGTAAAGTTAATAATAAACGAAGTTAAGCTGGGTCACTGTCCTGCTGTTTATTTGTAGATCTTTACTGCAGTGAAAAGATCTGTTGCATCCTTCAGCTGACTACAGTGACGCAGATGTTTGTGCTATGCACATTTGGTCGTGTGCCTTGACATAAAAGCTACAAGCTCATCCTGACTTTACATTAAAGGTCCAATGTGTTGGTTTTAAGGGGATGTTTTGGCAGAAATGGTATATAATGTTCATAACTATGATTTTGTTAGTTTAAAATGAGTGTTTTTTATGTACACACGGAGTAGGTCCTCCTCTAAGGAGTCTGCCATGTTGTTTCTACAGTAGCCCAGAACGGACAAATCAAACATTGGCTCTAGATAGGGGCATTCACGTTTTCACCTCAGCCACTGTATTTATCCTACACGCTTGGCACATGAAAGAGGAAACTCCAGAGGGTCACTCCAGCCACGTTACAGCAATCCACGACTTAAATTGAATGTCAGCCAGGGGCGTAAAGTATGTGTATGTGGGCGGGTGGGGCTTGGCTCGGACCACATCCATCTACGAACCCAGCATTCATTGTGATTACAGTTACACCCCTGTAAAAATTTTTGACTGAATTTTGCAGACTTACAATGTTACCTTGACAAAAATGTTCACAGACAGACAGACCCAACTAACCAAGCACTCAAAACGACTTCTATGGTAGTTCCTGCTACAACAGGTGTCACCAGGACCACGTTTTGCCATGATGACACACTTACACAGACTGACAAGGTGAAAACAATTGGACTGGAAAATAAATGAAATGCATGAAAGGGCCGTAGTGTGACTTGACAGCTCATAAAGAACTTACTTCTACATGTAATTCTTACTGAAGCTTGTTAAGGGCAGTAGCATAAATGAGTAGACAGAACAGGATGAACTCACACATTACTGCCCAAACGGATGAGCAGCCTCACCCAAATGTTTCCAAAGTGAGTATTTAAAGTGTCATAAATTTCTTGGTATCCTCTTAAACAAGACAATTATGTTTCTTTGTCTTTCTGAGGTTGCTTTGTAACTTTGAAAATGCTTTCCTCTGCATATAATGTGACATATTTCTGCCAGCTGGTACGTTTATCTCCAGTTAGTTATGTGTTAGGTCTTGAAATAAATATTTAAAAGTCCATATTTTAAGGAAGGGGAAGAAAGAAAATGAATTTGAAAAAGTACCTTATAAAGTGATTGCAGTAATGCACTACCCAGAGCACTGTCAGACGCACATAGTCACAGACACACTGAGATTACAAATCCTCGCCTTAGGCTTTGTTTCTCGTATCACACTATTATCAGTCAGCCGCTGTTACATAACCGCTCTGTCTGTGTGTATGTGTGCACAAAGGAAGAAGCTCACAAAGAAAAAAAACTATTTATAATATTGTATTAAATATGTCAAAGTCAGAATGAGGCTTTTCGACAAATCAAAAGAGTTTATTTTCCTGTGAGCTCGCTAGCTCTCTCGCTACGGTAACATCTGAGGAAGTGAAGCTGCATTCAGCCTGCCGTTCCATCACACACAGTGATTCTCTAAAAAACACCCTTTCCAGTGTGTTTTTAATTAAAGAAAACAATGGCTTCATGATAGAATTTGTGTGCTAATGGCGGCTAATAATTGCTGTAGCTCTTTATGTGTTTGTAAAATCACTCAGAGCTTGCAAAGCTGTTTTATTTACTCAGTTTTGTCTCATTAAAAAAAAAATGGGCCAAACGTCTTTCAGGCTGCTTTTTTCTCTAGGTTTGTTCACAATTTGTCCAACAAGCCGCAACATAACCGTTTATGTCTCCTTTCTTGTAGCTGCTAATATTTATTTAAATTTTCTGACAGCCGTGCCAGAAAGAAAAGCGCCTATAAGTAATTAGCAATAAAATCAGCGACTGATAATTCATGTGGGATTTGTGTTCTCAAAGTGCTGCGTAGCTACATTCTTGAGCTTACAGTCAAATTTTCTCCAGATTTAATGGGCAAGTTAAAGCAGGCTGGCTTCTGGATCCAGCTGGCTCGTTTTAAACGGACCCCGGTCGGGCTAATCACCCACCTCCTCTCTTAAACTCATTCATACAGTTAGGAATCCACACTGACAGCGGCGGCTAACCTTACTGCTCATATAAAGCTGCTCTAATATATTCCCACAGGAAGGCTTCCCACTCTGTAATTTGTTTACTGCTGCAGAGGGTCTAAAGAGCAGCAATACTCTTTAATGCACTTATAAACACAAGCACACACATACACACATGCATAGACCATTGCCTTGAGAAAGAGTTGAGAGCGGTACTCAGGGAGGAATAATTATAGATGGCATTGAATTTCCTGCTCTCCACCGTGTGCAAACAGTGTTTAGCCAAGAGGCTTTGCTTACTTCACATGTTTACACCATGGCACTACTTGGCAGCAGAGTCACATTATTGTACTGTGTCTGAAATGTCTGCAGTGGAGACTTGACAAGCAGGGAGCTGTGTCACCACTTTCATGCACAAGTAGCCTGTTTTTTTATTTTATTTCTTTCCAGAAGTGGACAGGAATAGAAGCGACTGCACCAGGATGCCTCAGCATTACAAATACTCTCACATACTCACATTGGGGGAGTGAAATACTCGCTGTCTTTCAGTTCTCCACGAGCTGTGCGAGCTGGTGAAGCCTTCATACAGCTGATTTCTGGCATCACGAGCTTACAGTGAGGCTGGTTGCAAGCTGTTTGTACGCATGAGTAACTGACTGCCTGCAGATATGTGTACGTACTGTATATTTATGTTTATGCATAAATACATGAAACACAGCTCTCCCCCATACCTGGAGCTGTTGTATTTGTTCCAGAGAATAGATGGTAATTGAATATACTTCCCTGAGCTGGCTGTGAAACCTCATTATCAGCCCCTGTGTAGAGGAGAGTCCACAGAGAAGGCACAGGGACCCTCAGGGAGAGGGGGTAGGGAGAGGGAAAAGAGGATGGAGGAGGTGAGACCTTGATTCAGTTAAAATCTGGATCAAAATAAAAGGTGGAAAAAGAAAAAAGGATGGCATAAGCTCACCTGTGGAGATACAGACAGGTGATAAATGGAAGGAAACTTCCCCACTATGAGCTACCAGAACAGATTCAGTGTTACTTGGCATTGATCCTTCATGTCCCTTAGCTCCACTAGAGGTTTTGATGATGGGGGAGAATGCTGGTTATCTCCCGGAGGTGTCCAATCTGGTGACTGTAAAGGCCGTAGCATTTCACTTGAATCCTCGTCAAGCCATACAGTGACCTTTGTATGGAAGCATCTGCATCTATTATATATTTTTCTACTTAGGTTATTCTTTCGATTTGTCATCTGTCTCTAGGAAAAAAATCAGCTGCAAGAATAGAGGAAGCAAAAGACGGCAGAGAGCAGCAAATAAAGAGACTGAAAGTTGTGCAGGTTGATGATAAGAGGAGAAAGGCTGGTTCTATGTTGTTTAATTGAAGCTAGCTCATTGTCTCTTGTTATTCGGGCCTTGTACATTCCTCCACTGTACGCTGTGCAGAGCGGGAGATTGACAGAGTGGGGGAGAAAGACAAGAGGGAAACAGACAGAGCGAAGGAGGGAGATGGAGAGAGGGGGATGCAGTGATTGCTGCATGGAGAGGAAGACAATATGATGTGACACTGTAGGAAACAGGCAGGAGGAGGGGGAGAAGCTATCTTGTAGGTGTTATCAGGTTAAGCCACCCACCACTGGCTGTCACCATGGTGACACCATGGTAACGACCAGGTGTTAAACCAGGATGGAGCGAGACCTTGCTCACATAAAGGGACGTCCTCTGTGCGTTTCCTCTTCATTATTTCTGTCTTCCTCTGTCGCATTCAGAGTCACTCTCAGGTATTGTTTGTCGTGCGGGGTTGTTTATTCGTAAAAGACTGTCATAAGTTACATTTCCCATTCAGCCAATCACTCACCAGCATTCTGCCAGTTCCTGCTTTATGATCTGTGTCCCATTTGTAGAGTTGCAACTTTCCCCTGTGGACCCAAAGCGCAAAACTATCAAGCTCATGCAGTCTCCAAGACACAGCTTTACTCGTGTATATGAATGTTTGTGGGGTCAATATTGAGGTCAAATGTGACTTTTTTTCTGATTATCGCTGTATGTGCTGTTGTTTGTGTGTGTGTGTGTGTGTGTGTGTGTGTGTGTGTGTGTGTGTGTGTGTGTGTGTGAGGATGTATGTCTCTGTATGGCTCTTTCATTCTTAAACCTATGAGCTGATTTGATAACGTGCTTACAGAGATCTCTGTTTCAGTCCGTTGGTGTTAGCTCTGTTACATCACTGCAGCCGGCTCTGTGTGTGAGCATGTGTGTATGCTTATGTGTGTGTGTGTGGCTCAGCGGAGTGGGTTTGGTGGGCAGTGGGGAGGAAATAGCGGGCTAAGAGACGCTCGGCACATGGAAACACACTAACAATGACACGCACGTGCTTGTGCCATACATGCACTGCAGGCCAGACACACAAATATAGAAAGCAAAGTCAAACACACACCACAGACCTTTGCACTGGCTCTTAAAGGCACACTGCACCACTGCTAAACACACACCATGCCACTTAAGAGATAACCTCTAATTTGCACCCTAATGACAGGCAATTGGTGTGCAAATTAATGGTTTTAAATACAAAACTACACACTGCGCTCACTTCTATATTTGGGTGATTTAAGGTGAGAAATGCACAAAGAGATGTGACGCTTAGCAACACACATCTGGGCCTCTCTTTTTTAGTGTGATTATTTCCAGCGAAGTTGCACTTATTATTTGTTAATATTAGGGATGTCAATTTTAGTTAATGTTGCTTTGATAGCCCGACACCCATTAACTGACAACTAACTAAATTTTAATGTTTTGTATTTTAAAAGTCTTGCCTTTTTTTAATCTTCTGTTGGCTTTGCTGACAAGACAGCCGGTTAGCAGTAGAAACATAGTGCCCACTGCCCACTCTCCGGTCTCCACTGGTTAACTAGCCTCGACCATTCTGCATTACGCACCTGTCGGGACAGTAGGAGCTAGCTTGCAGCGCTGCTCATTCTGCAATTACCACTGGGGATATTGATGGTTAACCATTGATTGTTAGCGGTGCCATCACGACCCATGATGGCAGGATGGTGTTGCAGCCGAAACATTGTGCCTATCCGGTCTCCCCGCAGGTAGCCCCAGTGACTAAGAAGCCTCATTTTGAGCTTCAAAACCCCGTTAGCATTGTCAACTATGTTAACTCCACTAGCTGTGCTGACGCTGCGTGCTGGCTCGTGCCGCATTTTCCTGACCGAACCCTAACCCTAGTCTGAGTCAGATATAAAAAAGCCTGGCACGACCCTGACAGACTTTCTGATTTTTAAGTCCGAACCTGACCCGAGCCAGAAGCAGTTTGTTCCCTGACATAGTTATTGCGTTATGTTGCGATCAGGTGTTGTCACGTAAATAACAAATTCCAGTACTTGAATAGGCCATAGCACAACACAGCAGCATGTCAAGTTGGCCGATACTGAACTAAACCTAAGCAAAGTTTCTGATTTGTTATCCCGTCAGGCTCGGGTCAGGTATCCACACTCTAGTGGGCACAACATATCCACAGCAACACCATCCTGCCATCATGGGTTGGGACAGCGCCCCTAACAATTAACAGCTAACAGTTGATATCCCTGGTTGGCAAGTTTAAAATGACATTTTAGACTTGCAGGGAATCACAGTGAGTAAAGGCGGGGGCACATTTTGGACGTCAAAAGTGATTGTGAATTTTGAAATAGTCAGATGGTGTTGATTCTCATGCAGTGTTTGTTTTTTATTGATCAAGTTTCTGCTCATCATTCATTCACAGTATTTTAGAAATAATAAAATACCTGCCAGAAAACAGAGAGAAACAGTTCTCAGTATGCAGCCACTGCTCAGCTGAAGTTCACTCACCTCCAACTCTTATTGAATAGTTTATAGCCCTTACTGGCCTTGTCTCGGCATGCAGTATGTCATTTTAAATGAGCATTTTTGAGCAAGTTTTCTGTGCAAAAATGTAGCATAAAGTAGAAATGCAGACAGTTTTTGATGCATCTCAATTTCTGTTTTGGTACAGTAATGTATGACAATTTGTTTTATCTGGATTTCATAGCCTATATGGTTGTTGTCATCTGTATTTTCCCTACTGTTTAGTGCGTGATTCTTTCTGACTTTCTGTGCAAAAGAAATGTGTGTATAATGGTGAAAATATTATGGCTATAATTATTATAAGGTTTCAGTTATGTGAATAATTTTAAGGTCTGTCCCCACCTTAGATATCACACAGTAGACCTTTTAATGACAGTTCTCTACCTGCTGTAGAGGTGTTGCTCAGTAGTTGACAGGAAAGGGAACTTGCACACTGTTAAGAAGAGTCTGACACTATTAGTCATTTATGATTATTACTATACTTGGCTGTCACCACCGACTAGTGGGATAAGCTATCCGGGGCAGGTTGCACGTTTTAACAGCCTTTTGTATTCCAGCTAATTGTTTGTTTTTTGTGGGCAGTTTCACACAGAGAGAGACAAGTTTGGTTTTATTGATATTACAAAGATACCCACAGTCTCATTCATAAATAATAACAAAAAAATGTATCTTGTGTCTGCAAGACAGTGGGTTTTAATAGTGTAGTCCTTACCCAGGAAAATTAAACTTAAAAAGCAGTAACATAGCAATTGCAGTGGAAATGTATTTGGAAAAAGGCAGTGGTCCCTCTTGAGGAATGCAATATAATAATAAATATGTTCAAACAATCATATATGGGTTTCATCTCTAAAGGAACAAGTCAAAGCAAAACATCTGGCTTGGTAAAAGGTGAGAAGGTGACAAACTGCCAGAAGTGACAGAATCGTGAACCAAAGACAAAGACACAGGGAGTTAAAAGGGATGAGAGAAAAAGGAAGTTGGAGAGACAGATGGGAGTTAATCCTGCGGAAGGACGCTCCTCAGGGTCCTCACATCCTTCTCCTGTTTCCTATTAAAGTACTTCAGTCGAACGTGTGTGCTTCCTGATTTGACTGTGTTTTATGTGACATATGGGACTGAAGCTTGTGTTGATGTGTCCAGTGATGTTTCTTACATACAGTCCTAATGTCCCTGTCTTTCTTTTAATCTGTGTTGCAGATAAACCTGCGGCTTATTTTGGTCAGCGGGAAGACGAAAGAGTTCCTCTTCTCTCCAAACGACTCGGCAGCGGACATCGCCAAACATGTTTATGACAACTGGCCGATGGGTGAGTAGCTACATTGATCCCTGAGTGACCTGGCACCAGTGGTTGATGAAGATGTAGTTACGTCTAGTGGCTACATAAGTATTTGTAGTCTCAAGGTGACCCAAACATTTCTTTTTCTTCACTCAGACATTTGTGACTTTTTCACTATTCCTTGATTTTTACTCAAATCCCATAGGCCTACTTTTTGGCACCACCATCTACAAATTCACTGTCACACTATTTGGATTTTCCAAAGCTGTTTCAACTGACTGCTGATCAGATTTTGGGATGTGGGGTTTAGGTTAACATACTGGGGCATTTGCTATTTTCCCACATTCCTGCACATATGCTACAGAGCCATATTGTGATATTTTGTGATAAATCACGTTATTGCATAAGCACAGCTGCAGGGTGTTTGCTTAAGATGTAATTGCTAACAATTTAGCTGCTAATGCACTTTAAACCCATATGATCAGACTTATCTTGGCTGTATTTTCTATAACAAAGATAAAAAGCAGCTGAGGAGTCACAGTGTGTACCCAGAGAGCTGAGATCACATTTAAACCCACTGCTAATTACTTACATGTAGGTCTATATAGCAGTGCGGGAACGTGCCAATCTTTGGTGTAGGGTAATTAGAGTGCACCCCTCCTTTCAGCCTGATTATCATTGCGTACAGGAATGTGGGATCGCAGTGCAGCCACCTCCTTTTTGTAATACACCCACTCCCTCAGTGCTGCAACACCCGTGTCAGAATTCACTGCCGAACTTGCAACACCTTGAGATGTGAACACCTTTCCCACAGTGCAGTCCAGCTCTGGAGAAGCCCTCAGTGCATGAGAAACTATAAATTTTACTGACAGATTCAGATTCGCCTTGACAAAAACAGTTTCCCTTTCAGTCCTGTCAAGTTTTGGAAGCGCCCAGTGTTCCTCCCGGACAACAGATCTGAACCCTGTGAGACCCAGAGCAGGCACTCAGTCAGCACCAACACCCTCCGCTAAGCTGGAGACAAACATCTGGTGGCCAGACGCCGCTGCCGTGCAACTCCCCCCGCTGTTTTCTCTCTCATTTAATGCCTTCACTTTTGTCTGCAGTTCTTCCCAAGCCACACCTCGTGTTCTTCTCTTGCTTTCCTGCTTTCTCACATTCTGTAGTGCATCCCGCAGAGCCCACATATTATACATTCTGCATATAATGATCTGAAATAAAGGCCCTAAACGTCTTAAAATATCCACAGTGCGGTTGTTGGTGGTCTTTGTCTTTCACCATGCAATGACTCATTTCTTTTTGCTTCACTGTTTACAGTATTTCATACTGTAAGACATGGCTAACATTGTAGTTTAAAGGGACAGTGCAACCCAAAATCACAAATACATATTATTCCTTTACCTTGAGTGCTATTTATCAAAGATTGTTTTGGTGTGAGTTGCCGAGTGTTGGAGATATCGGCTGTAGAAATGTCTGCCTTCTCTCAAATATAATGGGACTGGATGGCACTCGGCTTATAGTGCTCAAAGCGCCATAAAAATACATTTGAAAGACTCAACAGCAATGTCTCTTTCCAGAAATCATGACCTGGTTGCTCAAGATGATCCACAGCAGTTTCATGTAGGAACTATTTTCACTCTACCCTACTACACCCACCAACTATTTGGCAGTGCAGGATGCAGTGTGCATCAACTCATGAACGAGAGGCTTGTGCTTGTTATAGTGTGTAATGTAAACACTAATGGCGTCCTTCATGGCTAAGCTGTAACGTTAGCTAGCTTATTGCACAGTCAGTTGACGAGTGTAGCTTGGTAGGAAGAAAATAGCTCCAACTCTACGACCGATATCTCTAACATTCAGCAACTCACACCAGAACAATCTAGTTCGTACAGATAAGAGGAGATATATGTATTTTTGATTTTGGAGTGAACTGTCCCTTTAAGATTCAAACTTTTTTCATTTAATCTGCTTTACTGAATTTATTCAGAGCCCCTTAACAATTGAATTCTTTGTGTACTTCTCTAAATTGCTGGAGTTTGGGAACCTTTACTAGCAGTGTCCGATAAGAGACTGGCTGTTTATTGTTTTTAAAGTATAATCAACTTCAGGTAGCAGTAAAGTGGTCGTGAAACGTCATTATTGAACCTGCATGTTTTCAGTTTGAAGATTATATAATGATGCTGAACATGACTTTTATTGAAGAAAGGTAAAATAATGTTATTTACAAAAGAATACAACTTTTAATGACAATCAGGAACAAAACAAAAAGGAGAAAAGCAGGGAAGGGAAAACACATGCCTCTCTCTTTAACTCTCTCTTTCCATCTGCCTCTGCTCCTTTTTTCTTTCAGACTGGGAGGAAGAGCAGGTCAGCAGTCCTAACATCCTGAGGCTGATCTACCAGGGCCGGTTTCTACACGGCAACGTAACACTAGGAGGTGAGAAAACACAGAGTGTACACCTCCCTAAAGAAAAAACCCCTCATGTACTCATAGACATGCACACAAAATCACAGCAGTGTGTTGCTGGAAAGTTCTTTGCTGTTCTCATCTCTTTCCTGAGCCGCAGAACAGAGGTACCTCAGTGCTCCGGACAAGCCTGCTTTGACGGAGAGAGGGAGGAGAGAGGAAATACAGAAAAAGAGGGGAAAGAGACTGGTCAGGAAAGGGGCAAGACTGGCGTTAGAGTAGACCTCAAGCAGCACAAAGAAGAGACAGGAAGGGAGGAGGGGGGGCGTGAAAATGAAAAGTGGAGAGTAAAAGAAGATGGCAGCCCACTTCACTTCCCCCTGGCTTTAAGGCTTTTTACTCTACTAAACCCAATTTTGATTTGACTGGTGTTTTGTGTGGTTAATGGGGTTATGGCCGTCCCTAACCCTTTTACACTCATCCCATTACTGTCATCTATCTGATAATTCCCTTATCGCTGGTTTAACGTGTTTGCATGCTGACACAGAATCCTCTTAAAATCGAGCCAAAACTCTCAGTGGTTTTGAAATGCAAACATAGACACTGTGCACGTGTGAAAGAACACATGACGTGATTGAGGCAGTTTTTGGGGAGCTACAGAGTTACACATACTGTAACTAAGATATTAACTACTCTTAAGTGTGTGATTTTAATTAAATAGGTCTTTTTCCAGATATCATAGGACGAGTGTTACTTGTTTTATCACAAAGCATATCAATATGAACAGGAAGAATTCTGCCTTTCTTCCTGGCATCCATTGATTTCCATTATTTGCGGTCTGAAAATTGACTTCTTAATAGCTTTAAACAGGTAACCAATCACAGTTAACATCATGGACATTACATTATTTTTGTGTGGTAATGGTGTTGAAAGTAAAGCATGGTGATATGGTTAGAACTAGGTGTTTTCTGATATTGATGATTGACAGTAAATCACATTATGGCAAATACATAAAATCACCAATGTTCCGAGCAAATGAGTTTATGAGTAATTTTATCAGTGAATTGAGCAGTTTACAAATCAGTTACTTTGGAGAAAAAGAGACATTTGACTTTCAAGCAGTGTTGTAATACTCGAGATAGGTCTTGGTCTCAAGAGCGGATTCAAGACATCTTTTTAGAGAGGTAGTGTGGGTCGTCCACCAATTGAAAGATCAGTGGTTCGATCCCCGGCTCCTCCAGTCTGCATGTCGAAGTATCCTTGAGCAAGATACTGAACCCCAAATTGCTCCTGATGGCTGTTCAGTCGGTGTGTGAGTGTGTTAAAAACTGAGTAGCAGGTTGCACCCTGTATGTTAGCCTCGGCCACCAGTGTATGAATGACAAAGACAAAGAGGACTCAGAACTCACAACATCATGGCAACGGCACTCCCTGATGGCAGTGGAAAATGAAGGAAAAGAAGGAAAGAAGAAGGAAAGAAGAAGGAAAGAAGAAGGAAAATGTGCCATGCCACTCTGCAAAAACAGCTCAGGAATGGCCCTAGAAATTAGACAATGAGCTCAAGGTGTCAACCTGGCCTCCAAATTCCTCAGATCCCAATCTGATCAAGCATCTGTGGGACATGCTGGTACCTCACCTCACAACTCACAGGAGTCAAAGGATCTGCCGCCAACGCCCTGGTCCCAGACACCACAGGACACCCTGAGAGGTCCTGTGTTCAGGCCTCACAGGTCAGAGCCAAGTGCGATCCAAGGAGGCCCCTCCATGGAACAGGGGTACCTCTGGGGTGCCGCCACGTCCAACGAATACTCGGTCAAATTAGGATCTAGGGTAGTGGTTCCCAACTGGTGCAGCCACAGGGTCCAGAATTCTGCTTAGTCATTAGTTCAAGGTCAGTGTCACACTTGCGGTTGGCCATGTTGTCAAGCTAGTTTGCTGTCTCTGTGAAGTAGCTGTCTGTTAGTCACTTGCTCAGCAGCAGGAAATAGCCCTTCAAAATAAAAACTCTGGGCTGGAAATTCACTGTACTTGAAAATAAAGTGTGTTTTTTACAAACTTGACACTTTAACAAATCACGACTACCCACTTTTGGACCACCACCCACCAACTGAGAACCACTGATCTAGGGAATTTTGAGGCAAGGTTGGTACTTCAGCTTGGCACTACCATTACCACTAACACTACCATTGTGGAATGCCATTGCCATGAGGGAGGGTACTTGGTCTGCAACAGTGTGTAGGTGGATGGAGAGTGTCGAGTAGCATCCACATAAATACCAGGACCAAAGGTTTTCCAGCTGAATTGTAACAAGATGATCGATGTTATTTACCTCATCTGTCAGTGGTTTGAATGTTATGGCCGATCATTGTAAGGCTACACATACTGTATTTACAGTATGGTAATGACAATTCTGCAGCAAAATTACCTCACAGTCAAACATGACACCTTCAGCTGGAGATTATTATTTTACTGAGCAGCTCACATCTTTCCAGTGAAGCATAATCTTTACTCTACAATTTCAGAAAGCTGTTTAAGATGATACTGATGGTGAAGGACTTTGCAATGACACACATGCTGTAGCTCTCTGAATAACCTTTGCATCCTCTCTCCCTCTCTGTCTGTCCCTCTCTCTCACTTCTCTCCGCTAGCTCTCAAACTGCCCTTGGGGAAGACCACAGTGATGCATTTAGTTGCCAGAGAGACTTTGCCTGAGCCAAATTCCCAAGGTAACCAGCCCCTCTTTCCTTTCAGTCGGCCTTTTCACACGCTGAACAACTTTTAAACGTTCTGCTCCCAGCCATTATTTATCTCTACACATGGCTCCTGTTTTAGGAACAGCCACTGGTGCAAATAATTGGCTCCCTTAAGTGTATCCCCAAGATACAGAACAATGTGAAGAACATACAGCTTAATATAAATCATATCAGAGGACAGGTCTCCTCTTTTCAAATGTGTTGCAGAGAATGATTGTATGAGGAGACAGTGGGTGATTTTAACCTCGCAAATAGAGTTCAGAGGGACATCGAAGGTTGCACAAAGCACTCTATTGACTAACCTCAATTTGCCGTGCACTCTGGGTAAAATACACCCAGGTAAGGTAAAATAAATAATGGCGTCAGTTTACAAAGCTGTTAATGCTTGGATTGCCTGTGTTCAGTCTTTGCTTTAATCAAAGCATCTAATGCCTACCATACACGAGGAGACTCTGAAAAGACCTTTTAAAGACTAAAGTCTGACACCTTCTCACATCTAAAGAGATTGTGAGTTTATTTAGTCACAGACTAGGATTTTACAAAGACTGGTTATTTTTGCAAGACAACAACTTGATACCTTTTGAGATTGTTTCCCATCCTGCTCCCAATGGAAAATATTACTCCAAACTCCCTTTAAAAAATATGAAATATACACAAGGTAAAAGGCGTTATATGTCACCAGCGTTCTTGTCAATTAAAGCTGCACGCAAATATAATTTATAAAGATAAACTATATTTGCGTGCAGCTTTACAATTTGGATTTCGTCCCCTTAACTTGCTACTAGCCTCCATTGATTAGCTGCACTATTTTAGTGTGAGGAGACTGTGGGAATGAGACGTGAATCGTTTTATGAATTAAGATTTCCTACTAAAATAAGTGCGGGATGGTGACAAATAAGTGGATCTTGCGCCTCCTTGGAGCCCCGTCCATATTTACTTGCTACCCAGTTTGCTGCTTCTTGTTTTATGCTGGAGAGCGCTCCTATTGGTCGTTGACAACGCTTTTGTCATTGAACTTAGGTATTCGCACAAGCCATGATTAAAAACTTGAGATAATATTAAACATGTTTGATTTGTCGTAACGTTGAGGAGAAAAAAGACTGACTTAAGACGGCTTGGACTGAGTTTTATGACCACTGTACACCTAACAAGTGAGATAATAGGAGCAACGACCAACAGAGAGAGCTCTCTCATGATTTTATTCTGACATCAGAAGCTTGTCTGCCAAGTCAAATCTCTTGAAAAGTTGTTTGGTGTAAGGTTGGTATAAGTTAGACTAGTCCACAACAAAAAAAACTGGCTGTGTTACTTCAAGTATCTGTGAGACATCATTCATATACAATCCAGAAAGTTCAAAGACTTTGAAGGATTATCAGGCACAAAAATGCTTCAAGTGGTTTATAAAACTATCAGACAGGATTTTACCACTATTTTATCTTCCCTCACAACAATCGCCAAGTAAACAGTAGAAATACAGAGTTCACGTTTCAAAGTAATCTACCAGGAACGTGTGCTCGTATTAACTGGCCAACGTTACACCTTGTCGGAAGATGTCCTTGTCAGACTGTGTTTGTCTTGATGATGATGTTTGTGTGTGTGTGATTTCAGGTCAGAGGAATAGAGAGAAGACCGGGGAGAGTAACTGCTGTGTCATTCTGTAAATACACACCACCGCCGCCGGCCCTCCATCCTTCTCATCCATTCTCGCCCTCAACATCCTGGACCTAATGAGCTTGTCCCCTGTCCTGGAGCCTGTCCACAATGCGGATATGCATACAGACGAACACACACAAACACACACTTCTTCTTTTTCTTTTTTGTTCCCTCTCTCACACATACAGAAAGACAGCAGGCTCAGGCTGATCCAGGACACAGAGCTGGGAGCAGGAAATTGATTAACGATAGAGTTGATTCCTTTGTTGTACTTGATTTGTTGTCATAACTGAAAATTAGTGGAAAGAACTGGATTTGCATGTTTTTTTCTTTTTTTCTTAATGCACACTTTTTTAAGCCTTCTGACACACGCACACACACACACACACACACATACAAATACAAATACAAGACACGTACACACCTTGTCCAGCCATCCTCAGCTGGTCTGTTTAAAGTTCATTTCTAACTGGCTCCTCATTCTAGCTGGTGGTCATAGTAATGCAGTGCCCAAGTTTGTGTGTGTGGCCTTGTTTTCTCATACAGACCGCTGAGAATTTTAACCACTAACAACACGCCAACATACCAACACACACACACACACACACACACACACGCTATGACATCCTGTCTACACATCCAACCATATGTGCTTGTGTGATCTCCCTCGGTGCAGCAGACGAAGCTTAGACGTGCCTGATCAGAGAACTCAAACCAGGACACACACACACATACACACACACCTGTGTCCTTTCTACTGCCCTTCTCTGCATGTGCCCTTAAAGGTCACAGGAGAGAAATGATTCCCGTTTTGTCTGCGGAGCGCTGTAGAGACCGAACACATCCTACTCTTTCAGTCGTCACATTCTTAGCCAAACAAAGCCTAACAAACAAACAAATAGACAAACAACCAGAGTTGGTGGTTTTGTTTTGGTTATTTGTTTGTCCATGACATTTGTGACTGTGTTTTGACAGTCCATGCATATTACTGACCGACCAGTGTTGTGATTAAAAAAAAGAAAAACGTCATGTCAGTTTTCCTCCCTCCCTGATGCACCATCCCTCCCTCTCTCCGAGGAAAGGCTCGTCGTGCTCCTTTTTTTAACAGTGTTGTGAAGGATCTCTGACAAATGGCTGTCCAAGCAGGGAAATTAACTCAGAATGAAAATGTTCCTTATTTGTCTTAATTCGCTTCTTACTCTCCTTAATTCTCTCTCTGCATTAATAAGTCCATTTTGCACAACTGAAGCATGTGCTCCTTCATCAGATTATTAATAAAAATGTATAAAAAGTTCTATTGTTTTATTTTATATTTTTCCAATGGAAGTAATGTTCCAACTAAGGTAACGTGTAGAATATATTTAATATGAATCTTATATAGAACATGATGACTCTAGATCTTGTTGATATACAGTATATTGGTGTTTAGTCTATGATTGTGTATACGGTTAGCTTCTAGCCAGTTCACAGTCACTCGCTGACAATGTCTTGTGCTTAACAGCAGCAAAACCTCCCTAATCATCGACAGACTGTATTTTTATTTTCTTTCTTCTGTGCTCTTTTATTATTTTTTTCATTTGTTTATAATTTAATGTAATCCTTTATTTTTTTCTTTGTGGTTTTTTGCTTTAAAAGAATCGCTTTGTAACAGCACTAGGTCTTAAAAAAAATATTGTTTATATTGATCAGGGTTCAAATCTGTACAGAGATAAACGTTTTCAAACCAATTGTAAATAGCACTAATGCTCCCTCTCCCCCCCTCCAAACTTCAAAATGGAATACATCTGTAAACTAAATAAAGGTTATTGAAGTGCACTGCCTGTTGTCATGACTTGAATCATAAAACTCTCCAGCATCACCTGAGTCTGACGGCCTGTTGATGACCATCACCTGACTGTCAACAAGAATTTTAACAGACAGTATAAAGTATTTTTAGCTGACTTATTCTTGATGCTGGGACACTGTCAGCAGAATGAGTCAGGGAAAGAAGTAGTTTAAAGTTAGGAGTGAGCCTGTGTTTGACTTTACACAAATAAAAGGATAGATTTAAACACTCATCAGCAAGAAAACATGCCGACATCTGTTCGCTGAAACAGCAAAAAATGCTGTAAAACTGGAATAGTACGACAGTGACAGCGATGAAGGGCCATGTTATGCAGTATGACAGGAAAGAGACATGTAGCAGGAATACTTCACCCACCAAATGACCATTTATACATCAGTTACTGTAAAACTTCAATTAATAGCCAGAGCTATTATCACTGAACTCAACAGGCCTATATTTAGGACAGGCCTTTAATTCCTTTCATACAAAACTGTTGCTCAGCAAAGATGGGAACTACAATCAAACTGTTTATTTAAACCAGTATGAATATTACTTGTATGAAAATTAGGCTTCAGATAACATACTGATTATGAGTCCGTCATTTGATCTCGCTCCGACAGACTGAGCATTCGAGGGTTTAGGCACCCGGCATACCAACACAACACCAATTTATCCTGTTAAAACAATATTCACCCGGATTCATTTTTATGAAAAACACTTGATTGTTTTGCTCAGTGGACCCTTACCGACTAAAGGAATGTGAATAACATACAATAATCGAGGGACAAACATATTCTGATTTTATGACAGCGTCAGAGGCAGGGAGTCACCACCTTTTTTTTGTCTCTCTTGTTTACTGTGCCGGTAAATCTGAAGGAATTACGGTCTTCTTTGGTGCCCATGATTACATCTGTATGCGTGACCGAAGCAGCTAACTAACAATAGCTTGAGTAGGTAGCCAACAACCTTATTTACACATCCAAGAATTTCTGTAAAATGAACCACTTGGCAGCCAGACCAGGCATTTACTTGGGACTAGGATTTTAATTGACGTTTTACAGTAGTTATGCTGTGTCACCTTGAGTTCATGAAGTAAACTTTTTCTTGCATGCCTTCAGGAAAGACAGCTGACATATTAATGTATTGATTGACTGGGGACCGTGTTTAACAATAGCAAAACTGTATCAAACCATCCGTGAACAAACTCACGCACCTCATGCAGTATAGTCCAAGTCTCATTTATCCAGTCGTACCTTAGTACTTCCCAAACACATGCAATTTTGCTAAAACCTTACTATTTACGACCGAACTGAAAGTGAATCTTGTCTATGCTCTCATTAGACTTGGATTATACTGCATGAGTTGTGTAAAACCTATTGAAAACAATTTTTTTTTTATATAGTTTTGCTGCTGTGGTCCCCACATGGTCCCCCAATCAATCAAAAAAATCAGTAAGTTTACTGTTTTCCATGGAGGCATACGGGAAAAACAAAGTTTTCTTCACAAATTCAAGGTAAAACAGGATGACCTACTGTCATATAGTCATTTTGTGGGTGAAATATTCCTTTAAACTTAGGGTGATGCTGTGTTTAACTTTAAACACACATAGGACACTTAGCTACTGTTCGAGTTATTGAACAGTGATGCAGTTTACATATTTCATTTGAAGGTATGTATGAAGTATGTGATTTCCTTTCTTAAAGGCAATGGCCACTTTAGAATAAAAATACAGACAGTACTTACTGACCCTCATGCTGACAAGAAGTCCGGTGTAGTTTTTTAATCCACAAAACTCATTCGGGGTATCGAAGGATAACAGACAGCCGGATTTTTCCATACACTTGAAGTGCATGGAACCCAAGTCCAAAATAATTTTGAAAATGTAACAAAACTCTGCTAATGCATTTCAGAAAAACGTCAGAACGGCTCGTCCGTCGTTATCCAAGTGTCTTGAAGTCGCAGCATGCAAAATTGACTTGAAAAGACCAAATTTATTCCACTTTTATAGCATCATTTCTCACCTTGGTCAGTTAGCCTGCCCTGTAGGCGTGCTGTGTTTACATGGCAACTCGCGTGAGACTCGAGAACTAGCACCACCACTAGTCCTCAGCTAGTCTCGCGTTGGGTTCCATGCACTTCAAGTGTATGGAAAAATCCAACTGTCTGTTATCCTCCGATACCCCGAACGAGTTTTGTGGATTAAAAAACTACTTTGGACTTCTTGTCGGCATGAGGGTCAGTAAGTACTGTCTGTATTTTCATTCTAAAGTGGCCATTTCCTTTAACATACTGCAAAGTGGTACCGCAATATAAAAATATTCTATCAGAGGTAAAAGTACTGCATTTAATATTTTACCAAAGTAAAAGTAAAGTGAGTAAAACGGACTAAAAGTGTCAAAAGTTGAGCACTCAGCAGACTGTCCCATTTAAGAGTGGTACATTATTATACATACATGATGTAGTCTGAAAAAATAATATTTTTAGACACTTTGAACCAAACTCAGAGCCTGGTCATGTTGCAGAAAATACCTACTTAGACACATTCCAAAAAAACATGCGGACATCTGTTTGCTGACACGGCAAAATGCTGTAAAACTGGAATAGTGCGACACTGACAGCAATAGATTGCCATGTTGTGCAACATTACAGGAAAGTTAAGTCACCTGTGGGTAATAGTTTGTGGGCGGCCAGTTTAGTGCATAAACAACATGTCCTACAGACTTTTAACCACAAAAAAATAAAATCAATTGTGTGTATTATCAATGATGCAACATCATGTAAGCAGCGTATCAGTGCATTATGTAGTATTGGGTAGCTACAAACCAAACTATATGTGATAACTTGGATTACTCAATGACTTTGGTTCCTCCTTTTGTCAGATCAAGGGGAATAATAGATGCTGGGCAGTGGTTAAAGCTGGGGTAGGCAGTTTAATCTTGGCATCACTGGGCAAAAATTACAAAATAAACTTTGACCCAATGTTAATTTAAGTGTTTTTGAGTACACTAGACTTCTGCACTTCCCTTGGCTTTTCAGGCTTTAGAGAATCTAAGCCTTAAGGGGGGATTTTGGCCAATCACAAGCTCATTTTAATCACTTTTTGTGTGTGGTCGAACTGTCAAAGTAGGCAGTGCTGATCAAATATGAATCAAGATTCACTGTGTTACCTTTTTCTCACCTGAAATGTTTGTAGAGATGTATTTCAGTGTACTGTTTAGCTGTGAAATAAGAACATTTGCTCTGGCCAGTGGGCGGTGCTTCATTTTGGCTCCACTCTTTTTAACATGGCAGTCAGGTCACAAACCTTCTCTTTTTACAGCTTAACAGTACACTAAATATTGTAGCATCCCTTGCCATTACTCACTACTGTGAGGAGGCACAGTCACAGATTGTTTGCCTCATGTACCGATGTCAGGATATGGTGACAAGTATTAAAGAAAATAACTTTTTGTCATACTTGCTAAAAGCGTTACCCACTTTAAATGCTTTTAATGTAACAAAGTAGGCCCTACATACTTTTTGAGCATATCATTAGAGGTGCTTGTACCTTTCTTACATGTTTCATTTTAGGCTACTTTATAACTTGACTCCACTACATGTCAGAGGGAAGTACAGTGCTTCTTACTGACAGATTAGCGGTTCCCAACCTTTTGGCTTGTGATCCATTGCTAAAAAGCAGTGCCTGGTTGTCACATTTCTTGTTAGCAGTCCCACTGAAGACAGATTTCCCCTCTAACCCTCAGCCTCCACCACTGTATAAGATTATAATATGTGTTGTGTGTAAAATATTCATCTGCAAAGTAAATCCAGCGTTAAATAAACGTAGTGAAGTAAAAAAGTACAGCAAAAGTAAACTTGAAATGTAGTGGAATAGAAGTATAAAGTAGCATAAGATAAAAACACTGAAGAAAGAGCAAACTGTACCTAAGTAGCACTTGAGTAAATGTACTTAGTCAGATTCCAGCACTCTGTGTAGGAATGTAAATCTTACGAGTTGACAGTCAACAGATTTTCACTTGATAAAGACTTGTTCATTAGTACTTGCGACGCAACTGTAACATCAGCTAGTTGCTGAAATTGTTACTTGTCTCTTAAGCTTGTTGACAGTCGACTCACATGAAGGAGAATCAGCAGTGATCCGTCAGAGACAGAGTCGACTTTCTGCTCAGCCAGCAATCAGTAAAGATGACAGACTGATAAAGTCTTACAGCAAGAGAGAATAAAATAAAACTGCATCGCTTTTCTGTGGCAACCATGTGATGCCGTTAAGTCACTTGTCCGGTTTGCACAACAGTCAGTAGGGCAAAGTACAGCAGGAAGAGCAGAGTGGAACATATTGTACAGACCAGCCTGCCATCGCAAGAGCACTTTGTCAGATGTGTTTCACCTCACGTACTTTATTAATGACAAACAAGAGATGCTACAATAATGTGGGGCAGTTTAAATAAACAAAAGATTAGAGTGTGTGTAACAGGGCAGGCATAGAATGAGGGGTGTTTTGGTTTATTTAAAAAGATTGTTCTGTGAAAAGATGATGACTGGACCTCTGTTGCCTCCTGTGTAGTTTTTTCCCTCTCCTGCTCCCTGTTTTCATCCCTCCCTCCTCTCCTCCTCGCAGTCATGCTGTGACCACACAGTGACATGAATACAACTATTCTTCTGTTGTACGCACACACACACACACACACACACACACACACACACACACACACACACACTTACAGTAGTACCACTCAGAGCGGCACATTCTGTTTGTGTGACATTAAACCACTCAGTATTGCTGCTGCTGCTGCCCGGCCTCTGAACAATACACCAGTCTCTTTATACAAACAAATTATTGTTTCAAAGGCAGTGTGACTCTGCATGAGTAAACATTTTGCAGCATCATTTAAATACATGTGACATTTACAGCGGTAATATTTAAGTATACAGCTCCACTGTAAACATTAATAAAACAGCCATGAATTTATGCGTCTGGCTGCAACTACAGGGTGTGAAATGGATAAGAGTGGCAGGCCGGGCATGTGTGAGGAACCCATTCATAAAGCTGCACTCACACACTCATTACTTGTGTTGGATGGATTACATGCGCAGAAATATAATTATGGTGTAACATCCACCAAATGTTGGTCAAACAGCATGGCAAGATGTGATTTTCTTTGCTCAGCGTGGAGGCCGCTGTAAAGTTTGAGGATGTCGCCATCTTCTGGCAAAACAACTGTGTAGCAACATTAATAACCACCAGTGCTGTAAGTGACAGCCGGGGGCGCCTTGGATGAAAATTTCCACCATTATGTTATTTAAGGTGGGTGATTTTATTAAAGTATATTTAGTTTCTGTTGAGGTGAAAGTTAAAACCTTATTTTCAATATTTGAAACTACTCTGTGTTGGTACAGTTAGTTTTTATATTACATTTGTTGTTGGTTTTCTCCAAACACATTGATTACCCACTTTTGTTACAGTTCATTACATTTATTATAGCTTTGGAGGAAATTTGTGATGCTATTTGTTTTCCTTTGTGTAATATCTACTTCTTATATCATATTTTATGTCATGTTTGCTTCAGCTGTAATTGTAGATAACTCAATTTCCTGTTTGATCAAGGTGGTCTTTTTTTTATTATCTTTTTTCTTACAGCTTCATGTTGTCAGTAAAATCATTGCACTTCACATTTGTTTGTATTTCACTTATGCTTTCCTTTCCTGTAGAAGTATTCAGGAACGTTAAATAACCCTACGTAGGAGTCATTTTGATGTTTTCTCCTTTTTATCATCCCCAAACTTAGAGAATAACAGACGAGCTATAATTAGATTTGTCTCCGTTCCTGCGCTGACTTCCACATGCCTTTGTTGAAAGTGATAAAAATAATATTTGAATGAGCTCAGTAAGAATAGTGTGAGTGTTTAGCCCACTGTAAAAAGTTTGGCTCTTTAACACAGATTCCCTGCAATTATAATGCTGATGTGAGTTTAGGATGACTAAAACTTAAAGTTAAAGGTCCAGTGTGTGGGATTAAGAGTAGACGTCAGCAACCTCTGCCATCAGAAGAGTCACTTTTGGCTAGAAAATGTTTTAAAAATGTGTCTGGAGTTTGTCTGGACTATTTTATCTAAATTAGCCCATAAACATTCCTAATAGGTCTAAATAAGCATTCATTTATATGTCTTAAAACAAAGTAGTTACTCTGCAGTGGGCTGTTTATGCTTACTTGGTACTGAAACTTTGCAGTGCTAGTAGTGAAAGCAAACACATCTGTCCACTCACTAAGAAATTCTCCATTTTCCTCCAAGACGTTTTCTTTTTTGGATTTGGAATCAACAACTAGCCTCACTAACCCATACTCTTGTATAGCATGGGTTTTGATGCTGTAGTTGCATGTAGTCACTAGAGTAGACCCTTGTGCGTCATGCCATACACTGCCACCCACTGGCCAGGTGTTGTCAGTGCAACACAAATCTTTTAAAACCAAGATGGCTGACAGAATGCAAGAAATGTTGTGCAGCTCAAGAATATCTTGCCAATCTTTCTGTAACAGCAGACCCTGGTAGGTAAATGAGGTCTGAAAAAATCAAGTAACATCTAAGGAGTAATAGTTAAAATTTCCAAATACTGATTATATGTTGTGAGGAAATTGCAATTAATCATCTGTCCACTGAACTGGACATCATGCATGGCTGGCTATATTTCAATTGGAATCAATAGTATGACTGCAACTTTGTTGTTCTTGCAAATGCTTCATCTGTAGTAGCTTTTGCACTGTAAATCAATAGCTTTATGTTATTAGAAGGTAATGTACAGGTTTTGTAACAGAAAGAATATTTTGATGATATTTTTGTTATTTTTGCAGAAGGTGTTAATTGAAAAATTATATAGTTCACTAGGAGGAGGTGTGTGAGGGTGAGGAGTGAAGAGGAAGGAGCTGAATGAGGGATTGGGGGTAGGTACAGTATGCAGGAGTAGAAAGAGAGAGGGGAGAAGCTTCGGAGTCAGGAGCAGAGTTCAACGCTTTTGCATGGCATTGACCAGTATTAGAATTTGTTTTTTAAAAAAAAGTGAACATACTAGTTTAACAGCATTATAATATATTTCTATAGTTTCACAGGATATATATATATATATATATATATTATATCCTGTGTTCACTTTTTTTTTATACAAGTGGTTTCTAAAAATATAAACCAATAGAAAAAAATGAACATATATATATATATATGTTCATTTTTTTCTATTGGTTTATATTTTTACAATTTAAAACTTAAATGCAGTCCACCTGAATGGACATGTGAAAAACTTTTAAAACTTTTAAATGCCTAAAGATGAATAAAAAATCTTGACTGAGGACATAATTATTCATGCATGAAAGGACCAAGGAGAAGGTGCCAGGCCGTATAAAACACATAGTTGACAAGATGTTAAACTTTTTTTTTTAGTCAGTATAGAGGCTACAAATTTATACAACTAAAAAATATAAGAATCTTTTTTGGGCTACAACAATGATAAATGACAATTAAAGTGTTGAAAAATAACTGTTCTTCATTGCCATATCATTTTTTGTCAAAGCCACAGGGAGCCACTGGAGACGGGACAAAGACCCACAGGATGCCTACCCCTGATTTAGTGGGGTCTGCTGGCAGAAATGGTATATGATTTTCATAACTTTGTTTTCATCACCTGAAACTAGTAATCGTAGCCCAGAAAGAACAAACCAAACCCTGGCTCTAGATAAGGCCATTCACTTTTTGGCATCAACGACCCTGGTTTTCCTTGACACTTGGCACCCAGGAGAAGTTTCAGTTCTGCAACTTCACCACTAGATGCCACCAAATCCTACACAATAGACACTAAAGGAGTCCAGTCTTTCAGTCATTCCATAAACATCATTTCTGAGGTTCAAAATATAAATCATAATTTCTTAAATTTAATCACCATTAGTGGTGCAAAGTCAAACAGCTGTAACATTTGCATGTTATGATGGACACAATATCAGTGTGCTGTTTTCCTTACAGTTTTCATGGTACCATAAACCGTGTAACATAGTGGTATGGCAGAGAAAAATAGTAGGCCCTGCTTCACCTACTATATATTAAGCCTCTAAACATCAAACACAGGAACATCTTTAGGTGAGCTTGCAGCTTGCCCAGACATTAGAAAATGAAGCCAAAATCCAGTACTCAGAGGTCACGAGTATGGATTTGTTTACTACAGTATATGGTGCGATCTGCACAAAAGGGAGAATTTCTTGAAGTTATTTTTATTTTTATTTTTATTGTTTCCCTAAGTACCCAGCAATCTATAGCATTTGCTGTTGTTTCTCTTTTGTGCAATATTTATAAATCTCCCCTCTGTTGTTTTGGTTTTGACAGGCCGTATCTGATATGTCTGCAGCCTTACTCTCACTCTCTTTCTGTTTTGATTTACGAGAGGATGGAAATATCATCTGTCTCTCACCACAGTAGTCATATTGTGCTGCAAAATTATGACTCAGGCAATATGGTGCTTCAAATCATGTCAATGTCATTTGTCACCATAACTCCCAAAACTCCCAAACTATCAGCCTCTTCCTGCTGTATTGCACACCACATTTTAAGAACAAGAAACTGACACTGGTGAATGCAAGATAGTTTTCTATTTTGGAATAAAAGCAGATACACACAGATAGCAGGACAAAAGGAGGGGGACAGACTTATGCCTGGGTTTTCCCACTAAAACATTTTTTTTGTATAATCAAAGAGTCTATTTGACCTCTTTCCATGTATATTACCATATAGACTCATAAATTGTCATACAAGCATTTATTCACATCAGAATCACGGATTATTTGTCAGTGTGACATGGAGTCAGGCAGCGACAACTTGGCCTTGCTTCGTAGGCCTAATGCTCTTTCGTCTCTGGACCCAGCGTGTGAATATTTGCCTGATCTCCTTGGTTCTCAGACAGTAGATGAATGGGTTGATGAGTGGAGGGAAAAGACTGTAGAAGAGGGTGGTGGCTATACGCTTGTCAGGGGTCATTGTCAGATTAGGGAAGAAAGGTGTGGAGTAGACGAAGAAACGTGGTATGTAGTAGATAGAGATGATACAGCCCTGAGTGGCACAGGTAGAGAAGGTCTTCATTCTGCCCTGAGGAGAGCAGCAGTAACAAGAAGAAATAAATGATAAATGAAAGTATCTGGTTTGATCTGACAAATGTACAAGATGCAAAAATACACCATTATCTTAGAGTTGAAGCTCACCTGTCCACTGGCCATTCGCAATACTGAGATGACGATGCAAATGTAGGAAAAGATGATGAAGGCTAAAGGAACATAAAGGATGAACATGGCCCCGGCAAAGGCGGCGCCGAATTGTCGGCTGGGGTCCCCGCACACTAGAGGCGTGAGAGACATGGTGTCGCAGAAGGCATGTATGATTTGGTTGGGCCCGCAAAACGGCATCATGGCAAAGTTGATGGTGCTGATGCCAGGAAAGATGTGTGCAACCATCCAGCAGAAGAGCGCGAGGCCTGTCATGGTTCGGTTTGTCATCCGCATCGGATATCTAGGGAGGTAAAAAAAAAAAAAGGAGGAAAGAAAAACAGATTAGAATTATTCCAGGGTTTAGAGGTTAGACTAACTGTTTTGTTTTTCACCTGAGGGGAAAGCAGATGGCCAGATATCGGTCCAGGGCCATGGTCAGTAAAATGAGGGAGTTCAAGGAGCCAAAATAGTGGATCATGTGCTCTTGGAAGAGGCAAGTGTGAAAGCCAAGACTCCCATCATTCCACCAGTAGCGAGCGATTAGTTTGGGTAAAGCCACTGTGGCAAAGCCTGCAGGAAAAGAGAGGAGGTGAAAAGAAAAATAAGAACGGACAAGACAAAGCAGATCTAGGTCACAGGGTCAGCAACAGGAATTTGTACAATCAATGACACCATCAATATTTGTTTTTCTCTTTAAAATAGCCAAGTGATGCCTGTTGGGAGCAATATTTTCATGAAAGCTGTAGCTAGTGATACACTGCATCCTGAGAGCAGGAGATGTATTCACCAGTGTCTGAGAGGGCCAGGCTGACCATGACGATGTACATGGGCTTCTGGAGAGTGTGCTCCAAAGCAAACACCACCACCAGCAGAAGGTTGCCCGCCACTGTGGTCACATAGAGGAAGAAGAAGAACCACGCCACCAGGTCAAAATACCCCGGCTGGAGACTTGGGAAGCCCACAATGATAAACTCTGACACTCGGGTGTAGTTCTCATCCACCTGAAACATACTGAAGCCAGAGTTAGGCAGATACAGTGCAGCACATGACTGAGAAGGAATGTGTTATAAACTGAGGCTGAGATCAGAGCTTACCTCACCTGACTGCCTTGACAGTGTGACCCACGCGGGCAGCAGCCTCTCAGTTTTATAAAGATTTTGTGGCAGACAGGAAGTGTGCTGATACAACTGTGTCAAAAGGCAAAAAAGCTGAGATGGGTCACAACAGTTTTCTGCAAAACTTCACTTATGCACTATAAAAAGTTATTCATGGGTTTAGTGGATAACTCTTAAAACAAAGACGTTTTTCAGTATTAAAAAATTACATTTGTTTCAATAACGTGTTTCAGTCAGTTGGCAACTTATTTTAAGAAGTTGGTCAAAATACGAAACATTTTTGACATTTTTGAGTGGGATAGAATCCAATAGATAAGTCAGAATATCTTAAATAGAATAGTTTGACCACTTTTGGATAAATATTAAGTTGGTTCAACTTAATTACGTTTTTCAAGTTCAAAGCAAATCATGTTGGTTGCACTAAACTAATTGAGTTTGTCAGATTATGAAAAACTCGTGGGATTGACTCAGAGTTTGAACTACGTAAAAAGATGCATGCAAATTGTTACCTTGACAGTGTGGCTGATGTATAGTCAGTGTGTTATGATGGACACAATATGGTGTGCTATTTTTCTTGCAATTGTTATGGTACTGTAAAGCATGTAACATTGTGGTATGGTAGAATTTTTTTTTAATTAAAATGCAGAGTAGGCCCTGCTTCACCTACTTTATATTTAGCCTCTAAAAACATCTTTAGGTGAGCTTGCAGCTTGCCCAGACATTAAAAAACAAAGCAATAATCCAAGTAAAAACAAACACACACACAAATATAATACAAATATACATACATACAGGATAGTCTGGACAAAATATACCATATGACAGTTGACGAAATATACAGAGGGTACGCTGCAAATACTGTAAGCTTTCACATACTTGTACTGTTCAGAGAAAAGTAGGCTGTTATATTGTTAAGTATGTCTAGTCTAAGTTCAAGTCCAGTACGCCTGTGTTGCCCTACAGTGTACAAATATATCTACATACAGTGTCTTAGAATAACCAGTAGGCTACAAAAGATGCCAACGTCAAAAGGTCAGTTGGTAATGTTATCGGTCAGGGAACCTGGCCTGCTAATGTCATCAGCAACACTGGAGAACATACTGAAAAAAACATAAAGGTGGTACTTTGCTTTATTTGAGGTGTTTTATCTAACTTATGTTTCACTTTGACAAGAGGAAAGGCTTCAATGATTAGGGCTAACAGTGCTGTAAAATGTATGGACTATAACTCATTGGGCATAACCAAGCTCCCAGGAAGTGGTGGCAGTCCAACTCTGTGCATCACATTGCATGAGGCAAATGGGGGTTTACACCAGATTGACTAGGTTTGATTAGATAGTCTTTATTGTCCTCAAGGGGCAATTTATTCAACACAATCAAAATCATGCAACATCTACATCATGAAATACTACAGTACATATAACACACAAAAGATATCACCACAATATGAATTGCAATGAGACGCAGTGTTCAGAGTCCAATACAACTTAAATAAAAAGGCAACTTGATTAAAAACCCAACTGATACTGACTGATTCTCTGAGGTAGCCTATCTGTGATAAAATAAAGTGATTATCTAGCACGAGTCATGTGAAATATGATGTCTTTTTTTTCAATATAAATATCAATATATAGTATGTTGGCCTTTTATTTTGATCAGCCCAAACACTTTTACTTTACTTGACTATTTTAATCTCATGTCACTTTCCATATCTACTCTATGACACTTCAGTGGGGAACATCAAACTTATAACTCCACTAAAAAATTGATTGACTTTAGTTAATTGTTACTTTACAAATTAAGATTTTTGCACACAACCCATAGGCCTACAAAATCTACAAGTGCAGCTGAAACAGTATGAAGACTGATTAGAAAATTAACTAATCATATATATGATAATATGTGTGTGTATGTGTATTTTACATATTTAAACATTTTTTATGTTATTTGATTTTTTTTAAATTTAATTTCATTTGTTTCACATACATTATCAACAAAACAAAAGAGAATGAAAATATTTCAGTGCATGTGAGGGTGTGGTAGAAACCTGCACAGGCTTACATGAAAACCATCCAGAAGATATAGAAGTGGTAAAATACAACAGTCAAAAATGTCAATACATTTTAAACACTATAATTGAGAAAATGTTCACCATGTAAGTATACAGTTAATATTCTAAAATAAAGCAATTGCCATATACCAACAGCACATACAACAGATCCCAAGAGCGACCAATGTTGTTGTGAATCAAATCATTTACAGCAATGATTATTTTTGATGATGTCATAAAACAAAATTCTGCACTAAGTGCTTTAGCTTTAGATATTTCAACACATTTTCCATAATGTACATTTACTTAAGCACCACTTTCAATGCAGGACTTTTAATAGTTACAGGGTATTTTTAGTGTGGTACTTCCTCCACCACTGGGCCTACTGATGATGCAGTTTAATCTGCATCTTGATTTGACACACCTGTCAGGTAGATGGATTATGTTGGAAAAGAACAAGTGCTCACTGCTCACAAACACAGATTTTTAATTTGTTGTTGTTTAATTTAAATATGTGAAAAACTGGAGCAAAACCAAACAAAACCAAACAAACAAACAGCAAAAAACAACAAAAAAACAAAACAAGCAAACAAAAAAGGCGTAGTTTGCCCTTATTAAATATGCCGCTCTGCTGCCGGTGGACTTGTCCGTGTTTGTGATTGGTCACGTGCAGTAAACACCGACCGTTGCATGTGAACGCGCTCGCGACTGGATTGGGGGAAAACGGAAAATAACTGCTGATTTCCGGATTTACCGAGTTCATAAACACCGTCGTGGGACCGTTTAACGTGTTGGCTTGTGGGACTTCGTGAAGCCAGGTGATGAAATATATTCAGGGTATGTTAAATTTGCTTCGCAGTACAAGGCAGGCCTCGGTTTAATTTATCAACTAGATACAAAACCTTTGTACCTGGACGAGAAAGAGTTACTGCATTAGCTTGTGTTAGCATGAACTGCCTCAGGTGTCAGTTAGCCGACTGTGTGTGGAGAAAAATGTAATTTCACTGCGTCACAGAGCTGAAACGAAACGTCTATAAAATAATTAGTCAGCCATTAAAGAACTGCAACAATTTACTTTAAATAAATTTCCCAAGCAAATAAGTCATGCGAAACTTTCGCTAGCTTTAGCCACCTGGTAGTGAAGATGTCATTGTATGTCCAACTGACAATTTAAAATGTCTAGAGCGTCATAAATACACAGGTGACAGTGATAATGACTGTAATTATTTATGAAATTAATTACACCTGTGCTTTTTAAGTAATAAGTCAAAATGTCATTTAAAAGGCTTATAAGGTAAGCTGTATGTTATGGCATGCATAACAATACACATACTATATGCACATACTTTATACATATATTCATACTGTTTTTAGATAAGCTAATGTTATATTACACATTAATGTTACTTGATTTGGGGTCCATCCATTTAAGCTTTTGAGCTTAGTTTGGCGTTTGTTTTTATGTTTAACTGTCTCCTGCTTGTGTTTGGTTTGTGATTGTAGCTGTCATATAAAGTAATTTACTGTAAGGATCAATTAAGTATATGTCAATATGGTAGGTAAAATTATATCCTGTCACATTGTGTTTTTAAATACACTCTCAAGTTGTGTTGCCCTGTGGTTAGTGTTTCTCCTTAGCCAATTTGGATGTCTGCCCACCAACTGGAAATGTATCAATCTACATTTATAATCTGCATTACCCAGTTCATGTGCTCTGTTTCTGCTGGATGTGAAAGAAACCAACTGTTTGCCAACACATTAGTCATAATTTAATAAGTGGGCGATGTACAGATGAGTGACAGGTTATCTGTCAGCTTTTTCTGACAGCCCCCTTGTGGCCAAAATTGTATTCGTCTTCAATAATTAAGGTCAGTTTTTAGGAGCAGGGTGCTGGCCTGTGCTGACTCTTTTTTATACTTTGTATTTGTCAAAATTATTGTCTCTTACACTGTTTTGGCTACTTCTCATTGAAACATAAGGAGATGGGAAGTGCCAATCTTGACATAATAATAGCTACTGTATGTCTCTCCCACCCCACCATCACAACATCTCAAATAACAAAAACAAACAAATTAATTGTAACAAACTCCAGGCCAGACAATGGTGAAGCTTACTGCTGTTTTCAAAAGTCTTTATTATGTTCAGCCATCATCCATATTATTTGAACACCGTTATTAGCTTTCTCTTCTGAATCACCTTTTTTGTTTTCTTCAAAACACCTTTCCTCCAGAAAAAAACCCCATTTCTTCAGAAAACACTGGAAGAGCTTGTTCCCATTCCAGCTGGGCGCTTAACTGCAAGAAACAAGAGCTTGATATTGCAATAATAGATATGAAAGTAACATTAAAAATAATACATACACACATGATTATTGCAATAAATAAAGAGGAGCAAAGTAAATAATATACAGTAACTAAGATGCTTAAAAAAAAATACACAACGGGTAAAGAAGACTAAAGAAATAAGAACTGGTTTGGTTGAGGGGATATCCTTCAATATGTATGTTTCTTTCTTCTCTTCTCCTCTTGTTTGAGCCTGTGCTGACTCACTGTGAACTCTTAAACTGTTTAGGCCTGTGTGAGTCAGACCGTCACACTGAAGAAACTAAAGGCCAAGCTGTGGTGTCAAGCATTCACTTGGGGTGAATTGTGATTTCCAGCTTTTCACTGTCATTGATTCATGGTGTGTAGCGGCTATGAAATAGAAACAGGGAATTTCATATTAAAAACTGCAATGTTTGTGTGATAATCACCTTAAATGGCTGACTGATGCATCATATTGCCTTTGGCTGTATAGGGATGCGTAGATATGGTCCCCAGTTTCTGACAGTGGGCTCAGGCTGAGGAGTCAGTAGGACCAGAATGGAGAATTGGATCGATCTCTGTGACCAAAGACCCTCCTGAAGTGCACATTAACAGTGAGTACAAAATCTGTAGATAGATATACTTAAATATGTATTTTACTACTGGAAAAATGGCCACTTCCTAAAACTACTGTGTCTGTGCAGTGGAGAGATGCCAATGGCACGCACCCTCAAAACTTTAGTGACCATCCAAGGCACACCTGTGTCATAATCATGCTGTTTAATCAGCATCTTGATATGCCGCACCTGTCATATGGATGGATTTTCATGGGAAAGTACTGGGGCGGTCTTTGCTCAGTGATTAGGCAAGGCAAGGCAAGGCAAGTTAAGGCAAGTTTATTTGTATAGCACAATTCAACACAAGGTAATTCAAAGTGCTTTACAGAGACACTAAAAGCAACAAGACACAATTTAAAACAATAAAAACAGTCAATTAAAAAGGGAAGTAGAAATTGAGAATGATAGTGATAATAAAATACAGTAACATAAAATAAATAAATAAATAAATGAGAATGATAGTGATAATAAAATACAGTAACATAAAATAAATAAATAAATAAATGAGAATGATAGTGATAATAAAATACAGTAACATAAAATAAAAACAGGCTCAATACATTGAACAGTCAGGATAAGAAAAGAAGTAGAATAATAAAAGGCATAAATCAGCAGTGTGTAGTTAAAAAGTACGGGCAGTAGAATACAGCAGGTAAGTATTTAATCTAAGAGTACGCTTCAGTAAACAATAGTGTTTTTAGCCCTGATTTAAAGGAGCTGACAGTTTGAGCAGACCTCAGATCTACAGGAAGTTTGTTCCACAGGTGAGGAGCATAATAACTGAATGCTGCCTCACCTTGCTTGGTTCTTGTTCTTGGAACACACAACAAACCTGTTCCAGATGACCTAAGGGGTCTGGATGCTTCGTAGGGAACCAGTAGATCAAGCATGTATTTTGGTCCGAGACCATTCAGGGCTTTGTGGACCAGCAGTAAGATTTTAAAAGCTGTTCTTTGACTCACAGGAAGCCAGTGTAGCGATTTAATGACCGGTGTAATATGGTCCAGTTTCCTGGTGTTTGTAAGGACTCTGGCAGCAGCGTTCTGAATCAGCTGCAGTTGTCTGATTGATTTTTTGTTAAGGCCTGTAAATATGCCATTGCAATAATCCAACCTACTAAAAATGAATGCATGAATAAGTTTTTCCATGTCTTGTTTAGACAGAAACCCCTTAATTCTAGCTATGTTTTTCAGGTGGTAATATGCAGATTTAGTAATAAACTTTAAATGGTTGTTGAAGTTCAGGTCTGAGTCAATAATAACACCAAGATTTCTGGCTTGATTTGTAGCTGTCAATGACATAGAGCCAAGGTGAGTGCTGATCTTTGCCCTTTCATTTTTAGGGCCAAAAATGAACACCTCTGTCTTTTCTGGATTTAGCTGGAGAAAATTCTGGCACATCCAGTCATTGATTTGATGAATACAGTTACTCAGTGAGAGTAAGGGACTGTAGTCATGTGATGACACTGAGATATAGAGTTGTGTGTAGGGGTAGCATATAGATGTTGAATAGAAGTGGTCCGAGAATGGACCCTTGAGGAACCCCACATGTGATCGTAGTTCGCTCAGATTCATGGTTACCAATTAACACAAAAAAGTCCCTATCTTGTAAATAAGATTTGAACCATTGTAGCACAGTGCCGGTGAGTCACACCCACTTTTCCAATCTGCTAAGTAGTATATTATGACCAACTGTATCAAATGCAGCACCGAGATCTAGTAATACCAGGACAGAGGATTTGCATGCATCATTATTCTGATGAATATCATTTAAGACTTTGATAAGTACAGTCTCAGTGCTGTGGTGTGGCCGAAATCCAGACTGAAATGTGTTAAAAAGATTGTTTTGCATCATAAAAGTATGGATTTGCTGAAAGACAACCCTTTCAATGATTTTCCCCAAAAATGGCAGATTTGATATTGGCCTATAGTTACTAATTGTTGTGGCGTCCAGATTTGATTTTTTTAGGAGAGGTTTTATTACTGCAGTTTTCAAGGCCTGGGGAAACTGGCCTGCTTTAAGATAAGTATTTATTATCTGCAGTACAGATTATCTGCAGATTAGAGTGTCTCCTCCATGTAGGCTGAGTAATAAAGGCAATAAAAGCCCAAAAATAGTCTTAAAAAAAAACAGAAAATAAGAAGTGCTCATGATAAAGATTTTTGACCAAATTTTGAGAGAAATATATCTAGATCTTTAACTTGCCCCTGTGAAAAATGGGAGCAAAAACAAAAGTATTGTGTTTAAATTTACGTTCAGTGTAACACTGGCTGTGAACATGGATATAGATATACGGATGTGCATCATGGCACAAGCCTGCCTACATTTGATGATTGCCAACTTTCTTTTTACAGTTACAATAAGTTTTCTTTTAGAAGTTAATTGGGATCCCTTGCCACACCATGTTGAGGGCCCTGTGCCAAGTTAACTGCTGAGTTACAATGTCGCACTTTTAATTATCCTACCGAAGGTAGTATAAAAGTAAAGTAAGTAAAAAAAAAAAGTTTATTTTGTGCTTCTTCTTCAGACTGAACCAAGATAATAAAGAAAATACAACTCAAACAAAGACCAGAAATATCTGAGTCAGAACACAGTGTGTGAGGAAAACCCCTGTGGTAGATACTCCTGTGTGTTGTACATGAGACTTACAAAAACACTTGAACTTGAACAACAATAACTTGCACCATTTGTGTGATAAATATTTGTGTCTCTGTCTGTATTGGGAACTGAACCCTCTCAGGATCAATTAGTCAGTTTGTTGTAAGCAAGACGTTTGCCCTCTGGGAAAAAGACTGGCTTGAGAGGAAAAACAGTTCAGGTCTCTCCTCAGAGCGAATGGTGGCAGTGTCGCTGTGGTGGGATTCCCTGGGGTCACTCTGCTGGAGGGTTGACAGGCCTGTTTGTAAAAGCAGAAAGTTAAGTTTATTCTATAACTCATGATGATTGTTTTAGTGTCACTTTACTTCAGAAAGTATTCATGCAACCCAGAAAATGTAATGCGCTAGTAAAACCAATACTACTTCTACAGCAACTTTACTTATAGTAACAGTACTTAAAAAATATTACTGCTATTACTGCAACTACAGCTAACCATATTACTACCAGACGTATTACTGCTCCCAAAACATAAGCTGCATCTAGTGGGAGTCCACTACTATCCTTATAATGTGACTAAAACAAGTAATTTTGCTGATGTAAATTGCAGACAAGTGCAGAACTGATTAGTTGATTAATTGATTGAATGGTAGAAAATTAATCAGCTGTTTCAAGTGTTTTGAAAATAAAAATGCCCACCACTTTAAGGTTCAACTCAAAGTATGCATTTGCAACCATCCTTTATCTTATATACTTACTATACTATACTATACTTACTAAACTTACTATGCTGTAATAAATGTTGTTTTCTGACATCTTGTTGCAGAAACAACCAATTGAGTTGTTGAACAAATTGGCTGAAAAAAAAAAAAAAAAGGAATAAAATAATTAGTTGCAGCCCTGCCGTATATGTTGTTGGTTGATTCCCTCAAGAGGCTAATTTGTGAGCTTTATTTTTTGCAGAGAGTGGAATAGTGTCATGAACAGTTCCCTGCAGGCCTGAGGCAGTGGATGCATCCCATCATTTTTCCCTCTTTGTTATTTCTTTTCAGACAAGATCTCTCTCTGTGGGAGTTTCTAAACACCTGTAATATACCCAGGGAGCTAATTCCATTAATTTGGCAACAATACCTTTAATAATAAATCCTGTTGGATAATATTCCCTGTAATAGTTTGACTTTAAATGTCTCGTGGCCCTGGAGCTTCAGTAGTCTCTTGAGTAGGTTCTGATATTGTTTTAGTCTCAGCACACTGAGCCTAATAAAATTAATAATAATTATGAATGTATGCAGGAATTTACAATACACTCTTCTCAAGGCAAGGAGTTTTTTAGTTTTCATTTGAAATGGTTAACTGATGATTGGTGCACTGCAAGCACTTCTCCTTGAGTCTGGCCTATGATTTATTTATCCACCAAAATAAATATGCAACTTGCAGTGTATTTGTTTTTATAGAATTTTAAAATGAATACAAAATATTTTGAAAAGCGCATCAATCAACCCTAATGAGACTTGCTATTGTTCGTTTTGAAATGATTTGGAAAACAAAGTCCAAGTAATGGTGCAATACTGAGGTGTATGACTGCTATACAAGGTAGATGAAATTTTAATTTCATGTATTTTGGTGTCTACCTCATAGCCATTCTTACCAACCACGTGTCTTTACGTATGTGCACCAAAATTAAAGGAACATTTCAGCATTTTGAGAAGTGCCCTTATAGAAGATCCAGGTCAGCCATAAGGAATAATGGACAGGGGGACAACATTTTCCAAATTAGGCTCTTCATTCACATCACTCTAGCACCACTGCCACCACCACCACCACCACCCACCCTTAGCTCTAATACCAGCATAGGCAATTTCAAATAGCTCTTGGCCATTAGCCTTGGAGTGACAGAGATGGAGTCTCTAACAACCATATCCAAATTCAGTGTTATAGACCCATCCAGGTCATGCGCTGTTTTGCATACATATACTCACTATGATTGTAAAGCACAAAAGGTCAAGTTAGTTATTTCAAAACACAGAGAAAATTTTATTTCAAAAAAGACTGTGGCAGTTATAGTCGCTAAAAAAAACAAGGAGAAAAAAATGCCCTCGAATGAATGATTAAAGAAAAGTAAAATCAAATACTGATTGTTACCGCAGGACATTAAAACAAAGCTCAAATCACGAGTGAACAAATAACTTGCATTGCACAAGTTATTTGTTCACTCATGTCTGTTGGTCACTTGCTCTGTGTAATATGTTTACATGTCACTCACAAAAAAAATCCCTCAATAGAAAAAAGAGAGTCCAGTCTTTATATTGTGTAGGGACAACAGTATGCAGAAATATTCAGATTCACCATTTTGAAAAATGGTAATACCAATTTTTGCCCAAATGTAGGAGTGTCAGTTAGCACCTAGTTTTAAAACTGAGCCCGGTACAGCGGGTTTAATTTGCTAGTCTGCCTAGCTCCTCACCTTTGACACGTTCAGCTTCTGCCTGTCAGACCTGGTGTGGTTGAAACTTAGCTGCACCATTTTCTCAATTGCTGCGGGGGACGGTAAGTTGGAATGTGTTTTACAGTAATGATAACAATAAATGTCTTTCTTATGTAAATACATGTATTTTGTGTTATCAGTGATATAAGTCAGTAAGTAAATTGCACTTGATCCCGTTTAAGGCTGAAACATAGAACTTTGCAGGGGCCCTACCTGGGCCTTGGGCCGGGGTAATCTGTGTCCTTTGAACATTGCTGACAGCAGGCTGAGAAGATCGATACCACTCTCATGCCTTTGCATTGAATGTAAAGCTAAAGTCAACAGGTGGTTAGCTTAGCATAGCATAATTACTGTAAATAAGGGGACCCAGCTGTACTCGCACTGTCTAAAGGTAAAAAAACACACAAAAAATAAAAATGTCTACCAGCACCTATCAGGTTCATTAATTAATATGTTTTATCATGCTTGTTTAATATGTATTTCCCAAAATCCTAAACCATTGTTTCAGTTATCAGTGCACTTCATTACAAAAATAAATTGTTGATATTTGTGATTAGCAGAAGATGATGCTAATCATGATTCTTAGTAAATGTGAGTACCTCCCTTACATATTACATACATGCATTGTGTACCTCCAGTTCATGGACTGCATCCGACTGTGTTGTGACAGCTGGGAAAAAGAATAAGTGTACATGTTTTATACTTCCTCAAAATAAGTGTTTGTTACATTGGTGAAGATTTGCAGAGCTGCAAGAGTGTATGTTTCCTGTCAATACTGGGAGGGATACATATAAAATGGGAGTTTGGGAGTCCTCTGCCAGGAATTTTTTGAGCATCCAACACTTAATTTTGTACATTGTGGTACACCTGTTGTGAAGAAGTGAGGCAATAGCTCAACTAAACAAGCGTTCATTCTATGCATGGTGTTAAATTGTCCAAGTCATGGAAAGTTGCTAACTTCATGAAGCAAAGTAATTCTTGCTGTCTTTCAATTTACCTAACATAACATCTCCCCTCTCCCTTGACTGTCCCCTGCAGTTTGGGATAAAGTGTTTACCCAACTGTTCTGGATGTTACATCATCCTGCAAGAGCCATGTCAACAAACAAGTCATTAACAGCCTCATTAGGCTGAGTTGTTTCAGCTTTCAACTGGGGAGTAAAGAACAGTTCAGTTGTGAACTTCTTACTCATGAGGTCTACAAGAATCAAACAATCGTAATTAAAGTACGAAGCAGCAAAACAAAGTTTGTCCCTCTGACTTTATGGACATATACAGTTTTTATTATGTAAAAATGCAGCATGATTAAATACATGAACAGGCTGTTTCACGCTGCTATGAGCATGTTCTGAAATATGCTTGCACTGTAAAAGTAGGTTCTGAGTAGGCTTGGGCGATTGTACGAATATATCGCCAGTCGCCCATCGGCTGAGTCCATCACGGTTGGTTTCATTTTTGGCGATTTTTTTTGGGCGATTTTTGTCATTTTATTTTGCTAAATTAATGGTCTGTCTCCACAGAATTCAACTCGGTACATATACCTAGTCCATAATTACTATGTAGAGCACAGTTCAAAGTGTGCGTATTGGAACTGGCAGCTTCACACTGATTTCTGACGAGTCTTTCACAAAACACGTCAGTGATGGCGGAGCTGAAAGTTACGTCCAGGGTTCATCGGGCATGTCAGCGGCGCGACACGTCTGCAGGGCGAGTCCCGTAGCAGCTCACCCCCCTGTTCATCAATTACAGCGGCTCCACCGACAATGGGAGCGGCGTGACAACCCTCGTCTGCCGCGCGACAACTCTCTATTTTAGGATGCTCTTCTATTTTTGTCGCGCTACGCTCCCCTACGCGACCCTCCAGCAGATAAAAACTACATGAAATAGTGTGCTAAACGAGCACAATGTGTTTTTAAATGAATAAACCATTATCAGAGGTGATATGTGATGATTTTTTTTCATGCATTTACCCATGTTTATCCGTGACATTGTGTAAATGTCCGTGGCGGACATTTGAAAGCGAGTAGATGACAAACAGTACAGTAAACTTGTAGATAACTCAAATATATGTAATAACTTAGGAAGAAAATGCTTTAACTATCATGGCTCAGCAAACGGTAAACAAGACGCTTGACGTGACGCTTACGTTTACAGCCGGTGGAACCCGGCCGTAACGTTAATTCATAAACCATATTTGAGAACTACATCAAAAAAGATGTGCAGTTGTGCACCCCGATCGTTATAGTAGGACAGGTATGTTATCCCTATCTCCCACCTGTTTGCTGATTTAGAGGCTGTGAGCGAATGCGTCCTTCTGCAGCCGTCAGACTCTTTTTAAAATGGTGTCGGACAGTCGTCTTCAGCCCGTCTTTACAGCTTATTACTCAGCAAAGATCTCAAGGTGATTTATTTTTTTTAATGAATAAGAGTGTAGCCTATAGGCTGTATGTTTCAGTAAAATTTCAGTTCAGTAATTTTGACATTAAAGACCACAGTCAGAGGATAAGGCGCAGGTAGATTTATTCAAACAGAATAAACAGTTGGTCGGTCCACAAAAGTTACACTGTAACAGTAGCCTATGATAACAAATAAGTAAATATAAACGAAGGACATTGGAAAAATAAAGTGCAAAAATCACACAATCACATAAAATAATGATGTCCACTCCCTTTGCGCTGTCTTTATAATAATGCCGTTGCGGACGTGGCAAAAAAACCTTAAGCTGTTATAGCTGTTCTGAAAGCCTCTCGTAGGCTTATTGCTGGAATAAATATATACAAATAATAATAAATATAGGCTAAACGAAGAACAATGGAAAAATAAAGTGCAAAAGTCACATAAAATAATAAAGTCCCTTTGCGCTGTCTTTAACTCAAAAACACAAGTGTTTTACATGTTTTTGGAGAGGAAAACGAGCATGTTAACCTTATCTAGCTTAAGCAAAGTGCGCATATGGTTAACAATGTTACCAGCCGTGCTAAACACCCTCTCTGATGGCGTGCTTGTTGCCGGTATGCACAGATATTTCCGTGCCATGTTGGACATGAGTGGGCTCGCAAAGCACGCTGCATTTTTTTGCTGCATTCATGTGGTGTTGGGAGATCTGAGTTGTTTTTCTGACATGAGGTGGCGTTCATGTGAATTATCCCATTCTGAAAGTCATTTTTCGATTCTTTCCGACATCACATGAATGCAACATCCCCCCTCTTTTTTTTTTCCGAATATATCGGCAACCGCCGGTTGATGGGCTGACGGTGGCCGGTTGGAAATTTTTAACATATCGCCCAACCCTAGTTCTGAGCAGGATTTTATCTATTTGGTTAGTACCCAAAGGCCATGACTATAAGTTAGGGAACACTGGATGCTTGTATGCTATGCTAACCACTGCATCACCGCGGTGCCGTCGAGTCTAAGTCATGACACTCAGAAATTGACCATGGTAATTGCCCAAAGTGGTGGGGGAGCCCTTCTGTGCGGAGTTTGCATGTTCTCCCCGTGTCAGCGTGGGTTTTCTCTGGGTACTCCAGCTTCCTCCCACAGTCCAAAGACATGCAGGTCTATCTGTGGCTCAAAATTGGCAGTAGATGTAAATGTGAGCATGATTGGTTGTCTGCCTCTATGTGTTAGCCCTCCGATAGTCTGGCGACCTGTCCAGGATGTACCCCACCTCTCACCCAGTGACAAATGGAATAGGCTCCAGCCCCCCTGCGACCCCTAACAGGATAAGTGGTTATGGAAAATTAATGAATGAATGACTTAGACTAGAGTACTCCACATAATGTGCTGGAGGTAACAGGCTGACAAAGTGAGCAGGAAATTGCGCAAAGAGAAGAAATGCTATGCTGGACAATTTCTGCTCCTCCATTGTACCTTGAGATACTGTCCATTCTGTCCAGCTTTTGATGTATAGAGTCACACTTCTCCCAACGATGTCACCACAGCAGCATGATGTTTATGATAAGCCTGTATCATACTTGATTCATATTCCCCACATTTACTGGTTATACTCTTACTGAATATGGAATCTGTCTAGTTGCAGTGTTCAAAGGCCCAGACACACGAAACTGACATCAAACAACTAGCGGCAATGAAGGCAGACTCTTGTGTTGCCTCGCTTCACCTGTGTCTCAGCGAAAAAGTTGCACTTGAACACACTACAACAACTTTTTTTTTCTTCCTTTACCCTCTGGAGGCACAGCCCGGAGTTTTTCGACTAACGGAAGTGCAGGGGCCTCGGCAATCGCTCACGCCCTTCACTTCCGGCAGTGCCCCCAGGGAATCACCGTGTTGTTTATAAATACTTCGGGTAGAAAACCAGCAGAGTTTAGCTATATATCACATTTTTCACGTCACTATATCACCGTGTACACTAATTTGATGTTTGTTAAGTCTATAAACACAATGACTGAACAAACGTTACTATTTCTGTGTGCACGTTTTGTAAATAATAACAATAATAACATCGTAGATTAGCTGGGCTAACCGTTAGCTGTTAATGTTAGCGGTGTCTGTAATAACCATAGACTGTATAAAAATAAGGCAATAACTCAAACGGTCCGTGAATAAAATATTTTTTCCAGCGGATATCTTAGTTACATCATGATTGAGCTAGCAAAGCAGTATTGTGTTGCTATGTGTGGTATTTATTCAGTTATGGGGAATCACGATGTCTAGAAAGCAGCAGTGGCTGCATTGACAGGGACAGTTAGCAAAGCTAACATCAGGACGTCATCTGTTAAAAGCCTCCTGTTGTCGGATACGACATGAAACTACTCCAGTTAGCTCAACCATGTTGTAACTAAGACATCCGCTGGAAAAAATATTTTTTTTCACGTTGACGAGACGGCGTTTTGGGTGGAGCGGTCGCTATGAACGCGGAGCTTGCTGTTTCTGTAGGTACACATTTCCTTGGGACACCTGCACGTCTCGGCCACGCCCCCTCCATTGTGATTGGCTAAAGCGCAGCATCGTTCAAACTCAAAGCCCCACCCTCCCCTCCTCTCTAGTCGTCTTTCACACAGGGCTGCCAACAGATTCTACAATGTAAATTGCAGAATCTGTCTTGAGAGATTAATGGCCAAGTAGCACAAACGTTCTGGCCTGCATGTGAGAAAATAACTTTTTATACCAGTAGGAGCAATAGTCTGTATTTGTCTTTCAGAGAGGGAAACGACAGAACGCATTCAAGATGCCAGTTAGTCAGTTTGTTTTGATCTTACATCCTCTTGTCTATAGTTTGCTTGAGTTGAACTGCAAATTTGATTGATTTTATTCACTGGCAGGCTTTGCCGTCTCAGACACTGACTCAACTTGCCGAATCAGCTGATAAAAAGCCTACAAGAGCTGACAAATGCCAGACACACCCCAAAACTTGAGCAACAGATACACCCTGACGGGCTGACATTGACCGACAGCCGGCCGTCAGCTTTGTGTATCGTTTGTGTAAGTTGATCCTTGTTCGACTCACTGTGAGGGTGAGTAGGTGGGAAGCGGTGCCGTGGGCAGTGAAAATGGCTTTGCTGGATGTGTTATTGAAAAGAAAGAAATAATTGAGCCTTTCAACTTTCTGCGTGTTTCCTTCACTCTCAACAATCTCTACCAACATCAGACACTTGTAGGAGAAACTGTAGCACTACAAACTGACCAATCATACTTCTTGTGGCCCCAAAACTACATTTTCAAGGCAGCGGGTGTCAGCTACGGCGTAGCTAATTAGCCTATGTATATAGATGTTGTAGGTACAGCATAAGCCCTGAAAACAGATGTATGAAAGAAGCTTCAGCTCAGGAGACTCTGGAAGGGCTAAATGCCAATATTTTTAGTGCACAAGTAACCAATACACATTTGACAGTGCAATTGCTATGTTTTTGGATTTGTACAATGTATAGCTGGGTTGCACTTGACGTCACTTCCTTGTTGAGCGTCTGGCGCAAAATACAAATGGAGGGCAGGAAGTGATTTTCTACCGAAGAAACAGCCTGGATAACGGTCAACATGCCAATATTTTGCGCCGTATATGGTTGCTCAAATCGATCCAACCGAGAAAAAAGTAAGAGCTTTTATCGAGTGCCCAAGATTGTCGTCCACAAAGGGGAAAAATGTAAAAAGCTCACCGAAAAAACGCTGGAAAAAATGGATATCTAATCTTCGCCCGCGCTCTGGAGGAGCAGAGTTGGATAATGCCCGTGTGTGCAGTGACCACTTCGTCAAAGGTAACTTGTTTATGTATTATATTAGCTTATAGTTAACTTTCTCTTTCCTCTGTAACACTGACGTTAGTTTTTTTCTTTGCTTTGTTGAAGTTACGTATCCGTTAAACTGAATAACTGAGATTTATTAGGTGTATACAGTAACGTTAGTCTAATCTAATCATGGTCTAGTGTTGTGTCGTTCGCGAACGAATCGTTCAAAAGAACGAATCTGTTGAGTGAACGTATTGAACTGAATCACTTCCAGAACTGTTTTGTTCATTTCTCAGTTCAGTTGAGCTCAGCAGCAAGCGTGCAGGCCGGAAGTGGAACTGCCGATTCGGTCCGTGCAAACAATTTATCACTCGCGAGTCGCGAGGCAGCCAGGGTGCAGGGAGGGACTGCCTACTGTGTGACGAAACACTCGGTTAACGAATCACTCGGTGAATGACGTAACCCCGATCCCTGTGTGATTCAAATCATTTCTTCTCAGCAATACACTTTCATAGGGACTGTTTTCTCCAAGCTAACGGCTAATGTAGCCAGGAGTCAAGCCACATAAACACAATCACACACCTCCCCATTGTTTTAATAGACTTAGTTTCCAGATAAACAAACTTAAAACGTTAGGCTGGCCAGTAATGACACTCACCAGTGCAGGGCAGATGCAGCAGCAGCTCAGCCGTGTATCAGTCCAGTGAGTCGGACTACGCAGTACACAGTCAGGTCTCCTCCCGCCAAGCACTGAACGATTCGGTGAGCAAAACTTTTGAACAAATCTTTTTCATGAACTGATTCTAGTGATTCAGTAACATCTAAAGAACTGCTTTGCCCATCACTATCAGGGTCATTTGTTCATCTGTTTAGGCTGCCCAAGTAATTTAAATGAGATCGAGTTGGTAGACTGGGCTCCTACAGTTTACCTCGGTTACCAGACAGATAGACCCACGTCAGGATCATCCCGTCAACGGGAGGAGAGAATGAGGCGCAGGGAACATCAACAAAAAAGCCCAGAAGATGGAGAAGCTCTGTTGACTGTTCAGGAGACAGCTGCGAGCCCAGAAGATTCAGAGGACATCAGCGAGATATTAAATGATGATCCAACAGGTAAATTAGTTGTATTAATATGTATAGTCAATATTATTGAAGCTAAATACAAATCATTACTGTATAGCAACCAACTAGTTACATTTACTCAGTTACATTTACTTGAGTAACTTTTTGGATAAATTGTACTTTTAAGAGTAGTTTTAATGCAAAATACTTTTTACTTTTACTTGAGTTACATTGTTTTAAAGTAACAATACTCTTACTTGAGTACAATATTTGGCTACTCACCTCTGAGTACATAATAATATATATATATATATATATATATATATATATGTATAAGAATATATTTGTGTTTCTTTGCCTTAATTTATGTGATGTTTGTAAAGATTTAATTTAATTTTGTTTTAGTTAAAAGGGTATCATTAAAAATACATGAATTTGCAATTTATTATTTTTGATTGATTACATTCATGTTCTTATTTGACAAATACATCAGACGTTACTCAGCAGTTACTCAGTATTTGAGTAGTTTATTCACCAAATACTCTTTTACTCTTAGTCGAGTAATTATTTGGATGACTACTTTTTACTTCTACTTGAGTAATATTGTTCTAAAGTATCAGTACTCTTACTTGAGTACAATTTTTGACTACACTACCAACCTCTGATAACAACTGATCTGTTATCTTTGAATTACAGCTGAGAGTGCACAATCAGAGGACATCAGTGACATATCAAATGATGATAGAAAAGGTAAATTAATTGTAATAGTGAAGTCATTACTGAAGCAAAATACAAGTCTTTTTTTTTTTTTTTTTTTTAAATAATTTTAATGACTATTCACTCTCCCTCCAGATTATTTTATGCAGATGCAGGCTGTCAGACAAACTTTACTATGGATGATATCGAGAGGATAGAGGATGTTCTGAAGCAAACTACAACAGAGTTGGGAGATCTTCGGAACAAAGTACTGAACACACAGTTTAGTCCAGAGTCTTTTGAGAAGAGTGAAGACAAAACAAAGTTTTATACTGGGCTCCCAAACTATTTCACTTTGATGCAGGCTTTTCAACTGTGTGAGCCTTACATCACCTGTGGCCCTTTGTCTGTGCTCTCTAAATTTGAGCAATTTATTTTGGTTTTGCTGAGGTTGAGATTGAATCTTCCTCTGAAAGACTTGGCTTTCAGGTTTAACATCTCTCACTCTACTGCTTCCAAAGTTTGGCACAAGTTAATATGCATACTTCATGAGAGATTAGAGTTTTTAATTGAGTGGCCAGAGCGACATGTACTTCAAGCTACAATGCCAATGGCATTCAGACAAGCATTTGGATGTAAAGTTGCTGTCATCATCGATTGTTTTGAAGTTTTTATTGAGAGGCCCTCTAATTTGCTCACCAGAGCACAAACATGGTCAAACTACAAGCATCACCACACCGTCAAGTTTATAATTGGAGTTTCTTCCCAAGGCTTTGTCTCTTACATATCTCGTGGCTGGGGAAGAGTCAGTGATGAACAGATCACAGAGGAGAGTGGTCTCCTACAGAACCTGTTACCTGGAGATGTTGTACTGGCTGACCATGGATTTAACATTGGAGACAGTGTGGGATTTTACTGCGCTTCACTACAGATGCCTGCATTCACCAGGGGGAAAAAACAGCTGTCAGCATATGAGGTTGAACAAACTAGAAAAATAGCTAATGTGTGCATTCATGTTGAAAGGGTGGTAGGATTAGTCAGAAGGAAATATCAGATTCTGCAAAGCAGAGAACACATGGCTACAAAACAAGGAGTCATTGTCTTTGATTGACAAGATTGCCGTTATTTGCTGTAACCTGTCAAATCTGTCAGTCTGTCGTCTCACTGGAGTAGAAAGGACAAATGTAAAGGAATGTAGCTTATAAATGTGTACAGCAGAGTATCTGTATTAAATACCTCATTTTTGATGCAGTCGAGGGGCTATATAAAAGGTTTATTAACTGTGTTTCATCTATTATTTCTCTGTTACATTACTAATTGGCTTTATATTTTATGTTGTTGAGTCTCTTTATATGTAAAATCGCAAGTTCAATAATCCAGTCCACTAAACAACTCAAAACAAGAAGCCATCTCAACAGGAGAATACACTGTTTAGCAAAGGCAGATAATTTCAGGAGGACATAAAAAGGTCAAACTTGTTTTTTTCTATTTTGAAATATGAAATGTTGTAAACAAGAAAACAAATCATTTGTTGTTTTTGTCAGTCTTAACATTTAATCCTCAATAAATATCTGCTCACTCAAGTCATTTTGTCAGTCCTGTCTTTCATTTGCAAAATAGAACAATCTGGAGATTATGGTTTATAAATACACTTGGGCTTGGGCAACATGTCTTATATCTTGGCAATCAACATCACAATATGGAGTGCAAAAGTTTCTACTGTAAGCGTATTGCACATTGCAAGAGCAACATCAGTCAAAATATTACAATAGACCTTTTCTCAGAAAAATAGAATTCAATGAAAAATAAACTAAAAAAAAGACAATTGGTGCTTTCACAAAATATAGAAATTTTTGATCAATGAAGTGCATATAATGACAAAGTGGGTAATGGCAAATAACAGAACAGCTAAAACTCAAAGCTAAGACCACACTAATGTTGTAACAATATCCAAAATCTAAGATTCAATGTCATGTAACGGTACAGAAATATAGCCCAGCTGTTATCTAGTGCCTGAAATGATGTGAAGTGGTATCCTTTTATCACATGTCAACATCTGTCTTGGCAACTTGATGTCCCAACACCTCTGGAAGTATACAGTTTCTGAAAAAGTTCTCAACTTTAGGAGTCACATCTTCCTAAAATTCGCGATCAGGTAAAATTCCTTCCACAACAATGTCATTACTGTTCCACACCACAAAGTCACAGTATTCAGCATCCACAATATGAAGCTGTGCCTGGACTTGGTGGTAGTATGCATGGCTCCGGTCCAGTGTGACATCAGTACCATCATTGATGAGGCAGAATCCCTTGTCTCCAGCACACAGGCGCAGACTAATCTCATCTTGCGGACTGTGTGGGCACTAAAATTCACAGTGACAATAACATGTAAAAAACAGAATGAAAAATCGGTGAGCTAACCATGTGAACAATATGCATGCCAGTATCGCATGATCATTTTTGTCTTCATTCAAGAGTATGGTTTTCAAAATTCTCATTTGCTTAGATTAGCTCTTGTGCTCACACTGCATAATACACAATATAATATATTGCTGCTTGTGCTCCAACTTCAACTGCACCCAGGTTACATCTGTCTACTTATGAAACATCTACTTTTAGATTTCTCCTCTGTTGTATAGCCCAATGAAATGATGCCTATCTGAATGCCAGAAAACTGACATTACAATGTCCCTTAAAGGTAGGCTCATTTCACTGGACAACACAGGAGAGGAGAAATCTGAGAGCAGATGTTTCACAAGCACACAGAAGCTGCCTGAGTGCAGAGGGAAGCACAGAAGACAGATTGCAGAAAAATATTATAACATTGTTTATTTAATATTCAATATTACCTTTATCTCACAGATGCCAGTTCCATGACAGTTACATGTGACAATGCCATCAGGCGAAGCTCCCATGTATGGCCACTTAGGACTCAGCCAGAGACCACTGTCCATACAGTAAAAGCCCACATGCTCCACACCCATCAGGTTCTCATATGCTCGTCAGGCTTCTGCTTCGTGTTTGCTTCCATAACTGTTAACAGTACACATAAGAAAAATAAGAGAAGGACGTTTTTTTACTCGGTGATGAATGTAGAACGAGTATAGTGTTTTAAATACTACTATCCAACCCTCCCTTCTTGGCCCTATCCTTGCATAGTCCTTGATTTATAACCCTATAATTAATATTGACCCTTGTGTTAAGGGCCATCCGAACCTAGAACAAACTATGGATTAAAAATTGTTCTAGCCACATCACAACTTAAAACTTGTAGCATGGACCCTAAAATCTACTCAAATTAGAATAATTTTTAAAACAATATTTGTATGGTCATAGTTCTTAGTGTGGATGGCCTTTTACTCTTACCCCAAATCTTATCTCTGTCTTATCCTATTTCAAACCCTAAATACCTTGTTGCGATTGTGGTGAACTTGGTTGCTTCTGGATAGCATATGGCCTTGATTAAGCTCTTGGATGGTTGCTGGGGGTTAGTCTTAAGAACTTGTTTGAGCTTAGAAGTAGTTATGCCACCAGCTCTTTGACAATACCAAATACTTGATGCCCCCTGACTTCGAGTAGCCTTCTCCACAGCCTGGACCTGGGAGGGGGTGAGCTCATCTTGCTGGAAATCCTGACTTAGCTCTCCAAGTTCTTTGGGAGGTAGCTGAAGAGTCTCGTGAGTTCTGTATTCAAGAACAGTTTTAGGGAGCCTGCAAGATTTGGGGATGAATTCCTTGAAGTATTTCTCCATAACCATCAGTGCAGCACTTCTGGGACAGTTTTTGCTTAAGGAATCAAAAAACTTACATGTGTCTGACCCTTTCTTCACTCTTGGGCAAAAAAGTGGTTTCTCAACCTTTAGTTGTTCAGTAGTTGTTCTAGCGATGGCATTGTCAAGTTTTTTTTTTGTTGATTTTGCTGAGAAGTCTATGAGAGCAACAGGCGCAGCAGGAATCTGAAAAATATGAAAATCATAAAAATCATTAAGACCTGCCCTAAAAGAACCTGCCCATAGCACTGTGAGCTGCATGTCTGCCTTCTCTAAAATATGATGGGACTAAATGGCATAAATCATTCGAATTTTCAACAGTTTTCATCAGAACACATTTTTGAAAGAGACTGTGTGTCTGATATTGTCATGTGTTTTTGTGCTTGGGGGCAACACAGGATTTATGCCTTTTAGTCTCATTATACTGAAGAGGCTGATCTCTACTGCCACTCACACTACTTTTGACTCCTTAATGAAGGCTTGATGCTTTGAGCTGGTTTTAAGGCCACAATGACATGTGAGTAAAGGTATTTCTGACAGTCTGTGTATAGAATAAAATAGAACAGAATGGAAAACGTATTAAGCTACATTGACTTGTGGGTGTTCAGAAATACTTGATTTACAACAAAAGCTAAAAGCAACACCACATACCCTTAAATCGCAGTGTACAGCCTTAACGTTACACATAAGACAGACAGACATAAATAACTTACCCTGCCATGCAGTTGCAATGAGCTGCTACAACCTCCCCGTTTCCTTGTGCAATAATCCATGTTTTAAGAGGTGTTTTACCCCATCTCTGAGAGTGGTTAACCTGGTAACGTTAATAATTGTAACGTTAACGTTGTGACACACTGCGCTTAATGGCTGTTGCTAACCACTGATGCTTACAGATGCTAACCATGAAATTGCCATAAATAAAACACTCACCCTGGCGAAAACCAAACGAAGGTCTGCCTCAATAGCAGGCAAATCCTTCAAATTGGTTGAAAAATCGGTCTTCTTAAGAAGATACGGATCACGTCCTGCAGATTTACTGACTTTTTGCAAATATCTTCCTCTTGTAATCGCATCTAAACTAGCGCAATACGGACTTTCCTCCATCTGCGCCATTGCTGTTGTTTACTTCCTGCCCTCCATCTGAATTTTGCGCGGTTTCAGAATCACGTGACTGCAACCCAGCTATTAGATCCCAGGGCTCAACAATAAGGATTGCCCGATTGCCTGGGGCAAGTAAAACTCATGGTCGGGCATGTAAACTAACAACTCACTTTCCTGATCGGGCAACTTGCTAAAAATAGTAGAAGTTAATAACTAATTGATAAAATAAATGTATTTTAAAACGTGCTCTTCTGCTCTGATGCAGCGGTCTCTCTGCCTGAAGTCACAGGCACAGCTGTGTAACAATGTCCTGCCCACAGCCCCCATTGATTATGGTGTTATGCCATCGTGTCATTTCTGTCTCTACATGGTCACGCGTTAACAATTCTCCTCTGCTCTCTGTATCGCGCACGGCGGAGTTCCGCCACACACACAGGTGAGCACGCTAGAGCGGCTCGGGCCGCATTTTCCTGACCAAACCTGACCCTGAGCCCGGTGCAGTTTGTCAGCTGACA
>NC_065508.1:13074448-13084621 GCF_006386435.1 Epinephelus moara | reverse complement strand
GTCCTAAGGAGCCCTTCTGGTGCCAGTAGATACATAGAAACATCCCAGCAGGCTGTGCTTTGCAAGCATACAAAAAAGTTTCACGCATGTGAAAATTATTTTTCATGCGTGTGCTTCACCTCCGCTGCTACAACTCCATCCTAGGGGAAACACTGCTGTGTGCGTTTTGTGCAACAGGAGGATGTGGTAGTCTACTGGTAGAGTAGAGAGAGAGCTAAGTAGTGTTGAAGTAGAGTAGAGCAGGGCAGAGAGATGGAAGCAAAATATATTAAACCCGGTGTTAATACAGCAGAACTGGAGAGAGGGGTGAAAAATAAATATAGGTGGGCATGGCTCAAGTAGGGTGCAAAATTATAGACTGAGAACGGTTGACAAATTTTTCACTTTAAGCCCTGACACTGTCATTTTTGTGTAGGAATTAAGCTACAATACATGACATATGTTGTTTTAATTAATAAATACAGTGTGAATAAAGATTACATAACATAAAAATAACTGCAGTCTTTGTTATTTGATAGCCGCTTAAATTAAACAATTTTTATAGGGCAAGTAAAAACTGACTTTGGGCAAGTAGATCTCTGACCAACTTGCCCGACCGGGCAAGTGAAAAAAAACCTTAGCGTTGAACCCTGGATCCTTAAAAATACAAGATTGCCTCCCCTTAATTTAGAGGCTATTCTTTTCCCTAAAACTTTTTTTGCTCTGCAATCAGTGTAACCTCTCAGGAAACTTATAATTTTATATACATAAGTGATATAAAGCATTCAAAACAGGAAAATATTGAAAGGTCGCTAAAAGACAGCCAAAGAAAAGCTACATAAAAATACAGTGGATGCTTCAACGGCTTCCAATAGAAAGCTGCAACAAAGAATCCTGTGAGTATATTTCATGAATGCACTAAGGTCATTGGATTTTTTTTTTTTTTTTTTGACTCTTACATAGAATGGACTCAAGGGATCAGATAAAAGAGAGGTCAGATAGGGGCTCCAGTATGTGTACATCACAGAACACAGTGCTGACGTGCAGCTCTGTTCTCTACAGTAGACATCGTGCTTCAGACAGTATGAGTTTGACAGAAAGTTTACAATGGAGTTTTTTAACTCAGCTCTTGGAAAAAACATCAGCTTTGTGAGACCTGAATACTTCATAATAAGGGGATTTATTGGTATACCTAATATCAATTATTACTATGTCTTTCTCTTTTTTGCTTATGTTGTTGCAGTGCTGGGAAACACACTTGTGATGGTCGTCATATACTTGGATCATAATCTGAGAACTCCAAAATATGTTGTAGTTTTTAATTTAGCATTTGCAGACCTGTTTAGTAGCACTGCTTTGGTGCCAAAGGTTCTTGATATCTTTCTGTTTAACCATCACTACATCCCCTACAATGACTGCTTGACGTTCCTTTTTTTCTGCTACTCTAGCCTTTCAATGCAGGCTTTTAATCTGATTGCACTGTCCTATGACAGACTGATAGCTATCATGGACCCACTGCACAAGTGAAGGTGACCAACAGGTTCATGCTGTCTTTGATTGCCTCTTTCTGGGTCTTTGTCATAATTGCAGTACTCATTGCAGTTGGCCTTCTTACAAGACTTTCCTTCTGTAAATCTGTGGTTATTACCAGCTATTTCTGTGATCATGGCCAGATGCTCCAGCTTGCGTGTAATGACTATTTCCCCAGCTATGCACTTGGTTATTTGTTAGTAGTTCTTATTCTCTGGCTTCCATTGATATTCATCTTGTTTAGTTATTCATGTATTGGCTATGCATTGTCTAAAGTGGCCACAGCTCAGGAAAGACTCAAGGCCTTTAAAACCTGCATAGGTCATCTTTCATTAGTGGCAATTTATTTTCTGCCAGCATTAATCATATTTTCTTTTGGTACCAAAAGGTATCCAAATGCCAGGATCATGAACCTGTCTCTGACCTCCGTCTTTTCCCAAATGCTGAACCCAATCGTTTATGTTTTGCAGACACAAGAAATCAAAGAATCTGTGAAAAAAATACTGAAAATCAGAATATAAACCCCAAATTACAGGACAAAAAGTAGTCAAAGTGATCATTTGTGTATATTTTGGTCCATGTTGTACATTAATGTACAACTTGTTAGAGTAAAATTAATCAAGCAATAGTTACTGTAAGTACTATTTCCTTATTTTACCCTTGCAAATATTGTAACATGACATTCAACTTGAATTTATTCCACATTTTAATGATTGAGCATCAAATGAAATAACCATTTTAAAGGTAACACAATGCAGTAATAACTACAGTCCACAGCATAACACATGTACAACACACATGCAATAAGAGTCGTTTTCTGCTATTTGGTTTAATTTGTGTTTTTGTCATCAAAGTTTGTGTCTCTGCACATTTCTTGATGGAATCTACTGTATATTGAAAATTATGTTGTTTTCATTTTTAATTAGGTCCAAAATCTAAAACCACAAAGGAGGTGATTTTTTTTTTTTTTTTTTTTTAATTTTTCACTAATCATCACTAATGATAATGATACAGATTAATTGCATCAAGGCATCTTGCTTACTTTCCTGCATCTCTCTTCTGAATTAGTCCACTGTGTTTTCTAACTCATCATTACTTAACATTAAACCTTTCTGGCCTTCTTACCGGACATACAGACTTTTCTTGAAGACCTTTATTGTGAAGCAGCCACAAGAATTATTGGTTTTGTTGGGCTGAATGCTTAAATGGCTTCTTTTTAAAGGATGAAGATCACACATTTGCCTAAATGTTTTGCCCTTTTTATGCAGAGTGATGTTAATATCAAGGATTGTGGTCATATTGAGGCAACTTAAAGCAAATGTGACATTCACTGTGTTGTAGGATGTAATTACAGTAGACATTGATGTATATTATTAAATGGTTGTGTTGGAGGTGGTTATGAAAAAAAAACAGGTTTTTATAAAACCTTTTTGTTGCTGTTTTTATCAGTTGTTGTGTTACATGTATAAACGTGTATTCTGATTTGATAAAAGATTTGGAATCAGCATATTGGTAACAGGATTGTGGTAAAGAATTACGAAAGGTTTATGTAAATTGCTGAATAACTTTTGAAAAACTCAAGAGGGGATAGAAGCATTTGATGTCAGAGGAGGTTCAGACTACTAGTTGTAAAGATTAGACAACTTTGTTGTGTCTCAATTTCTTGAGGTGTGCTTGTTGTGGTTACTGTTTTGACTAGATTTTGGTGTTAAGAGCAAATGACCAGATAGCTACGGTGAGTCATACATGCTCCTCTGGGTAGTTTGTTTTCTTGTATATCAAGCATAATGGAAGTGTTCTTGTCAAGCAGAAATCTTTGCAGCCACTGTTGTGTGGAGTTTTGGCTTCCTGGTGCTAGATTGGTAATAAAATACCTTCTTGAGAGACAGTGGAGGCTGACTAGAGTGTTTATTTGATTCGATAAAGCATAAGCACAGAAGGTCCCCGTGAGACCCAGCATAGAGGCTGTACGGGTGATTTCACACCTCACCTGATTAGTTTGGTTTAAACGAACTCAGGTCCATCTGCCCAGTTATCATGATTCATTTGGGCTGGTGTGAAAGGTGTAAATCAAATCCTGATCCAAACAAACAAACTGACACCGCTTGAAAAGGTGTGTCTTGGTCTGCTGCCAAGTGGACTCTGGTGTGGTACGTTTGTGGTGTGAAAGCAAACAAAAAATCCACAGGATTTTGTGTGGTTTAAATATAATTTCAAAAGCTACACTTCTAAGGTAGTTAATAAATCAAATTTATCTTCACTATCCAACCACAAGAATCTGAACTGACTCAACCTGCCTTCTCTTCAATCAACAACTTTAAAACTACCAAAGAAGGGAGTGTCGTTTGCTCATTTGAATGTATGCAGCTTGAGAAACAAAATACATGAAATATGCAGCCTGGTTGAACTAAATGATATTCATATTTTTGCTTTATCAGAGACACATCTGGACTCACCATTCAATGATTCAGAGGTCACTATACAAGGTTACAATCTATTCAGGAAAGATAGAAATAAATATGGAGGGGGTGTTGCTATCTACATCCGGAGTTATATTCCAGCAAAAATACGCAATGATTTAATGATCTACATCCGGAGTTATATTCCAGCAAAAATACGCAATGATTTAATGATGGATGAGATAGAAGCCCTGTGGTTACAGGTACACCTACCTCATATAAAACCAATATTAGTTGGGTGCTGTTATAGACCGCTTAGTGCTGATGCAAAATATCTGGATAATGTCTGTGATATGTTGGATAAGACAGGAGATAGCGACAATTAAATTTATTTTATGGGTGACCTGAATATTGATGCTCTTAATCAAAATTGTCCAATGTGGAATAAGCTTTCTTCAATAGCCAAAACATGTAACATGACTCAGGTAGTGTCAGAGCCAACCAGAATATTTACGAAAAAGTATGGTAACAATACATCAACCTGCATTGACCACATTTTCACTAATATTCCTGAAAAATGCTCTAAAGCTGTATCCATATCAGTAGGCTTTAGTGATCACAATCTCGTTGCAACCAAAAGAAAAACAAAAATTCCTAAGACCCCCTCAACAATTAAGTATAAAAGGTCTTTTAGAGGGTTTAATACAGAGTTATTTGTAAAAGAGATTAGTGAGGTTAATTGGTTTAATGTATGCAAACAGGATGACCCTGAAACTGCACTAAGTGTGTTTATGAAATTATTTATGGGTGTTGCAGATAAACACGCGCCATTAAGTAAATGGACTTCTAGGTCTAAGGGTGCACCATGGATTGACAATGAGCTGATGGAATTGATGGCCAAGCGTGATAATGCAAAAAGGATTGTAAATGGAACTCATGCTCTAACTGATAGACAAAATTATTGTAAACTAAGAAATGCTGTGGTTAAACTTAATAGATGTAAAAAAAAAGGGAATATTACAAGAACAGAATTCTCGAGGCCAAGAACAACCGCAAGAAATTGTGGAAGATTCTAAACAATATCATGGGCAGGAGCACGAACGGCAACTGCCTCCTTCATTGAAACAGATGGAACGTTTATTACTAAACCACAAGACATAGCAAATTATTTCAATAACTATTTCACATCGAAGATACAGAAATTGAGAAATGCCATGAGTACTGCTGAGGACATAGGGCCACAGACAGTCATAAAGGACTGTATTATGAGGGGAAAGAGGTGTTCGTTTAAGTTCCAATACACATGTATGTTGAAAAACAATATGTTGAAATGTGTCTATTATCCCTCGCTGATGACAGATCTCCAGGCACAGATAATCTGGATGGTAAATTACTAAAAATTGCAGCAAGACATATATCCAACCCAGTATACCATATATTTAATAAATGTCTAAAGCATGGTGTGTGCCCGGAAATTTGTAAAGAGGCCAAAGTTATTCCACTGCCGAAGGATGGTAAATCTGCCCTCACAGGTCCCAACAGTCGCCCAATCAGTCTGCTGCCAGTATTGAGCAAGTTATTAGAGAAAATTGTTTATGCTCAAATTCAACATTATTTTACACGCAACTCATTATTCATGAGTAACCAGCATGCATACAAAGAAGGACATTCAACCAGTACAGCATTGGCTCAAATGACTGATGATTGGCTGAGATGTATGGAGGACAAAAGATTAGTGGGGGCAGTATTACTAGACTAAACTCAGCGGTTATGGTTTTGAATCTACTGCCTTGTCCTGGATGAGGAGTTACTTGACCTGCAGACGGCAAAGAGTGTTTTTTAATGGCAGCCTGTCTGACAGCAAAGAGCTGTACTGTGGGGTCCCACAGGGGAGCTGCTTAGGTCCTATTTTATATTCAGTTTTTACAAATGACCTTCCATTAGTGTTGAATAATGCAAAAGTTGTTATGTATGCGGATGATTCTACCATGTACAGTGCAGCAATGACAAATTTTGAGCTATCTGATATCCTGAGCATTGAACTCAAGAAAGTGGTTGACTGGGTGCACAAAAATAAATTGGTGTTAAATATCTCTAAAACAAAAAGTATGATATTTGGTTCCAGACATGCATTAGTAAATGATCCTCAACTACAGCTGTCTGTTGATGGAACACAAATTGAACAAGTAAACAAGACCAAGTTACTTGGAATAGTCTTGGATAATAAACTTTCATGGTCAGAACATATTGATCACATTATGAAGAAAATGGGTAAAAGTATTGCTGTGACAAGAAAATGTTCTAAGTATGTTGAATCAGATACTCTGAATCAAGTAATCAAGGCTTTACTGTTGTCCCATCTGGATTATTGCCCGATTATTTGGTCATCTGCAGCCACTAAAGATATTAGAAAACTTCAAATTGCATAGAACAAAGCAGCTAGAGTTGCTCTCAATTGTTCACTGCATGCAGATATCTTAAAAATGCACCAGAATTTATCATGGCTTCTGGTTGAAAACAGACAAAAATTAAGTCTTCTAACTTTAATTAGAAATTTGATTAATGATAAAAAAATCACGTTTCTTAGATCAGATAGTGTTCACCAGAAATGTAAACAAATATGCAACCAGACAATCAAGATATGATAACTTACTTACACCTAAACCAAGAACAAACTTTTTAAAACATACTGTAATGTACAGAGCCATGGTGGGATGGAACACATTACCCAATAACATCAAAAATATTAATTCAAAACACATTTTTAAAAAGGTAGCAATAGACTATTTAAATAAATTGTAAATTCAATGAATAAGAAATATAACGCAGAATTATTATTGTAGGAATTATTTGTGGGTTGAACTGTTCTGGTAACGTAATGTGATGTCTGGTGTATTCTGTAGACTCAAGGCCTTTAAAACCTGCACAGGTCAACTTTCATTAGTGGCAGTCTATTTTCTCCCAGTGTTAATCACACTTACTATAGGTACCAAAATACATCCAAATGCCTTGATCATTAACCTGTCTCTGACCTCTGTCTTTTCCCAAATGTTGAACCCAATCATTTATGTTCTACAGACACAGGAAATCAAAGAATCTGTAAAAAAAAAATATTAAAAATTAGAAATAAATCCAGAATTACAGGACAGAGAGTTATCATAAAGTGATCATTTGTGTATATTTTGTTTCATTATGTACATTAAAGTACAACTTGTCAGAGTAAAATTAATCAAGCAATAGTTACTGTAATTACGATGCAGGTTTTTTTTATCCTTGCAAATATTGTAATATGAAATTTAACTTGAATTTATTCCACAAAAAAGGACATTATAATAATTGAGCATCAACTAAAATGATCGTTTTAAAGGTAACACAATACAGTCATAACTACAGTCCACAGTATAACACATGTACAACACACATACAATAAGAGTTTTTTTCTGCTATTTGGTTTAATTTGTGTTTATATGCTTGTGTAATGGAAAGATACTCTGTTTATTTGTGTTTGTGTCTCTGCACATATAAAAAGTATTTTGTTTTCATTTTCATGTGGTCCAGAATCTAAAGTATAAAGAAGGTGATTTTTAATTTTTTACATTTATCATTATTATTAAAGATTTGTTTCATCGAGGCCAGTCTTGTTTTCTTGCCTGCATCTCTCTTCTGGATTAGTCTGCTGTGTTTTCTAACTCATCACTACTTCACATTAAACCTCTCTGGCCTTTTTACCAGACATGCAGACTTTTGTTGAATAACTTTGTGAAGCAGCCACAGGGATCATGGGTTCTGTGGAGCTGATTTCTTGAATAACATTTTTTTCTGAAAAGATGAACAGCACAGATTTGCCTAAATGTTTTGCCCTGTTTATGCAAAATTATGTTTATATTAAGGATTGTGGTCATATTGAGGCTACTTGAACCAAATGTGACATTCACTGTGTTGTAGGATGTGATTTCAGAATGCATTGATGCATATTATTAAATGGTTGTGTTGGAGGTGGTTATGAAAAGACCAGGTTTTTATAAAACCTTTTTGTTGCTGTGTCTATCGGTTGTGTTACATGTATAAAAGTGTATTCTGATTTGATAAAAGATTTGGAGGAAGCAACATATTGGTAACAGGATTGTGGTAAAAGATTACTAAAGTTTTGTGTAAATTGCTGAATCACTGTAGAATAATTGAGAAGGGGAGAGCAGCCTTTGATGTCAGAGGAGGTTCAGACTGCTAGTTGTAAAGATTAGACAACTTTGGTGTGTCTCAATTTCTTGAGGTGTGCTTGTTGTTGTTAGTGTTTTGACTGGATTTTGGTGCTTCAAGCAAATGACAAGATAGCTAAGATGAGTCATACATGCCCCTCTGGGCCGTTTGTTTTCTTGTATATCAGGCATAATGGAAGTGTTTTTGTCAAGCAGAAATCTTTGCAGCTGCTGTTGTGTGGAGTTCTGGCTTCCTGGCGCTAGATTGGTAATAAAATACCTTTTTTTAAGACAGTGGAGGCTGACTGGAGTGTTTATTTAATTGGATAAAGCATAAGCACGGAAGGTCCCCGTGAGACCCAGCAGGTACGGATGATTTCACACCTAACCAGACTAGTTTAGCTTAAACAAACTCAGATCCATCTGCCCGGTCATCATGACTCATTTGGGCCGGTGTGAAAGGTGTAAATCAAATCCTGATCAACGCAACCAAACTGACACCACTTGAAAAGGTGTGTCTTGTTCTGCTTCCAAGCGGACTCTGGTGTGGTACATTTGTGGTGTGAAAGCAAACAAACAATCAATAGGATTTTGTGTGGTTTAAATATAATTTCAAAATCTACACTTCTAGTCAATAAATCAAATTTATCTTCACTATTCAACCACACAAATCTGCTCTGACTGATACTTTGGGCTTAGTGCTGCTGTGTCTGTATGAGAGAGAGAGAGAGGGGGAGAGAGAGGGAAGAGAAGGTGGAAGGTGGGCTATTGCACCGGTGTTTCTGTAAGTTATTAAGATCACCAACAATGAAGCAGAGAAAAATGTGTGTTATCAAAAAAGTTAACAGCATGTCAAGTTCTGATCAGGCCCAACAAATCAGACATGAAACCGTGTACCTGTATAAAAACAAATGAAAGAGCGATTTCCTGCCTACCAGCACTGCTTAAATGTCTAGGTTTATTTGTAGAAATAGTTGTTGGTATAAAAGAGGGTCCTCTGTTCTGTTGTTACTAACATTATGTTTTTCACAGTAGAGACAGTTCTGCTGTGGTGCTAGTACCAGGGAAAGCCATTGTCATCTGCAATGCTGTATGGGTGCAACCTTTCTGAAACAAAATAGACGACAGTATTTCCTTTGCCTGAACACAGTTCAATGGAAGTTTTGTGAAGCGGTGCAGTGTGTGTTGGTTGGCTGGCTTGTTTGTTGGAGTTTGATGGTCCACTTGGCTAAAATCTGCCTCTGATAGTTGTTGAAGGTTTATATGGTTGACTTTATAGCTAATAGTTTGTTTATTTATTTACACATCCAGCAGTGACAGAGCAATTTCAACATTTATTTAGATTTACACTGATGGACTCGAGGCTCGTCCTACTCTCCAGTGTGCTATGTGTGAGCTCAGTCCTGCGTGTTCTTTAATGAAGCAATAGGAGAAGATATTCGGTCTCAGTTAATGTAGTTTATTAAGCAGTAAAGGAATAAAATTACAGAGCTCTGGGTCTCAACTTATTTCCCTGTAACAGAGTGGCATTATGCACGCGAGGCGTTGTCCTCTTCTCATTGGCGGTTCCACTTCCTCCTTCACCACACCACGCCCCTGCCTCATGTTAATCTGACTCCTTCCCGCTGGCGGTGGGGGCATGGTTCCTGTTTTGAAAGACAAGAGAACAACACAACTCCCTACACATGCTGTACCTTACTATCTGTACATCACTTTCTATTCTTTTTACCATATATGAAACTAATTATCTAAGCATTGCGGTATATGCTCCTCAGACTTCCTCTCCTGTGCTTCTCCACTTCTGCAAAGCAAACACATTCAGATCAGCTGAAATCATCTCAGTATTCTCATTGTTCACACATCTAAAACTTACATAGTGAAACACAACTTATAGTAAAACACATAAAATCATTCTATTCCCAACAGTCCCCCTTTTGGCCTCATAGGACTGAGGCCACTTTTTTCAGTCCCAATGTATCCAGGTCCCCCTTTTTAGGTCTTGTGATTACTGCACTTTTTGTTTCTTTTGAAACAAAAAGTTATAACTCCCCCTTTTGGTCTCATACACA
>NC_065508.1:13067210-13073837 GCF_006386435.1 Epinephelus moara | reverse complement strand
TATGTCCTCCAGTGTTCGGGCAGGTGTCTCTGCCACTGCACACTGACTCCAGTGATACCATGTGTCACCTTTTCCCTGGAGTTTGACGGCGTGGGACGTCCGTTCCACGACTTTGTAGGGACCAGTCCACCTTGGCTCTGACCACTTTCGTTTGATCACCTTGAGCAGGACCCACTCTGATGTTGGGGGGTCTTTCCCTTCTGCTCCGTCCCGAGCTGTGGTCACCTGTTTGGAGAAAGCTGACACCAATGCTGTTAGTTGGTCATAATACGGTTTGTATTGCATAGGGCTTTCTATTTCTTCTGTAGTTTGGATCCCAGCTCCCGGTCCTGGGAACTGGTGTCCTGTTTTTAGTTCATATGGCGTGAACCCTGTCAATGAGTTCACTGAGCTCCTGATTGACAGTAGAGCTAGGGGTAGAGCATCTACCCAGCTCATTTTAGTCTGAGCACAGATTTTGCCTATTTTTCCCTTAATAGACTGGTTCATCCTTTCCACCTTGCCCTGTGACTGAGGATGATAGACTGTGCCAAATGTGTGTTTTAGCCCCAATGCCTTCTCTGCCTGCTGTAGGTCTTTGTTTTTGAAGTGAGTCCCGTTATCAGATCTGATTCGTTTGGGGAACCCGTGCCTGGGGATATATTGATTTATCAGAAATTTGATTACTGTCTTTGCATCCTCTGATTTGGCAGGTATGGCTTCTGGCCAGCCGGTGTATGCATCCACCGCCACTAGAAGGTACCTGTGTCCTCCCACTCTTTCTATCATATCTGTGTAGTCAATAATGATCTCTTGACCTGGGAGTTTAGGGAGAGGAAATTTCCCTTGGTGTGGTTTCACTGTGGGTCTGACATTATATTCTGTACATATTTTACATTCTCTGATGTGATTCTCAATCATGGCTGGCAGAAAAGGGTGCCACCAATGAGTGAGACCTCGCACCATTTGCATCATTCCACAATGAGTCACCCCGTGAGCCTCCTGGAGGACTGATCTCATCAGCCCTGGGGGTAACACTGGTCTTCCGTCCGGAGACCTCCACACACCCTCTGTTCTCACTGCTCCTCTCTCTTTCCAGACTGTAAGCTCCTGTGGAGAAGCTTTCTGCTGCTCTTCTATTAACATATTTACATCACATGGTGGCAGGAGATCATGTACTGTTTTCTCTGTTTGTAACATGATATGCTGTTGACTATATCCTGCCTTTCTCTTGGCTGCCCTGTCTGCAGCCTCATTTCCCCTAGCAATAGCTGTCCCTGCTTTATCATGGCCCTTACACTTAATGACTGCTACCTGTGCTGGCTTCATCACTGCCTCCTGTAGCCTCTTCATATCTTTTTTGTGTTTAATGGTTTTTTTTGCTGCTGTTAAAAAACCAGATCTGATCCACTGTGTCATTTCCACATGGATTGCTCCTACAACATATGCAGAGTCTGTGTAGATGTTCGCTCTCTTCCCTTCTGACCATTCTAGAGCTGCAATCATTGCCTGTCACCCTTTCCGTGAGGACTTCCTCAAACCCGGTTTCTGTCTGTCTCACCACTGCATATGCTGCTTTCAGTCCCTCAGTTGGATGCCTGAAACAGCATCCGTTTGTGAACAGTGTTTCCTCTGCGTTAGTCAGGGGCTTCGCCTGCAAATCTTCTCTCACCCTGGTGTCTTTCTGCACCTTTTCCTCACACCTGTGTGGCTCGCCCTCTCCCATGTTATCTGCCATGTTTACACCTTCATGTGTGAATGTTATGTGTGGTGCATTTAAGATCTTTTCCAGCCTCGTCTGTCTGAGTGATGTCATAGTAAATGCCGCTGAGTTTACATATGCCACTATGCTGTGCGTTGTTAGTACAGTCAGTGCGTGTCCCATCACTATGTGTGCTATTTTCTGCAAAATTTTTGCCACTCCTGCTGCATGTCGTGTGCACGGTGGGTGTGTGTAACATGCGTTCTGCGTCTGGATGGTCAGTCTTTTCCCTACCATGAAACCTCTCTATCTGTCGGTGTTCCAGGATCGCCTTGTCTGTAGCTCCCTGCCTGATGCGATATGCTTTCTCAGAGGGTGAGAAATCCACCTGAGGAATTTGGGTGCGGATCCAATCAGTGAGTTGCATTAACCTCTTACACATAGGGCCCAAGTCTTTGGCCTGATGTTTTGCATGGATTGCCAGAGATATGTGAGGGGAGGCTTCTTCCTCCCCTTCATACCACTGTTGCTGTTCTGAAGCGAGGTCAACAGCTGCAGCCACTCCCTCATTACCCACCAGTATACAGGACGACTGTATATCCCACCTGTTACCTTCAATTTCATTATAAAATGCCTGCTGATACATCTCATCCCCTTTTCTATCATAATAGAGTGTTACATGGAAGGGATCAGGAGGAGGGGTGTAGGGATTTAATGATTGAACCCAAGGGCGCCATGACTGATAGAGAGCGCAAATCCCAGGAGTTGCTGTGGTGTTTGGCTCGAGGAGGCCCCAGTAGATATCTGCCCACTGTCCTTCAGCTGTGGGGGATGTGTCTGCAGATAACATTTGTGAAGAGGAATGTACAGTTGATAATGAGCAGTTCACAGTGTACCCGTTTGGGAATGTCACTATCAGTCTGTCCGGGCTGCACAGGATGGAGGCTCCACACTTTAATAACACATCTCTGCCCAAAAGGTTAACAGGACATGCCATTGAGGAAACAAATGTGTGTGGAAATGTCTGATCTCCTTGGAGTATGGTAGTGGTGAGTGGTTTTGTGAGTGGCAGATTTTCTGATTGACCCGAGAACCCAGTTAATTTCAACCACTGATGATGACATGTCAGTAGCCGACACAGGGAGGTTTAATGTGGAATACCGTGCCCCCGTGTCTAGCATGAAAGGCAGTTCTCGATTCAGTACTTTCAGTCGCAGGTAGGGGTCTGCCAGCCCCTCCCACGTGGGGGTTCTTGGGCCCCGTCAATATCCTTGGGAATCTTCCCAGGTCATCAGAGGATATTGACCCTGTGGAGCGACAGTGGCATTGGGTTCTTGATGCACATGATCTTGATAACCTCCCCTGGGCGGTCCCTGATACCCACCCCTGGGGGGTCTGTTTCCGCCACCCCTGAGAGGTCTGAGCTGCCTGCCTCGCATCCGGTGCATCCTGTCCTCCAACCACTCGGGGTCAGCATTTCATGAGCAGGTCTGGTGTGGACAGCGTTCCTGCCAATGCGACGGGTCTCCACAATGGAAGCACCCCCCATCGCCCTGACCCCCTCTTGGGCCGCCACGATTTCCCCCCCTGCCTCTGAATCTTCCTGTACCACCTCGGGAGCCACTCCAATGGGGAGGGCGAGGGTCTACCCACTCAGGGGTTGGAAAAAGATCTGGGGTAACTGTGGGTGATGGCTGAGGCTGCTGAACCATTTGATTGGTTGATTTTTTGTCTTTTTTCGCATCGTTTGTTTTACGACGTGCATCCTCCAATTGAAGTTTGAGCAGCTGAACCTGTGCTGAGTCTGTGTTTTCCTCATCTTCCGCCTGTTTAGCTCTGTGTTTTTTCATGTGGTGTGTGAGGTGTTTCTCCCACTGTTCAGTGGAACAGCCAGGAAGGTCAGGGTTGTTCTCTAAGGATTCTTTTACCTTCGTGGGCAGTCCCTCTAACACGGCCTTTCTGAACAGGGTGGTTTGTAGGTCACAAGACCCTGGGTGTACTCCAGTCACATCTACCCATGTGTTCTTACATCTGCTAAGGAATGTTGCGGCGTTTTCGTCAGGTTCGATGTGAAACGTGAGCGTGTGCATGGCGCCAGACGGAATGGGAAACTGTTGTCGCATGGCCCGACCGATAGCAGTGGCATGGTGGGCGAATGGCTCTTTATCTGTTAAGTTAACTGTTTTTGCCAACGTCTCAAGTGCAGTTAAATCCCAGCTGGAGAGCTGTTGTCCCAGTAGCGCTCTCCAGTCCCCTAATGCTAATTTGTGACCCATGGTTTGTTTACAGAAACGCTCCATCCAGGGGCCCCCTCCCTCTAAGGGCGGGGGCATCTTATCCAGGATGCAGTGCATATCTGTAAAGGAGAAGGGTTGGTATACCTCTCCTCCTCCTGGGGTCTTTTCCAGGAGTGGCATGGCGAATGTTTTTGGCTTGTTCTTATTTTGTCGGAGATTATAAGGAGAACGTGTACGACCTGAACGTGAGCTCGCAGCACTGTGTGGCATTTTGGTTGACTTCATTATTCCTGTTAGTCTTACAGCCCTCGTATCATAGTCGCCCTCAGAGTCTGACCCTGACCATCCTTGACTTTCCTCATCCTCCATCTCCTCTATCTCAGAACACTCCTCTGGTTCTTCTATCCTTTCCTCATTTCTCCTTTCTCTGTTGCTTCTATCTGACCTCTCTCTTTGTGCCCTCAACTGAAACACTGCCTCTGCTAGTGGCCTCGGCTCCTCCTCCATTGCTTCCACTTTAGGGGTGCTGGAGGAAAGAGGGCTCTGTTTCATGCTTCTCTTGCTGTCTCTGCTCTCTATGCTGCACACATCATCCTGCATGTCCCTACTCCTGTCTACGGATCTCAGAGTCTCCTGATGCACATTCTGCGCGCCCGCCACAATACTCATCACGTCCTGTCTCAATGCCTCCACCTGTACTATTCCCTGTCTTATTTCCTTCATCACTTCCTCTTTGGCCTTCACATACTCTTCTTCCCCTATCACATCTGTATTAAGCACACCGTCTTTAATCATCAACATTGGCATTTGCATATTCTTCCCTGAATATGGTGGGGGAATTGAAGCTGTGGGTGTTTGGGGTAGCTCAGGATACAACCTATTAGAGGTGGGCTCTGGTGGGGGTGAGGCTGGATCCGATGCAGGAGCAGACAGAGGTTGCTTATCTTTGTTTTGTTTTTTGTGACTTTTGTCTGTGTTTTTCCAATAGGCCATGGCTGTAACTGCCATCTGATGGAGCAGAGCTCGTTTGCGCTCCTTCATTTCTTTCTGATTTTTCCATTTTCTCTTTATAAATTTAGGTTCATTCTCCTTTTTAGCGTGTTCTTCCAAATCATTTCGTGCTTTTACTTCTGCAGCCTGCAATTTCTTTGTGACGTTTCCCGCCTCATCATCCCCAGGCAACTCACCTTGTGCCTGTAATGCCTTCCACAACTCATCAAACTCCCTACCAACTTCCTGTCTCCGCTTATCCTCTACTCCTGACAACAACTGTTTTCTAATTTCCCTAAACTGAGTTTTTACCAGCATGGGAGGGCAGCCTCCCTGCTCGTGACAGTCCCTGTCGAATTCGCCGATCATCACGTTTCTCTGTCCCTCTTCTACTCTGACTTGTTTCGACCAGTAAGGTACTGCTGCACACAATAAAAAAACAAAAACAAAACAAAACTGTACTCAATGCTTTGTGCCACGTGACCACTCTACAATGCAGTCCACGCGGGCTTATTATTCAAAAAACAAAACTGTACACAATGCTTTGTGCCACGTGACTGCTCTACAATGCAGTCCATATGGGCTTATTATTCCCCTTCTATCGCTGTGATTTCGCTGCTTAAGTTCCACCAGTTGCAGGCCGACACACCCAAGCTTCTACACCGCTCTCCTAGGAGGGTGCGGGATGCCTATGGCTCGGCGACAGTTGGCTTCTATGTGAAGGCAAAATTACACAGCTTCCTCTTTTTCTTCCCCACAGAACACGACCACCGCTCAGGCACTGAGAGAGCAGGAATTTGAGTCACCTCTAATGGACTCTACACAACTCTCTCGTCCCGTAAAATAGCTGGTTGTCGGTAAGCCACCCACACAACACTTTTCCCTTATTTAAAATACTGTTTTATTTACACTCCCAATATCAGGGTGGTTCTGCGGACCATTGAATAGATGTCTCAACATGATCACATGGAAAACGCTCCCCTGCCCGCAGAACTCTGTAACCTCTTTTTTGTGTTGTAGCAATCTACACAAAGCTCTTTCAACCTCAGACAACCTGTGTCTTCAGACTATATTCTCAGCTGTCCAAGGAGCAACCTTATGGGTCCTCCCCGAGCTTATCCACCTCCGGACACTCGTCTTTTTCTTTTTTAGAGATTAGATGGAAAACCTAGTCTCAGGGCTTTTAGGAGTCAAATTTATGATTTGCTCCAGGGCCTTGCACCCTGTCCTGTCGAGGTGTTGACTATGTTTCGTATTTAGGAGTCAAATTTATGATTTGCTCCAGGGCCTTTCACCCTCTGCCCCGGGGCATTTCACTTTTGTGTTTTGTTTTAATTTTATTCCTTTACATTTTAGACTAGAAGACTTTAGTACAATGACAGCACAAGTTTTAGCGTTGCAGAACTTCGATAAAACAGGCGTCTGCTTACCTTCTTTTTAGGCCGCGGCAAGTGTCACGATACTGCTGTCCTCCGCTGTTGAATGTCTTTTGTCCCATCACTTCTCCGTCTCCATCACGTCGGGGTCACCAATTTGATGGACTCGAGGCTCGTCCTACTCTCCAGTGTGCTATGTGTGAGCTCAGTCCTGCGTGTTCTTTAATGAAGCAATAGGAGAAGATATTCGGTCTCAGTTAATGTAGTTTATTAAGCAGTAAAGGAATAAAATTACAGAGCTCTGGGTCTCAACTTATTTCCCCTGACGAACAACAAAGGTGTG
>NC_065508.1:13054685-13065970 GCF_006386435.1 Epinephelus moara | reverse complement strand
TGGCTTCCATTGATATTCATCTTGTTTAGTTATTCATGTATTGGCTATGCATTGTCTAAAGTGGCCACAGCTCAGGAAAGACTCAAGGCCTTTAAAACCTGCACAGGTCATCTTTCATTAGCGGCCATCTATTTTTTCCCAATATTAATCTCATATACTTTTGTTAGTGAAAATCATCCAAATGCCCTCATCATTAACCTGACTATGACCTCTGTCTTTTCCCAAATGTTGAACCCAATCATTTATGTTCTACAGACACAAGAAATCAAAGAATCTGCAAAAAAAATATTAAAATTTAGAAATAAATCCAGAATTACGGTAAAGAAAGTCATTATAAAGTGATCATTTGTGTATATTTTGTTCCATTATGTACATTAAAGTACAAAATTAATCAAGCAATAGTTTCTGTAAATACTAAGTACTTTTTTTACCCTTGCAAATATTGTAATATAAAATTTAACTTGAATTTATTCCACAAAAAAGGACATTATAATAATTGAGCGTCAAATTAAATAACCATTTTAAAGGTAGCACAATACAGTAATAACTACAGTCCACAATATAACACATGTACAACACACATACAATAAGAGTCGTTTTCTGCTATTTGGTTTAATTTGTGATTATATGCTTGTGTAATGGAAAGATACTCTGTTTATTTTGTCATCAAAGTTTGTGTCTCTGCACATTACTTGATGGACTCTACTGTATATAAAAATAGTATTTTCTTTTCATTTTCATGTGGTCCAGAATCTAAAGTATAAAGAAGGTGATTTTTAATTTTTTACATTTATCATTATTATTAAAGATTTGTTTCATCAAGGCCAGTCTTGTTTTCTTGCCTGCATCTCTCTTCTGGATTAGTCTGCTGTGTTTTCTAACTCATTACTACATCACAGTAAACCTTTCTGGCCTTCTTACGGGACATGCAGACTTTTTATGAAGAAATTTAAATTGCTGAATTACCTAAGAATAACTGAGAAGGGGATAGCAGCATTTGATGTCAGAGGAGGTTCAGACTGCAAGTTTAAACGACTTTGCTGTGTCTTAATTTCTTGAGGTGTGCTTGTTGTGGTTACTTGTTTTGACTGGATTTTGGTATTTAGAGCAAATGACCAGATAGAGTCATACATGCCCCTCTGGTAGCTTGTTTTCTTGTATATCAGTTATAATGGAAGTGTTTTTGTCAAGCAGAAATCTTTGCAGCCACAGTTGTGTGGACTTTTGGCTTCCTGGCGCTAGATTGGTAATAAAGTACCTTCTTGTAAGACAATGGAGTGTTTATTTAATTCTATAAAGATTAATCACTGAAGGTCCCCATGTGACGCAGCATAGAGGCTCTAAGGGTGATGTCACACCTGACTTGATTAGTTTGGTTTAAACAAGCTCAGTTCCATCTGCCCGGTTATCTTGATTCATTTGGGGTGGTGTGAAAGGTTTAAATCAAATCCTGATCAACACAACCAAACTGACAATACTTGAAAAGGTGTGTATTGGTGAGCTTCTAAAGGGACTCTGGTGTGGTACGTTTGTGGTGTGAAAGCAAACAAACAATCCACAGGGTTTTATGTGATTTAAGCATGATTTCAAAAGCTAAACCACTAAGTTATTAATAAGTTGAACACAGTGGGTTGGGTCACACCATTCGATGCAGAGCAAGCAGTTTACTACAGTTGCTCGCTGTGGATGACCCTCTGCAATTAATCTCACCTGTTACTTTTCCAATTGGACAGCTGATTTATTTGCTTGAAGCAGAGGTCAGTGACTTCACTGGGGACACTGGTCTCATTTGCGTCTTTCACTGGCCACTTGCTTTCAATTCCCTCACCAGTTTACTGGTAAAAAAAAAAGACAAAACAAAAAGCACAGCAACCATTGCCGCTTCGGTGCTTTGAAGCATCAGCCCTAGTAACAGATGTGTATGTCAGCACGGGTATTTCCCTAATCAATAGGTCAAAAGCTATTAAAGCTTATGTGCTTGTATATATTAAACTGGATAAAAAATGATCCTGCAGTAGTAGGCCCTGATTTATTCCTGCACGAGACACCTGCTTTACACCCTGTATCAACGCCCAGACTGGAGGGGAAACCAATTCACTGCTCTCTAGCCCAGACTGGAGGGGAAACCAATTCACTGCTCTCTATTGACTTTGTATTGTGTGAAGGTGTCTGCTTGCGTCTACCAGCACAAATTCCTAAAAGCTGCTGTGTGATGGGATGCACTACCTACAGCGTTGATAACCCAGAACTAAGTTTTGATGAACTGCTGAACCAAAGAAACTGAGCTTTTAAGCTATAAGATGTGGCATCAGGAGGAAGGTACGGGAAAACTGGGGGATCCTGACACTCCGTATGCCTTTGTGCAGCCAACATTTTGCTAATTTGGTCAGACAAACTATAGAGGTTGATGCCAGCTATACTATGTAAGGCCCGGTTTTGATCTTTGTTAGGTTAAAAGATGATCTCACCTGATTCGATCATATTGTTGTAAATATCACTATATCACTTCTGGCCATTCAGTGGGATGATTTTACCATGATTAACAAGGTAAGGAGAAGAGACACTGACATAGGTTTATACTGCAAGTGCATGTGTGCTGCTTCTCTTTGTGTTTAATTGTTAAGTGGAAATGATATGAAATGTGCAGAACATGGCGTTTCTTTTTAAACGTCAGCATTGTTGAAATGACACTGGGGGTCATGGTACCTTCACTAACGTTGTTCTCAACCCCCTGTCAATACTAGCCACGATGCTAACAAAAACATTAGATGCTTTAGTTCATGTGAAGTGCAAAACCTTGTCAGTTGATCCCTGCGATTCGTCCTTCGCCTCTTCTCTGTGTTGTTCAAAGGAAAAGTTAAGGGGCTTTATTTTCAGCAGTGTTAAACACGTTAACTTCGAGCCTTAACATTAACTTATAGCTCATTGTACTGATTACTTTTTTGCGGTATTGTCCACCTTTCTCTCACTGCAAAATTCTGAAATGAACTGATAAGTCCCCAGTGAACAGAGTTCAGTGAAAGTTTTGTAAAGTGCTGGAGTGTGTGTTTGAGTTTGATAGTCCACTTGGCAAACATCGGTCTCTGATAGTTGTTGAAAGTTAAGATGATAACCTTGTTAGTTAAAAGTTGCCTATATACACATCCAGCAGTGACACAGCAATGTCCTCATTCATTTAGATTTACACTTATGGTCACCTAGCTGAATGTAAGTCCAGTGCCTGCTCTCTGAGACCTGTTTTTGGTCTCTAATGCCTAAGGGAAATATTTTGCTTTTACTGTGTTCACTGGCTAGTCGCCAGCTGTGTTTGTTTGCCATGTCATGTTGAGCAGGTACTCACTAGGGCACCAACCATGGGCCATATTAATCCATTGCAGAAAATCGTCCCCAAAAACTACAAGTATTGCATGCTGTAAATATTAACAATAAACGTCTTCAGTGGGGATGAATGGGCTTGGGGTTAAGCCAAAGACAGAAAGTCCTGTAATATGAACAAATTACATAAAAATACAGTGGATGCTTCAACAGCTTCCAATAGAAAGTTGCAGCAAAGAATCCTGTGAGTATATTTCATGAATGCAGTAAGGTCATTGGATTGATTTATTTTTTTTCTGATTGATACGTACAATGGACTCAAGGGATCAGACAAAAGAGAGGTCAGAGAGGAGCTCCAGTCTGTCTACATCACAGAACACAGTGCTGACGTGCAGCTCTGTTCTCTACAGTAGACATCGTGCTTCAGACAGTATGAGTTTGACTGAAATTTTACAATGGAGTTTTTTAACTCAGCTCTTGGAAAAAACATCACCTTTGTGAGACCTGAATACTTCATAATAAGGGGATTTATTGGTATACCTAATATCAATTATTACTATGTCTTTCTCTTTTTTGTTTATGTTGTTGCAGTGCTGGGAAACACACTTGTGATGGTCGTCATATACTTGGATCATAATCTGAGAACTCCAAAATATGTTGTAGTTTTTAATTTAGCATTTGCAGACCTGTTTAGTAGCACTGCTTTGGTGCCAAAGGTTCTTGATATCTTTCTGTTTAACCATCACTACATCCCCTACAATGACTGCTTGACGTTCCTTTTTTTCTGCTACACTAGCCTTTCAATGCAGGCTTTTAATCTGATTGCACTGTCCTATGACAGACTGATAGCTATCATTTACCCACTGCACTATCAAGTGAAGGTGACCAACAGGTTCATGCTGTCTTTGATTGCCTCTTTCTGGGTCTTTGTCATAATTGCAGTACTCATTGCAGTTGGCCTTCTTACAAGACTTTCCATCTGTAAATCTGTGGTTATTAACAGCTATTTCTGTGACCATACCCAGATATATCCACTTGCATGTAATGACTATTTCCCCAGCTATGTAATTGGTCAGGTGTGTGTGTGTGTTATTCTCTGGCTTCCATTGATATTCATCTTGTTTAGTTATTCATGTATTGGCTATGCATTGTCTAAAGTGGCCACAGCTCAGGAAAGACTCAAGGCCTTTAAAACCTGCACAGGTCATCTTTCATTAGCGGCCATCTATTTTTTCCCAATATTAATCTCATATACTTTTGTTAGTGAAAATCATCCAAATGCCCTCATCATTAACCTGACTATGACCTCTGTCTTTTCCCAAATGTTGAACCCAATCATTTATGTTCTACAGACACAAGAAATCAAAGAATCTGCAAAAAAANTTGTCTAAAGTGGCCACAGCTCAGGAAAGACTCAAGGCCTTTAAAACCTGCACAGGTCATCTTTCATTAGCGGCCATCTATTTTTTCCCAATATTAATCTCATATACTTTTGTTAGTGAAAATCATCCAAATGCCCTCATCATTAACCTGACTATGACCTCTGTCTTTTCCCAAATGTTGAACCCAATAGTTTATGTTCTACAGACACAAGAAATCAAAGAATCTGCAAAAAAAATATTAAAATTTAAAATAAATCCAGAATTACGGTAAAGAAAGTCATTATAAAGTGATCATTTGTGTATATTTTGTTCCATTATGTACATTAAAGTACAACTTGTTAGAGTAAAATTAATCAAGCAATAGTTACTGTAAATATAGTGTAGTTGTTTTGCCTTTACAAATATTGTAATATGAAATTTAACTTGAATTTATTCAACTAAAATAACCATTTCAACGGTAACACAATACAGTCATAACTACAGTCCACAGTTTAAAACATGTACAATCGATCAGTTTTATTTGCACAGACTCAAAGGTCCAGTAAAAAACATACAACATAAAAAAATATACAATACAAAACAAAAACAATACATCAAGACACATATAATAAGTAGTTTTCTGCTATTTGGTTTAATTTGTTTATATGCTCATGTAATGGAAAGATACTCTGTTTATTTTGTCATCAAAGTTTGTGTCTGCACATTTTTTGATGGAGTCTACTGTATATAAAAAAATTACGTTGTTATTATTTTCATTTGGTCCTAAATCTAAACCATAAAAGAAGGTGATTTTTTTTATTTTTATCCTGTATTTATAATATTTAAGATTTATTTCATCGAGGCCAGTCTTTTCTTTCCTGCTTCTCTCTTCTGAATTAGTCCCCTGTGTTTTCTAACTCATCACTACTTGACATTAAACCTTTCTGGCCTTTTTACCGGACATACACACTTTTCTTGAAGAACTTTGTGAAGCAGCAACAGGAATCATGGGTTCTGTGAAGGTGAATGCTTTAATAACATTTTTTTTTAAGGATGAACAGCACAAATTTGCCTAAATGTTTTGCCCTGTTTATGCAAAATGATGTTTATATCAAGGATTGTGGTCATATTGAGGCTACTTGAACCAAATGTGACATTCACTGTGTTGTAGGATGTAATTTCAGAATGCATTGATGTATATTATTAAATGGTTGTGTTGGAGGTGGTTATGAAAAGACCAGGTTTTTATCAAACCTTTTTGTTGCTGTGTCTATCGGTTGTGTTACATGTATAAAAGTGTATTCTGATTTGCTAGAAGATTTGGAGGAAGCAGCATATTGGTAATAGGATTGTGGTAAAAAAATAACTAAGAAGGGGAGAGCATCCTTTGATGTCAGAGGAGGTTCAGACTGCTAGTTGTAAAGATTAGACAACTTTGGTGTGTCTCAGCTTCTTTAGGTGTGCTTGTTGTTGTTAGTGTTTTGACTGGATTGTGGTGTTAAGAGCAAATGACAAGATAGCTAAGATGAGTCATACATGCCCCTCTGGGTAGTTTGTTTTCTTGTATATCAATTATAATGGAAGTGTTTTTGTCAAGCAGAAATCTTTGCAGCTGCAGTTTTGTGGAGTTTTGGCTTCCTGATGCTAGATTGGTAATAAAGTACCTTCTTGTAAGACAATGGAGGCTGACTGGAGTCTTTATTTAATTTGATAAAGCATAAGCACAGAAGGTCCCTTTGAGACCCAGCAGGTATGGGTGATTTCACACCTAACCTAATTAGTTTAGTTTAAACAAACTCAGGTACATCTGCCTGGTTATCATTATTCATTTGGGCTGGTGTGAAAGGTGTAAATCAAATCCTGATCAACACAACCAAACTGTTACCACTTGAAAAGGTGTGTCTTGGTCTGTGTTCGAAACTGTCCACTCACTCACTCACTCACTATTCCCTATTTCGTGTTTACTATATAGTGCAGTACATGGGGAACGACTGAACGAGATTTCGCACACTAACTGAAATTTTCTTAACGTCGTTGCGTCAGTAGCTGCGCCGCATACTCCTGTGACGCAAGTGGACGGGCCGAGCATTATGTAAACAAACCGGGCGCTTTGAGGATGATCGAACTGTATGGTGGTTGTACTTTTTGTCAATAAATTGTTGAAATGTCAATGGTGTGGACGTTTGGTTTTGTCAGCTACGGTTGTGTGTCTGCATTGTGAGCTGTAATAGCCCACGTTAGTGCACGAGCTATAAGCTATCTGGCTCGTGCGAGCTATGTGGCTATTGTTAGCTCGTGAGCTGACGTTACCGGCTAGCATCCTATTCGTTTCTTTTCTTTTTGTGTCATCTTTGCGGTTGTTGTTCTTCTTCTCCTCTGGCAAAAGACGACCGCATTGCATTGTGGTATACGGGAGTAAAATGTAGGGTAAATCGTTTGTTCACTCACATTTGCTGTGCATTGTGGGTATTTTATAGTCCACTATATAGTGAATGAAATTAACCGCGGAGAATTCGAACAACACTACAAAATGGCGAACACACTATATAGTGCACTATATCCGTGATAGGGAGCGATTTCGAACACAGTGTTGGTCTGTTTCCAAGGGGACTCTGGTGTGGTACGTTTGTGGTGTGAAAGCAAACAAACAATCAACAGGATTTTGTGTGATTTAAATATAATTTCAAAAGCTACACTTGTAGTTAATAGATCAAATTTATCTTCACTATACAACCACACGAATCTGACCTGACTGATACTTTGGACTTAGCGCTGCTGTGTGTGTGTGTGTGTGTGTGTGTGTGTGTGTGTGTGTGTGTGTGCGCGAGTGTGTGTGCGAGTGTGTGTGTGAGTATGTGAGAGAGACAGAGAGAGAGAGAGAGAGAGAGAGAGATCATTAAGGTCACCAACAACGACGCAGAGAAAAGTGTGCGTTATTAAAAAAAAGTTAACAGCATGTCGAGCTCTGATCAGGCCCAACAAATCAAACATGATCCCACGCAATTCCTGTCCAAGCCCAACCCTGGTGCGAACAAGCCACTCTCTTTCTCTAGTTTTCTGTCCCTCTCGCGCCCTCTGTCACTCTCCGCTGGTTGTTCACTATATTTCTCTGTTGTTCTGTCACTTTCCTCTCTCTGTCGCAGTTCCCCCCTTTCCCTCTGCATCCCTCTTGATTCAGTTAGTGCAACTCCTGCCATATAAACACGAGTACTGCCAGTTTCATTAAAATACATCAATGAATAAACACTGGTTAGTTGGCGTGAACCCCACCTGATTCAAGCGCAGGGGAATAATGAGAAATTATAGCCTGCTGCAAATCTGGCGGGTCAGGTTGGGTCTGCTTGGGCTCTAAGTTCAAAGCTCTAACCAGCAGCCATTTAAAAATATGTTGTAGACTTCTGCCTGTATAAAAACAAATGAAAGAGCAATTTCCTGCCTACCAGCACTGCTTAAATGTCTAGGTTTATTTGTAGAAATAGTTGTTGGTACAAAAGAGGGTCCTCTGCTCTGTTTTTTACTGACATTATGTTTCCCACAGTAGAGACTATTCTGCTGTGGTGCTAGTACCAGGGAAAGTCATTTTCAACCACAATACTGTATGGGTGCAACCTTTCTGAAACAAAACAGTATTTTCTTTGCCTGAACACAATTCAGTAGAAGTTTTGTTTGTTGTTTGTTGGTTGGCTGGCTTGTTTGTTGGAGTTTGACGGTCCACTTGGCTAACATCTGCCTCTGATAGTTGTTGAAGTTTTATATGGTAAACTTGTTAGCTAACAGTTGCTTATTTACACATCCAGCAGTGACAGAGCAATGTCATAATTTATTTAGATTTACACTTATGGTCTTCTAGCTGAATGTAAGTCCAGTGCCTGCTCTCTTAGTTCTGTTTTTGGTCTGTAATGCCTAAGGGAAACATTTTGTTCTTGAACTGCTTACTGTGTTCACTGGCTAGTCTCCAGCTGTGTTTGTTTGCCATGTCATGTTGAGCAGGTACTCACTAAGGCAACAAACATGGGCCATATTAATCCTTTGCGGACAAATGTCTCCAAAATCTACAAGTATTGCATGCTGTAAATTATTAACAGTTAACGTCCTCAGTGGGGATGAATGGGCTTGGGGTGGAATGCCAAAAATAGAGTGTGCAAAACTAATGAAAGAAAGATTACTGTCCTGGGTCGTTTTGGTCTTTTATTGGATTTGTTGACAATAAGAAGAATCCTGAACAATACCAGCCTTATCCTGTAATATGAACAAACTACATGAAAATACGGTGGATGCTTCAACGCCTTCCAATAGAAAGCTGCAGCAAAGAATCCTGTGAGTATATTTCATGAATGCAGTAAGGTCATTGGCATGTTTTTTTCTGATTATTACATACAGAGGACTCAAGGGATCAGATAAAAGATAAGCTCCAGTCTGTCTCCATCACAGAACACAGTGCTGACCTGCAGCTCTGTTCTCTACAGTAGACATCGTGCTTCAGACAGTATGAGTTTGACAGAAATTTTACAATGGAGTTTTTTAACTCAGCTCTTGGAAAAAACATCACCTTTGTGAGACCTGAATACTTCATAATAAGGGGATTTATTGGTATACCTAATATCAATTATTACTATGTCTTTCTCTTTTTTGCTTATGTTGTTGCAGTGCTGGGAAACACACTTGTGATGGTTGTCATATACTTGGATCATAATCTGAGAACTCCAAAATATGTTGCAGTTTTTAATTTAGCATTTGCAGACCTGTTTAGTAGCACTGCTTTGGTGCCAAAGGTTCTCGATATCCTTCTGTTTAACCATCACTACATCCCCTACAATGACTGCTTGACGTTCCTTTTTTTCTGCTACAGTAGCCTTTCAATGCAGGCTTTTAATCTGATTGCACTGTCCTATGACAGACTGATAGCTATCATTTACCCACTGCACTATCAACTGAAAGTGACCAACAGGTTCATGCTGTCTTTGATTGCTTCTTTCTGGGTCTTTGTCATAATTGCTATGCTCATTTTAGCTGGCCTTCTTACAAGACTTTCCTTCTGTAAATCTGTGGTTATTACCAGCTATTTCTGTGATCATGGCCAGATGGTCCAGCTTGCATGTAATGACTATTTCCCCAGCAATGTCCTTGGTTATTTGTTAGTAGTTCTTATTCTTTGGCTTCCATTGATATTCATCTTGTTTAGTTATTCATGTATTGGCTATGCATTGTCTAAAGTGGCCACAGCTCAGGAAAGACTCAAGGCCTTTAAAACCTGCACAGGCCATCTTTCATTAGCGGCCATCTATTTTTTCCCAGTGTTAATCTCATATACTTTTGTTAGTGAAAGGCATACAAATAACCTCATCATTAATCTGACTCTGACCTCCGTCTTTTCCCAAATGTTGAACCCAATAGTTTATGTTTTGCAGACACAAGAAATCAAAGAATCTGTGAAAAAAATACTGAAAATCAGAATATAAACCCCAAATTACAGGACAGAAAGTAATCATAAAGTGATCATTTGTGTATATTTTGTTCCTTTATGTACATTAAAGTACAACTTGTTAGAGTAAAATTAATCAAGCAATAGTTATTGTAAATAGTATTTCCTTTTTTACCCTTGCAAATATTGTAAAATGAAATTTAACTTAAATTTATTCGACAAACGGGGCGTCGGTGGCTTAGTGGTACAACAGGCGCCCCATATACAAGGCTGTTGCCGCAGCGGACCCGGTTCGAGTCCAGCTTGTGGCCCTTTGCTGCATGTCATCCCCCTCTCTCTCCCCCGTTCACACTTGGCTGTCCTATCCATTAAAGGCAAAAATGCCCAAAAACATATTTAAAAAAAAATTCCACAAAAAAGGAGATTATAATGAATTGAGCGTCAAATAAAATAACCATTTTAAAGGTAGCACAGTACAATAATAACTACAGTCCACAGTATAACACATGTACAACACACATACAAAAAGAGTAGTTTTCTGCTAATTGGTTGAATTTGTGTTTACATCCTTGTGTTATGGAAAAATACTCTGTTTATTTTGTCATCAAAGTTTGTGTCTCTGCACATTTCTTTCTGATGTATATAAATATATATATATATATATATATATGTATATGTATGTGAGGGGGGTTATTGCTGCATGCTAATATAGATAATGGTAAACATGCAAATAAATTTATTTAGCACAGAATAGATTTGTTTTGCTCAAAAAAAAAAAATTATTTGCTTGCATATAATTTCTCTTCAAAATGCAGTTTATGTGTGTGCAAAACATATTGTTCTGTACTCGAAATCTCAAACCACTCGCTCAGGATTGTGGCACAAATATAACGCCATACATGTCGAGCTCTGACCAGGCCCAACAAGTCAGACATGAACCTGCGCAGTTTCTGTCCAAGCCCAACTCTGGCCCGAACGTGCGTCTCTCTTTCTCTCGTTTTCTGTCCCTCTCGCACTTGTGCCCTTTGTCACTCTCCACTGGTTGTTCACTGTATTTATATACTCTTAGTTCTGGGGGGTGTTCCATCAAGCAGGCTAAAGGTAATCTCTCAAGACAGATTCTGCAATTTACATTGTAGAATCTGTCGGCAGCCCTGTGTGAAAGACGACTACAGAGGGGGGGGAGG
>NC_065508.1:13045823-13053757 GCF_006386435.1 Epinephelus moara | reverse complement strand
ATATATATATATATATATATATATATATATATATATATATGTATATAGCTAAACTCTGCAGGTTTTCTACCTGGAAGTATTTGTAAACAACAAGGCGATTCCCTGGGGGCACCGCTGGAAGTGAAGGGCGTGAGCGATTGCCGAGGCCCCTGCACTTCCGTTAGTTGAAAAACTACGGGCAGTTCCTCCAGAGGTAAAGGACGAAAAAAAAGTTTTTTTTTTGTTTTTGTTTTTGTTTTTTTACCGATGGAGTTCCAGATTGGGCTAAAGGCAAATCCAGGCTTAAATGGCCAAGTCTGGCTAATGTGAGCCAGAGTTCTGTGTAGCTACGCGGCTAAGATTAGCCTCACATCGGTAACCATGGAAACCATGGTTCTGTCTAAGCCTGATACATCGAGCTAAACTACGGTTTCCGTTCCATCAAACTGAGCCACAACTCCGTTCCATCAAGGTGGCTAACCTGAATCCCAGCCTTGTAACCATAGTAATTTATGCTGCCGGGCAATCCTGGTCTGTAGCAGGATTAAGGTGAGGATTAGCTCCATCTATGATCAAAAAATGTTCAATAGACAAGAACAGACACCTAAAAGACAGTTCTGCCAGTGCTTTTACACACACACAACTGTCATGTAATGATAAAATAATATGTAGATCATAAAATATATAACATAATTAAAAACATTAACTATTAAAAACAAATTAAAATGTAATAAAAATAAGATAATTAAAAAAACACAACTATAAAGCCAAAATCAAACTAATAAAAACAAAACTATAATAAAATGAAACTGAGGCATTAAAGAAAAGATTGTATATGTACACCAAACCACATGAATATGTGATTGCCCTCCCATCCCCACCCTGCTCTGTTTCCAATTGGCTCGCAAATTCACAGCCAATTAAGGTCAACTGACAACGGCCATATAAGGAGTGCATCCAAGAGATGAGAGGGACCCACCCAGAGAGACACAGAGACAGAGCAAGAGAGAGTAAATTAGGAAATAATGGCATGCCCCTTCATTGAAGATCCTGTTGATGGGGAGGCCCACATTGTCCAGAGGGCCTTCCAACCACCACCAGCCCCAAGGGTCTTCCAGGACAGGACCAACCCATTGATACAGACGGACTCCTATCTATGGGAGAGGTACCAGTTCAGCAGGCAAAGCATAGTGTATCTATGCAGTTTGCTGGAACCACACATTATAAAGGTCACACACAGCAGCCAGTCTCTGACCACTGTGCAGTCAGTCTGTATTGCACTGAGGTTCTTTGCTAGCGGTACATTCCTGTATAGTAGGGCCGTAACGGTACATGTATTTGTGTCGAACCGTTCGGTACGCAACTTCTGGTTCGGCATGACCCTGTACCGAATTATTGGGCTCGTACTCGTACTCGTTGTACTCGTACTCGTACTTGTCGTCCTCCGCTTATCCGGGTCCGGGTCGCGGGGGCAGCAGCCTCAGCAAAGAAGCCCAGACAGTCCTCTCCCCAGCCACTTCCGTCAGCTCTTCTGCGGGAACCCCGAGGCGTTCCCAGGCCAGCCGGGTGATGTAGTCCCTCCAGCGTGTTCTGGGGCGGCCCCGAGGTCTCCTCCCGGTTGGACATGCCCGAAACACCTCCCAAGGGAGGCGTCCGGAAGGCATCCTTACCAGATGCCCGAACCACCTCAACTGGCTCCTCTCGATGTGGAGGAGCAGCGGCTCTACTCCGAGTCCCTCCCGGATGTCTGAGCTCCTCACCCTATCCCTAAGGCTGAGCCCAGCCACCCTGCGGAGGAAACTCATTTCGGCCGCTTGCACTCGCGATCTCATTCTTTCGGTCACTACCCAGAGCTCGTGACCATAGGTGAGGATTGGAACGTAGATCGACCGGTAAATCGAGAGCTTCGCTTTCTGGCTAAGCTCCCTCTTCACCACAACGGACCGGTTAAGCGCCTGCATCACTGCTGACGCCGCCCCAATCCGCCTGTCAATCTCCCGCTCCATCCTACCCTCACTCGTGAACAAGATCCCGAGATACTTAAACTCCTCCACCTGAGGAAGGACCTCCCCCCTGACCTGGAGTGGGCAATCCACCCTTTTCCGGCTGAGGACCATGGCCTCAGACTTGGAGGTGCTGATTCTCATCCCAGCCGCTTCACACTCGGCTGCGAACCGCCCCAGCGAGAGCTGGAGGTCACTGTTCGATGGAGCTAGGAAGACCACGTCATCCGCAAAAAGCAGGGACGAGATCCTCCCGTCACCGAACCTGACACCCTCCACCACTCGGCTGCGCCTAGAAATTCTGTCCATAAAAGTTATGAACAGAACCGGTGACAAAGGGCAGCCCTGGCGGAGTCCAACCCTCACCGGGAACAGGTCCGACTTACTGCCAGCCACGCGAACCAGACTCATGCTCCTTTGGTACAGGGACTGGATGGCCCTTAGCAAGGGGCCACCAACCCCATACTCCCGGAGCACCCCCCACAGGATGCCCCTGGGGACACGGTCGTAAGCCTTCTCCAAATCCACAAAACACATGTGGACTGGTTGGGCAAACTCCCATGCCCCCTCCAGCACCCTGGCGAGGGTAAAGAGCTGGTCCACGGTTCCGCGTCCGGGACGAAAACCACATTGCTCCTCCTCAATCCGAGGTTCAACTATCGACCGGACCCTCTTCTCCAGCACCCTGGAGTAAACCTTACCGGGTAGGCTGAGGAGTGTGATCCCCCTGTAGTTGGAACACACCCTCTGGTCCCCTTTCTTGAAAATGGGAACCACCACCCCGGTCTGCCACTCCAGAGGCACTGCCCCCGATGTCCACGCAATGTTGCAGAGGCGTGTCAGCCAGGACAGCCCTACAACATCCAGAGCCTTGAGATATCCAGGACGAATCTCATCCACCCCCGGGGCTCCGCCGCCTCGGAGTTGTTTCACTACCTCAGCAACTTCTGCCCCAGAAATTGGACGACCCGCCCCCGAGACCCCCGTCTCTGTTTCCTCACTGGAATACGTGTTGGTGGGATTGAGGAGCTCCTCAAAGTATTCCTTCCACCGCCCGACAATGTCCTCAGTTGACGTCAGCAGCTCCCCGCCCCCACTGTAAACAGTGTGAGCAAGTTGCCGCCTTCCCCCCCTGAGGCGCCGGACGGTTTGCCAGAACCTCTTTGGAGCCGATCGATAGTCTTCCTCCATGGCCTCACCGAACTCCTCCCACGCCCGAGTTTTTGCCTCAACGACTGCCGCTGCTGCGCTCCGCTTGGCCCGCCGGTACCCGTCAGCTGCTTCCGGAGACCCACAGACCAACCATGCCCTGTAGGCCTCCTTCTTCAGCCTGACGGCTCCCCTCACCTCTGGTGTCCACCAGCGGGTTCGGGGATTACCGCCGCGACTGGCCCCAGCGGCCTTGCGGCCACAGCTCACAACAGCCGCCTCGACAATGGCAGAGCGGAACAAGGCCCATTCGGACTCAATGTCCCCCTCTGCCCTCGGGACGCGGTCGAAGCTCTCCCGGAGGTGGGAGTTGAAGATCATCTGGACAGGTTCTTCCGCCAGGCGTTCCCAGCAGACCCTCACTGTTCGTTTGGGCCTGCCAGGTCTGCGCGGCGTCCTCCCCCACCATCTGATCCAACTCACCACCAGGTGGTGATCAGTTGACAGCTCTGCTCCTCTCTTCACCCGAGTGTCCAGAACATATGGCCGCAGGTCAAATGATACGACTACAAAGTCGATCATTGACCTGCGACCTAGGCTGTCCTGGTGCCACGTGCACCGATGGACATCCTTATGTTTGAACATGGTGTTAGTTATGGCCAAACTGCGACCCGCACAGAAGTCCAATAACTGAACACCACTCGGGTTCAGATCGGGCAGGCCGTTCCTCCCAATCACGCCCCTCCAGGTCCCGCTGTCATTGCCCACGTGAGCGTTGAAGTCCCCCAGCAGAACAATGGAGTCCCCGGTCGGGGCGCTGTCCAGCACCCGTCCCAGGGACTCCAAAAAGGGTGGGTACTCTGAACTGTTGTTCGGTGCATAAGCACAGACAACAGTCAGGACCCGTTCCCCGACCCGAAGGCGCAGGGAAGCAACCCTTTCGTCTACCGGGGTAAACCCCAACGTACAGGCAGAGAGTCTGGGGGCTATCAGGAAGCCCACCCCGGCCCTCCGCCTCTCACCCGGAGCAACTCCAGCGAAAGGAGAGAGCCAACCCCTCTCAAGGACTAGGGTTCCAGAGCCGGAACTATGTGTCGAGGTGAGGCCGACTATATCTAGCCGGTAGCGCTTAACCTCTTCCACAAGCTCCGGCTCCTTCCCCGCCAGAGAGGTGACATTCCATGTCCCAAGAGCCAACTTCTCTAACCGAGGATCGGACCGCCAAGGCCCCCGCCTTGGTCTGCTGCCCAGTCCACATTGCACCAAACCCTTCTGGATCCCTCTGCGGGTGGTGGCTGGGCCCGGCCGGACCCCATGGGCGAAGGCCCGACCACCAGGTGCTCGCCCACGGGCCCCAACCCCAGGCCTGGCTCCAGGGCGGGGCCCCGGTAACCCTCCGGGCCGGGTACACGTGTCCTTGTTTGTATCCATCATGAAGGGTCTCTTGAACCGTTCTTCGTCTGACCCTTCGCCCAGAACCAATCTGCCATGGGAAACCCTACCAGGGGCAAAATGCCCCCGACAGCACAGCTCCTAGGGTCATTAGGGCCCTCAAACTCCTCCACCATGATAAGGTGACGGTTCTCGGAGGAAGGAATTATTGGGCGCAGGATATTATTTTATTTTATTTTGTTTTATTTTAATTCCATTTTTGCGAGCCGAACCACTTAAAATATCTAGTTCCCCGACGGACATAATTGAGTGACGGACCGAGTCCGACCGTAAATCTCCGCCTTCACTTTGTGCAGCGCATTCTCGCATTTTGACAACATTGCAAGTGAGCCTGACGAACCTGAAGACCCACCCGCAAACCTTAAGTCCTCCGTTTGGGAACACTTTGGTTTCAGGGTAAAATACGAAGATGGATAACAAGTGGACAAGACAAAAGCAGTGTGCCGACACTGCAGAACAGCGGTCGGGTATGTACTTGGAAACACGTCTAACATGCTAACGCATCTAAAGCGACACCACCCGAGTTTGAACGTTAACCGGCACGACTAGAAAAAGCAATCTGGTGCAAACTACGATGTCGTCGTCGTTTAAAAAGAAAGAGCGTTTCCCTGACCATCGCACTAAAGAAATAACCAACACCATAGGAGTTGAGTAAAATTGTTTAAGCTGCACTTTAGATATAAGCATGTTTTGTTTACTGCACTTTAACAAAGTGGGAAAGCTAAGTAACTTCCTAGTAAAACTGAATCTGAGCAGGCTTTAAAGCACTATACTTTTTATTTTAATTGAGTAAAACTGTTAAAGCAGAAACTTATATTTATATTTTTCATTCAAAAAATGTGTTAAAAAAACAGCAGGACTTTATTTTTCACTTTTATATTTCTATTTTCATTCAAACAATGTGAAAAAGCAGGATTTTATATATATTTGTTCATTCAAAAATTGTGTAAAAAGAGTTAACTGCTGTGGTGGTATGTTTTAATAAGGTTACCATAAGTAAAAGATATTTAATAGAACCGAGATTTTTGTGTACCATTACACCCCTACTGTATAGTGCTGGTGATGCTGAGAGGCTAAGTAAGACAACTGTTTGCAGAGAGGTAAAAACAGTGAGGGATGAAAATGGGACACACACCATTGTGGTTTGTCTGTACCTCATCCTATAGCACATTCCATACATTTAAAGAGATTTTCCTTATTTTGATATAATAAGGGATAGAGATTACAATGGGCTCTGTGCACCAGCTCCACTACTTCCTAAAAGGAAGTAAGCATGAGTATTTCCTGTCCTGTACTGAAGTAATGGAGCTGGTGCACAGAGCCTATTGACTCCCAAATGATGAGAAACAGATAATTGATTCACTATCACCTGCACAGGTTTCCTCATCTCCACTGAATTGATGGATTTGCTAAATGTCATTTTCTACAATCAATAGATAAATGTCATGTGATTATTTCCTATAAACTGATCATTTCGGAAATGTCCTAATCTACAATCAATTATGTGATAAATGCGATGATTCACATAAAATAGTTTGATTTGTTTATTTGTTTATTTATTAGGATCCCCATTAGCCATCACTCTGTTGTGGGAGTAATGGCTATTCTTCCTGGGGTCCTCACACAGGACACAATTATATACATAGTAAAAACATACAGAATAACAATAACAACCTAGAATCATATATGATAGTTACAAGGAAAAAAACTACAATATTAAATTCAATAATTAACCACAATGTGGACTACTAATTGCAATTGGAAGAAATTGTTAAAAACAGTTTTTAAAGTTTTGCAAACACACCAAATCAATACCTAGGCTAATTAAATGCATCATCTGAAATGTACATAGCAATCAGTAGATAAATGTGATAAATAGTCTATCACTAATATTAATTTACACATTTGGTGAATTTCATTAGGCATACTTGAATTGTTAGTTTTAATAGGTGGTCTTATCTACATGTATTTTGTCCCTTTGATGCGGGATTTATATAACATGATATTATGCTGAAATGCTGAATTTTCTTTGTCACTTACGCATTTAGCCTGTCGGCAATAGTCTGCCATGCTACCTCCCTTGCTTTATTAATCGCTGCAGTATTGCCTTTTTTCGTAAATTTGTCATTATAATCCTCATACACTTCCATAAGGGGCGTTTGCTCCGCCGCAGAAAAAGCCTCCGCTCGCTCCTTTCCTTTGCTTTTTGACATTTTGCAACATGTTCGGCACTCGACTAGTGTGGGCTTTTTTTTTTTCCCTGGGTGCGGGCATGAGTTGAGGCTTAACAGGTGAGGCTTGAATTAGCGTCAGTTGGAGTCAGCTGATTTCATTTGATGGAACGGGATGGCGCTAGATTGGGAGTTGGCGTTTAGTCACACTTCAAGATTACACCTTAGTCTGGATATTCTTTGCTACGTTGATGAAATACCCCCCTGTTTCTGGTCTCTAATGCCTAAGAGAAATATATTGCTCTTCAACTGCGTACTGTATTCACTAGCTAATAGCCAGCTATGTTTGTTTACCATGTCATGTTGAGCAGGTATACACAAGAGCACCAAACATGGGCCAAATCAATCCATTGCAGAAAATCATCCCCAAAAACTACAAGTATGGGGCGCCGGTGGCTTAGTGGTTGAGCAGGCGCCCCATATACAAGACTGTTGCTGCAGCGGCCCGGGTTCGAATCCAGCCTGTGGCCCTTTGCTACATGTCATCCCCCCTTCTCTCTCTCCCCCTTTCACACTTACCTGTCCTGTCCATTAAAGCCAAAATGCTCAAAAAAAAATNTACATGTCATCCCCCCTTCTCTCTCTCCCCCCTTCACGCTTACCTGTCCTGTCCATTAAAGGCAAAATGCCAAAAAAAAAATCTTAAAAAAAACAACAAACCTACAAGTATTACATGCTGTAAATATTAACAATAAATGTCCTTAGTGGGGATGAATGGGCTTGGGGTTAAACCAAAGACAGAAAGTGCAAAAGTAATGAAAGAAAGATTACTGACTTGTCGGTTTTGGTTTTTTATGGGATTTGTTGACAATCATAAAAAATCAACAATACCAGCCTTATCCTGTAATATGAACAAATTACATCAAAATACAATGGATGCTTCAACAGCTAATATGAACAAATTACATCAAAATACAATGGATGCTTCAACAGCTTCCAATAGAAAGCTGCAGCAAAGAATCCTGTGAGTATATTTCATGAATGTGGTGAGGTCATTGGATTGATTTTCTTTATTTATTGATTTACTTTTTTGAGCATTTTGCCTTAAATGGACAGGGCAGCCAAGTGTGAAAGGGGGAGAGAGAGAGGGGATGACATGCAGCAAAGGGCCGCAGGCTGG
>NC_065508.1:13042367-13045608 GCF_006386435.1 Epinephelus moara | reverse complement strand
TAGCCTTTCAATGCAGGCTTTTAATCTGGTTGCACTGTCCTATGACAGACTGATAGCTATCATTTACCCACTGCACTATCAAGTGAAGGTGACCAACAGGTTCATGCTGTCTTTGATTGCCTCTTTCTGGGTCTTTGTCATAATTGCAGTACTCATTGCAGTTGGCCTTCTTACAAGACTTTCCTTCTGTAAATCTGTGGTTATTAACAGCTATTTCTGTGACCATAGCCAGATATATCCACTTGCATGTAATGACTATTTACCCAGCTATGTAATTGGTTTGGTGTGTGTGTGTGTTATTCTCTGGCTTCCATTGATATTCATCTTGTTTAGTTATTCATGTATTGGCTATGCATTGTCTAAAGTGGCCACAGCTCAGGAAAGACTCAAGGCCTTTAAAACCTGCACAGGTCATCTTTCTTTAGCAGCCATCTATTTTTTCCCAGTGTTAATCTCATATACTTTTGACAGTGAAAGGCATCCAAATGTCTTCATCATTAACCTGACTATGACCTCTGTCTTTTCCCAAATGTTGAACCCAATAGTTTATGTTCTACAGACACAAGAAATCAAAGAATCTGCAAAAAAGTTATTAAAAATTAGAAATAAATCCAGAATTACAATAAAGAAAGTAATCATAAAGTGATCATTTGTGTATACTTTGTTCCATTATGTACATTAAAGTACAACTTGTTAGAGTAAAATTACTTAAATACTAAGTACTTTTTTTACCCTTGCAAATATTGTAAAATGAAATTTAACTTAAATTTATTCCACAAAAAAGGACATTATAATAATTGAGCGTCAAATAAAGTAACCATTTTAAAGGCAGCAGAGTACAGTAATAACTACAGTCACACATACAATAAGAGTAGTTGTCTGCTGATTGGTTGAATTTGTTTTATATCCTTGTGTAAGTGAAAGATACTTTATTTTGTCATCAAAGTTTGTGTCTCTGCACATTTATTTCTACTGTACATATACATATATATATATATATATATATATATATATATGTGTGTGTATATGTAAAAATTTTTGCTTTTTTTTCATTTGGTCCAAAATCTAAACCATAAAAGAAGGTTAATTTTTTTATTTTAACCTGTATTATTATTATTATTATTATTTCAGATTTATTGCATAAACCCAGTCTTGTTTTCTTGCCTGCATCTCTCTTCTGGATTAGTTTGCTGTGTTTTCTAACTCATCAATACACATTAAACCTTTCTGGCCTTCTTACGGGACATACAGACTTTTCTTGAAGACTTTTGTTAAGCAGCCACAGGAATCATGGGTTCTGTGGAACTGAATGCTTTAATGTCATTTTTCTTTTAATTTAAATAGATGAACAGCACAAATTTGCCTAAATGTTTTTCCATGTTTTTGCAGAGTGATATTTATATCAAGGATTGTGGTCATATTGAGGCTACTTAAACCAAATGTGACATTCACTGTGTTTTAGGATGTAATTACAGTATGCATTGATGTATATTATTAAATGGTTGTGTTGGAGGTGGTTATGAAAAGGTATTTATATAACCTTGTTGTTGCTGTGTCTTTACCATTATCCATAGTCTCCTGCTCTCTTTCAACCTCTCCACTCTGTGCGTGCTCAAGTTTGCCAACACACACCATTATATTTGTGCCACAAAACCAACCAGTCGGATCAGAGACTGTCCATCAACGCTATAGACTGTTCTAGTGGCTCTAGATGTGGAAGCGTTGTGATTGGGAACCAAACAGCCAAACAGAATTGACATTCTCCGATCTGACTGGTTGGTTTTGTGGCACAAATATAACGGTGTGTTGGCAAACTTGAGCACGCACAGAGTGGAGAGGTTGAGAGAGAGCAGGAGACCGTTTGAGCGAGTGTGGAGTAGTGTGACTGCGTGAGAGGGGGGTTATTGCTGCATGCTAATATAGATAATGGTAAACATGCAAATAAATTTATTGAGCACAGAATAGAATTTTTTTTTGCTAAAAAAAAATTATTATTTGCTTGCATATAATTTCTCTTCAAAATGCAGTTTATGTGCATGCAAAACATATTGCTCTGTACTAGAAATCTCAAACCACTCGCTCAGGATTGTGGCACAAATATAACGCCATACGTGTTGAGCTCTGACCAGGCCCAACAAATCAGCCATGAACCCGCACAGTTTCTGTCCAAGCCCAACTCTGGCCCGAACATGTGTCTCTCTTTCTCTCGTTTTCTGTCCCTCTCGCGCTCGGGCCATCTGTCACTCTCCACTGGTTGTTCACTGTATTTATATACTCTTAGTTCTGGGGGGTATTCCATCAAGCAGGCTAAAGGCAAATCCAGGCTTAAATGGCCAAGTCTGGCTAATGTGAGCCAGAGTTCTGTTCCATCAAAGTGGCTAAGATTAGCCTCACATCGGTAACCATGGAAACCATGGTTCTGGCTAAGCCTGATACATCGAGCTAAACTCCGGTTTCCGTTCCATCAACCTGAGCCACAACTCTGTTCCATCAAGATGGTTAACCTGAATCCCAGCCTAGTAACCATGATAACTTATGCTGCCGGGCAATCCTGGTCTGTAGCAGGATTAAGGTGAGGATTAGCTCCATCTATGATCAAAAAATGTTCAATAGACAAGAACAGACACCTAAAAGACAGTTCTGCCAGTGCTTTTACACACTCATAACTGTCATGTAATGATAAAATAATATGTAGATCATAAAATATATAACATAATTAAAAACATTAACTATTAAAAAACAAATTAAAATGTAATAAAAATAAGATCATTAAAAAAAAACACAACAGTAAAGCCAAAATCAAACTAATAAAAACAAAACTATAATAAAATGAAACTGAGGCATTAAAAAAAAGATTGTATATGTTAGGGTTGGGAACGATTAACCGATACGACCGGCTATCCAGTTTGACAAGCGAGAGATACGGCTACGTCGGTAGCAGCCTCCTCAATCGATACGAATCAGCCATGAATCCTTAGATGAATCGATTGTAGAGTCATGGATTTGGGTATCGCGAGACTAGCAATCCGTTGACTGGCTTTAACAGTTTGCATCTCTAAAACAACGCAAGACCCGGCGGCATGCTCTGTAGCAGGCATTACTGACAACGATAATGGATGTAAACATCAGCGCCAGCTTGACCGGTGGAGCTGAGGAACAGAAGCTAATGCTGGTTGGATAAACCAGGGAGCAGCCAAGCCGCAGCAGAAACTAAAGGCGAATCCTGCCGGTTGTGGGTTGA
>NC_065508.1:13026676-13041188 GCF_006386435.1 Epinephelus moara | reverse complement strand
CAACCGATGGGATTCGCCTTTCGTTTCTGCTGCTGGTTGAAATCTGTAGGCTGCTCGCACAGAGTGCTTAATGATTTAAGCCTATTTTGCTCGCTCAAAACTATTTTGTAGTCGCAAATGCGAGTGCCGTGACGGGCGGTTCGCCACACTGCCGACACTTTATTCCGCCCGTCACGGCACGCCGTTTGATTGCGTTATCAAAACACGCCGCTATTATTCGGCCTTGCTTTTAACTTATTCCACCGAATACCGAATGTGTGTTTTTTTGCAATATTCGGCCGAATATATTCGGTTACCGAATATTCGGTGCATCCCTATTGTTGTTTGTCTTTTTATTTTATTTTTGCCAGTGCCATACAGCAACAATGCTTGGGGATGTGGTCTTTTACAAATTTGAAAATACTGTAAGAATGTCACTTTTATAGAATTGGCTTCTTTATTTTATAATGTATGATTAATGTCTACATCAACAAATGTTAACCATCAAATCGTATCGTTCCTACACTGTATCGAATCGTATCGAATCGTTCTGTGTTAAAAATATATCGTTTTTGAATTGTATCGTAACCCGTGTATCTAGATAGGTATCGAATCATCTATCACAGAGAGATTCCCAACCCTAGTATATGTACACCAAACCACATGAATATGTGATTGCCCTCCCATCCCCACCCTGCTCTGTTTCCAATTGGCTCGCAAATTCACAGCCAATTAAGGTCAACTGACAACGGCCATATAAGGAGTGCATCCAAGAGAAGGAGAGAGACACACCCAGAGAGACACAGAGACAGAGCAAGAGAGAGTAAATTAGGAAATAATGGCATGCCCCTTCATTGAGGATCCTGTTGATGGGGAGGCCCACATTGTCCAGAGGGCCTTCCAACCACCACCAGCCCCAAGGGTCTTCCAGGACAGGACCAACCCATTGATACAGACGGACTCCTATCTATGGGAGAGGTACCAGTTCAGCAGGCAAAGCATAGTGTATCTATGCAGTTTGCTGGAACCACACATTATAAAGGTCACAAGCAGCAGCCAGTCTCTGACCACTGTGCAGTCAGTCTGTATTGCACTGAGGTTCTTTGCTAGCGGTACATTCCTGTATAGTGCTGGTGATGCTGAGAGGCTAAGTAAGGCAACTGTTTGCAGAGAGGTAAAAACAGTGAGGGATGAAAATGGGACACACACCATTGTGGTTTGTCTGTTCCTCATCCTATAGCACATTCCATACATTTAAAGAGATTTTCCTTATTTTGATATAATAAGGGATAGAGATTACAATGGGCTCTGTGCACCAGCTCCACTACTTCCTGAAAGGAAGTAGGCATGAGTATTTCCTGTCCTGTACTGAAGTAATGGAGCTGGTGCACAGAGCCTATTGACTCCCAAATGATGAGAAACAGATAATTGATTCACTATCACCTGCACAGGTTTCCTCATCTCCACTGAATTGATGGATTTGCTAAATGTCATTTTCTACAATCAATAGATAAATGTCATGTGATTATTTCCTATAAACTGATCATTTCGGAAATGTCCTAATCTACAATCAATTATGTGATAAATGCGATGATTCACATAAAATAGTTTGATTTGTTTATTTGTTTATTTATTAGGATCCCCATTAGCCATCACTCTGTTGTGGGAGTAATGGCTATTCTTCCTGGGGTCCTCACACAGGACACAATTATATACATAGTAAAAACATACAGAATAACAATAACAACCTAGAATCATATATGATAGTTACAAGGAAAAAAACTACAATATTAAATTCAATAATTAACCACAATGTGGACTACTAATTGCAATTGGAAGAAATTGTTAAAAACAGTTTTTAAAGTTTTGCAAACACACCAAATCAATACCTAGGCTAATTAAATGCATCATCTGAAATGTACATAGCAATCAGTAGATAAATGTGATAAATAGTCTATCACTAATATTAATTTACACATTTGGTGAATTTCATTAGGCATACTTGAATTGTTAGATTTAATAGGTGGTCTTATCTACATATACTTTGTACCTTTGATGCAGGATTTATAGAACATGATATTATGCTGAAATGCAGAATTTTCTTTGTCATTTACGCATTTAGCCTGTCGCCAATAGTCTGCCACGCTACCTCCCTTGCTTTATTAATCGCTGCAGTATTGCCTTTTTTCATAATTATGTCCTTATAGTCCTCATACACTTCCATAAGGAAGAAAAAGCCTCCGCTCGCTCCTTTCCTTTGCTTTTTGACATTTTGCAACATGTTCGGCACTCGACTAGTGTGGGCTTTTTATTTTCCCTGGGCGTGTGCATGAGTTGAGTCTTAACAGGTGAGGCTTGAATTAGCATCAGTTGGAGTCAGCTGATTTCACTTGATGGAACGGGATGGCGCTAGATTGGGAGTTGGCGTTTAGTCACACTTCAAGATTACACCTTAGTCTGGATATTCTTAGCTAGGTTGATGGAATACCCCCCTGTTTTTGGTCTCTAATGCCTAAGAGAAATAATTTGCTCTTCAACTGCATACTGTATTCACTAGCTAATCGCCAGCTGTGTTTGTTTGCCATGTCATGTTGAGCAGGTATACACTAGAGCACCAAACATGGGCCAAATCAATCCATTGCAGAAAATCATCCCCAAAAACTACAAGTATAACATGCTGTAAATATTAACAATAAACGTCCATAGTGGGGATGAATGGGCTTGGGGTTAAACCAAAGACAGAAAGTGCAGAAGTAATTAAAGAAAGATTACTGACTTTTTGGTTTTGGTCTTTTATGGGATTTGTTGACAATCGTAAAAAATAGACAATACCAGCCTTATCCTGTAATATGAACAAATTACATCAAAATACAATGGATGCTTCAACAGCTTCCAATAGAAAGCTGCAGCAAAGAATCCTGTGAGTATATTTCATGAATGTGGTGAGGTCATTGGATTGATTTTCTTTATTTATTGATTTACTTTTTTGAGCATTTTGCCTTAAATGGACAGGGCAGCCAAGTGTGAAAGGGGGAGAGAGAGAGGGGATGACATGCAGCAAAGGGCCACAGGCTGGTCTCGAACCCAGACCGTTGCGGCAACAGCCTTGTACATGGGGCGCCTGCTCTATCCACTAAGCCACTGATGCCCCAGGATTGATTTTTTTTTTTTTTAACTGATTGTTACGCACAATGGACTCAAGGGATCAGACAAAAGAGAGGTCAGAGAGGAGCTCCAGTCTGTCTACATCACAGAACACAGTGCTAACGTGCAGCTCTGTTCTCTACAGTAGACATCGTGTTTCAGACAATGAGTTTGACTGAAATTTTACAATGGAGTTTTTCAACTCAGCTCTTGGAAAAAACATCATCTTTGTGAGACCTGAATACTTCATAATAAGGGGATTTATTGGTATACCTAATATCAATTATTACTACGTCTTTCTCTTTTTTGTTTATGTTGTTGCAGTGCTGGGAAACACACTTGTGATGATCGTCATATACTTGGATCATAATCTGAGAACTCCAAAATATGTTGCAGTTTTTAATTTAGCATTTGCAGACCTGTTTAGTAGCACTACTTTGGTGCCAAAGGTTCTTGACATCTTTCTGTTTAACCATCACTACATCCCCTACAATGACTGCTTAACGTTCCTTTTTTTCTGCTACACTAGCCTTTCAATGCAGGCTTTTAATCTGGTTGCACTGTCCTATGACAGACTGATAGCTATCATTTACCCACTGCACTATCAAGTGAAGGTGACCAACAGGTTCATGCTGTCTTTGATTGCCTCTTTCTGGGTCTTTGTCATAATTGCAGTACTCATTGCAGTTGGCCTTCTTACAAGACTTTCCATCTGTAAATCTGTGGTTATTACCAGCTATTTCTGTGACCATAGCCAGATATTCCCACTTGCATGTAATGACTACTTACCCAGCTATGTAATTGGTTTGGTTTGTGTGTGTGTTATTCTCTGGCTTCCATTGATATTCATCTTGTTTAGTTATTCATGTATTGGCTATGCATTGTCTAAAGTGGCCACAGCTCAGGAAAGACTCAAGGCCTTTAAAACCTGCACAGGTCATCTTTCATTAGCAGCCATCTATTTTTTCCCAGTATTAATCTCATATACTTTTGACAGTGAAAGGCATCCAAATGCCCTCATCATTAACCTGACTATGACCTCGGTCTTTTCCCAAATGTTGAACCCAATCATTTATGTTCTACAGACACAAGAAATTAAAGAATCTGCAAAAAAATTATTAAAAATTAGAAATAAATCCAGAATTACGGTAAAGAAAGTAATCATAAAGTGATCATTTGTGTATATTTTGTTCCATTATGTACATTAAAGTACAACTTGTTAGAGTAAAATGAATCAAGCAATAGTTTCTGTAAATACTAAGTACTTTTTACCCTTGCAAATATTGTAAAATGAAATTTAACTTGAATTTATTCCACAAAAAAGGACATTATAATAATTGAGCGTCAAATAAAATAACCATTTTAAAGGTAACACAATAACTACAGTCCACAATATAACACATGTACAACACACATACAATAAGAGTTGTTTTCTGCTATTTGGTTTAATTTGTGATTATATGCTTGTGTAATGGAAAGATACTCTGTTTATTTTGTCATCAAAGTTTGTGTCTCTGCACATTACTTGATGGAGTCTACTGTATATAAAAATGATATTTTCTTTTCATTTTCATGTGGTCCAGAATCTAAAGTATAAAGAAGGTGATTTTTAATTTGTTACATTTATCATTATTATTAAAGATTTGTTTCATCAAGGCCAGTCTTGTTTTCTTGCCTGCATCTCTCTTCTGGATTAGTCTGCTGTGTTTTCTAACTCATCACTATATCACATTAAACCTTTCTGGCCTTCTTACGGGACATGCAGACCTTTTTTTGAAGAACTTTGTGAGGCAGCCACAGGAATCATGGGTTCTGTGGAGCTGATTTCTTGAATAACATTTTTTCTAAAAGATGAACAGCACAAATTTGCCGAAATGTTTTGCCCTGTTTATGCAAAGTGATGTTTATATTAAGGATTGTGGTCATATTGAGGCTACTTAAACCAAATGTGACATTCACTGTGTTGTAGGATGTGATTCAGGATGCAGTGATGCATGTTATTAAATGGTTGTGTTGGAGGTGGTTGTGAAAAAAAAAACAGGTTTTTATAAAATCTTTTTGTTGTTGTGTCTGTCGGTTGTCGTTTTACATGTTTAAAAGTGTATTCTGGTTTGATAAAAGATTTGGATGAAGCAGCATATTGGTAACAGGATTGTGGTAAAAAATCCAAACCAAATGTTTTTGTAAATTGCTGAATTACCTAAGAATAACTGAGAAGGGGAGAGCAGCATTTGATGTCAGAGGAGGTTCAGACTGCTAGTTGTAAAGATTAAACAACTTTGTTGTGTCTCAATTTCTTGAGGTGTGCTTGTTGTGGTTACTGGTTTTGACTGGATTTTGGTGTTTAGAGCAAATGACCAGATAGAGTCATACATGCCCCTCTGGTAGCTTGTTTTCTTGTATATCAACTATAATGGAAGTGTTTTTGTCAAGCAGAAATCTTTACAGCCACAGTTGTGTGGACTTTTGGCTTCTTGGCGCTAGATTGGTAATAAAGTAAAGTTGTGGTTATGGTTTTGACTGGATTTTGGTGTTAAGAGCAAATGACCAGATAGCTAAGATGAGTCATAGATGCCCCTCTGGTAGCTTGTTTTCTTGTATATCAGTCATAAGGGAAGTGTTTTTGTCTTTGCAGCCACAGTTGTGTGGAGTTTTGGCTTCTTAGTGCTAGATTGGTAATAAAGTACCTTCTTGTAAGACAATGGGGACTGACTAGACTGTTTATTTAATTCGATAAAGATTAATCACTGAAGGTCCCCGTGTGACGCGGCATAGAGGCTCTAAGGGTGATGTCACACCTGACTTGATTAGTTTGGTTTAAACAAACTCAGGTCCATCTGCCCGATTATCATAATTTATTTGGGCTGGTGTGAAAGGTTTAAATCAAATCCTGATCAACACAACCAAACTGACACCACTTGAAAAGGTGTGTATTGGTGAGCTTCTAAAGGGACTCTGGTGTGGTACGTTTGTGGTGTGAAAACAAACAAACAGTCCAAAGGATTTTATGTGATTTAAGCATGATTTCAAAAGCTAAACCACTAAGATGCTTGCTCGATGCTTTAAAACATCAGCCCTAGTAACAGATGTGTATGTCAGCACGGCTATTTCCCTGATCAATAGGTCAAAAGCTATTAAAGCTTATGTGCTTGTATATATTAAAGTGGATAAAAGCTATCCAGCAGTAGTAGGCCCTGATTTATTCCTGCACGAGACACCTGCTTTACACCCTATATCGAGACAGAACACCCACACTGGAGGGTAAAACAATTCACTGCTATCTATTGACTTTGTATTGTGGGAAGGTGTCTGTTTGCGTCTACCAGCACAAATTCCTAAAAGCTGCTGTGTGATGGGATGCACTAGCCTGGTGAAACCATCCTAATCTAGCGAGCTCATATTCTATTTCGCTCCACAGATCAGTCTGGCCATGCAATCATAAAGGCGTATTCTGGCATCGGTTAAAGCTTACTGGGCCAATCACAACCATTTACAGTATTACTTTGTGGCGGGTTATTTGAAATCACGTCATCAGAATAGGAGGGACAAGGAGCGGAGTGAATGCATTTCGTAAACAACCAACATGGCTACTGATTTTGAAACTGCAATGGAAAATGTGTTGAATGAACTGGAATGTACATTTTCTTTAAAAGCAGAACAAACGGCTGCACTGAAAGCTTTTATTGAAAAAAAGGATGTGTTTGCCATCCTTCCTAACGGGTTTGGTAAAAGTTTAATTTACCAACTGGCTCTGTTGATCAGGAAAAAGATAGGACCCAGTGAAAACCCAGTGGCTATTGTTGTTTCTCCGCTAGTTGCTCTCATGGAGGAGCAGGTCAGGGAAGCAACCAAGCTGGGAATCACAGCCATGCAACTCGGAGTCCACAGTGAGTAGGAAATCCGCAAAGACGGCAAGATAAGATAAGATACACCTTTATTGATCCCACAATTGAGAAATTCCAGTGTTGACAGCAGTCAAGGGGAAAGAGTCAGATTAAAGATTTTAAAATTTAAAAACGTAAAACAAACTAGGCATGCAAAAAGAATACAAAAATACAAGAAACAGCAATAAATAATAATAATTATAATAATAATGAGCAGTGGATAAAAAGTGAGCAATGGATTAAAGTGAACATATTTAGTGCAAAGTGAATATTGTATGTGCAAATAAACAACAATAACATGGGGGACAGTTATGCTTATTATGGTGTCCATTAAGTGTCCATAGTGTCCCTAAAGTGTCCATGGTGCAGTTTACTGTGAGCAGTGCTAGTTATGTAGCCTGACAGCAGCAGGCAGGAAGGACCTGCGATAGCGTTCCTTCACACACTTTGGGTGAATCAGTCTATCGCTGAAGGAGCTCTCCAGAGCTTTTATCTCCTCCTGCAGAGGATGGGAGTCATTAGTCCTCAGAGATGACAGCCTGGCTGTCATCCTCCTTTCTCCCACCACCTGCACAGAGTCCAGAGAGCATCCCAGGACAGAGCTGGCCTTCTTGATCAGCTTGTCCAGTCTCTTCCTATCTGCAGCCGAGACGCTGCTGCCCCAGCAGACCACTCCGTAAAAGATGGCTGATGCCACCACAGTGTCAAAGAAGGTCTTCAGGAGCGCCCCCTGCACTCCAAAAGACCTGAGCCGCCTCAGCAGGTAGAGTCTGCTTTGGCCTTTCCTGTACAGTGCTGTTATGTGATTAGTCCAGTCCAGTTTATTGTTAAGATGAACACCCAGGTACTTATAAGATGTCACCATCTCAATGTCCTTTCCCTGGATGTTCACCAGTGTTGGGGGGAGGAGTCTGCGCCTGCGGAAATCCACCATCAGCTCTTTGGTTTTCCCCGCGTTGATCTGAAGGTGGTTCCTCAGGCACCAGTCCACAAAGTCCTGGTTCAGTTCTCTGTACTCCCTGTCGTCCCCATCTGTGATGAGGCCGACTATGGCAGAGTCGTCAGAGAACTTCTGCAGATGACAGGTGGGGGTGTGGTATGAAAATTCTGCAGTGTAGAGGGTGAAGAGGAACGGTGCCAGCACCGTCCCCTGCGGGGCCCCCGTACTGCAGACAACCAAGTCCGATACACAATCCTGGGTCCTGACATACTGCGGCCGGTCCGTGAGGTAGTCCAGGATCCAGGATGTGAGGTGATTAGCCACCCCTATGTGCTCCAGTTTGTCCCTCAGAAGTGCAGGCTGTATGGTTTTGAAAGCGCCGTAGAAATCAAAGAACATGATTCTCACAGAGCTTCCAGGCTTCTCCAGGTGAGAAAGAGCTCTATGCAGGAGGAAGATGACGGCGTCGTCCACCCCAATACCAGGCTGGTAGGCAAACTGCAGCAGGTCCATTGAAGGGCCTACTGCAGGGCAGAGACGAGAGAGGACCAGGCGCTCCAGAGTCTACATGAGGTGCAATGTTAATGCCACCGGTCTGAAGCTGCTGAAGTCCTTGGGGTGCAGAGTCTTGGGCACAGGTACCACGCAGGATGTCTTCCACAGCTGTGGTACTCTCCCCAGCCTCAGGCTCAGGTTGAAGATGGTTTCAACTATCCTGCACAGTTGGTCTGCGCAGGACTTCAGGAGCCTGGAGCTGATGCCGTCTGGACCCGCAGCCTTCCTCGTCTTTATCCTCCTCAGCCTGATGTTTCTCCGTAGCTCCTTCTGCACGGCCTTCAGCTCCTCCTTATTTCCAGAGTTAAAAGCTCTCCGCTTCTCCTTCAGGAGAGCTTTTAACTCTGGAGTAATCCAGGGTTTGGTGTTGGAGAAGCAGCATACAGTCCTAGTGGGTACGGTGCTTTCCACACAGAAGTTTATGTAGTCCGTCATACATGATGTCATACTGTCAATGTCCTCCCCATGGGAATCGCTGAGTACCTCCCACACAGTGGCCTCGAAGCAGTCTTTCAGGGCCTCCTCGGCCTCTTCAGACCATCTTTTCACAGTGCGGGTGGTTGCTGGTTCTCTCTGTACCAGAGGTTTGTAGACAGGCAGAAGATGAACCAGGTTGTGATCTGCTTTTCCCAGGGGGGGCAGGGGGGATGAGTGGTATGCCTCCTTGGTGTTGGCATAAAATAAATCCAGTGTTTTATTGTCTCTGGTGTGGCAGGAAACATACTGGGTGAAGGTGGGCAGGGTGGTGGATGGACAGGCGTGATTGAAGTCCCCAGAGATCAGAAGNCCAGCACGCTGCTCTGCCGGTACTCCCTCTGATGGCGAGTCAGCGCTGACAGCTCATCCATCTTGTTGGGGAGCGATCTTACGTTCCCCATGACGACGGACGGGAGGATGGGTTTGTACCGTCTCCTCCGGTGTCGGCGCTCCACTCCGGCGCGACATTCCCGTTTCCTTCTCCGCAGCTCGTGGGGAATATCGTGCCTCTCCTCGGGCCGCACCGCGGTGTGTTGTAGCGCTAACAGCTGGTCCCGGGTGTAAACAATGGAGCCACGGCTGGGCACCGGATCCCCGCACACGATCATATCCAACAAAAAATGGGAGAAAGACCGCTATAAAGAGAGTGGTCTTCGCCTCCATTACAAAGCAAAACATAAGTGCTAGCTAGCTAAACTGAAAAAAAAAAACTCAAAGTAAAAAAGTTAAAAAGAAAAAATAGAGAAAAAGCTCGGCGGTGAGCAGGAGCTGCTGTAACAGGCGTCCGCACTGGGGGCACCATCTTGAACACTCTTTCCCAGACATCATCACAGCTCATCTCCGCTGCAGCTTGCTGGTCTGTTTACAGTGGCGTTGTGCTAGCCTTCATCGCACGTTTCGTTTACTCTGATTGGTTTTCCGTCTTTCCAATTGCGTGAAGGGGCACTTTGAGTGACAGCCGTTGATACCGCCTCTCGGGAACAGAGGAAATGTACACTCTGTGTCCAGACCCATTTGCGTTTTGCGAATTGGGTCTGGCAACGCCAGGCTAGGGATGCACTACCCACAGCATTGATAACCATCTAAGGTACCTCACGATTCGATTCGATTATTGATTCAAGGTGCTATGATTCTGCGATTATAACAACTGATGATGTGATTACGATTCAGGGTGCTACGATTCTGCAATTACAACTTTTATCAATGCTTTTTTCCCATACAGAATAGATTTTTTTAAATCAGGTAAACAAAATATTTACTTCCACCGTCTTTTATTTACAAATGGAAACATTCACATTTTGGCGAAGATGAGTAACTGCACCTTTTGTACAGATAACACACACATTCTCTCTCTCTCTCTCTCTCTCTCTCTCTCTCTCTCTCTCTCTCTCTCTCTCTCTCTCTGTCACACACACACACACTAGGGGTGAGTTTGTGTACAAAAATCTCTAAATGTTTAGAGTGGGTAATTTTTTTTCGTGTAAACGTGTACATGGGTTTCACCGCTGGGTGGTGCTATTGCATTATACCAGTAAAGCCCCAGTTATCTGAATACCAACCGAACGGGCCATTTAACCAGCGCGCTGTTTTTAGTAGTACGGAGCTTGTAGGCTAATGACGTGTTGCCAAACCCAGTCTCACACCATTTCTTGTCATATTCACAGTTGTTACTGGCCAGCCCTTCGCTTTATGACGGTGGCCGTGTGGGTGTGACCTAGTAGATGTTATGGGAAGTGGCGTATAGAGTGTATGGACAGGAATGCACTGTGAAAATAGTACTGTTTGTGCTACGGGTGGTTGCAATCTGTTTACAGTGTTTAGATAGGCTCCAGTTACAGCATAGTCTCTGTGAGAAGGCCCTGTGTTATGTTATGTTATGTTACGTTACGTTACGTTACGTTACGTTACGTTACGTTACGTTACGCTACGCTACGTTACGTTACGTTACGTTACGTTACGTTACGTTACGTTTTTCTGCTGTAGAGGAGAAATAAATGTGCTCCTGCACGGACGTCAGTTCTGCATCCTCATTCTTCAGGCAGAGTTGGTCCGGACTCCTAGAGCTAGTTACCAGCAACGAGCCAAGATAATCTACAGAAAACCAGTGTCTCCCAACTACGGTTCAGAGCGCCAGACTGGAGAAGGTAACACAGTCTATCACAGTTAGTCAACAATTAGTATCACCCCCCTCCCCCTAAAAAAAAAAAAAAAAATGTTTTTCGTGTGTTAATTTTTCATAACCGTTTATGATCTCAGGACTCACCCCTAACACACACACACACACACACACACACACAAAACGAAATGTTTCCATAAAGTGGCTTGTAATCCCGGAGGCGAGTGAATTGCTTTTTCCTTTCTCTTTCCATGGCGGTCATCATTTGAGTCTCCCCTGCGCTTGTGGTGGTCCACTTGCAACTGACTAAATTGTCCGGGTGGCGGCGCGCCCTACTTTTTTTGGTATTGGGCGCTGCACGCTCTACTTTTCTTTGTATTAGGCGCTGCGCGCCCTACTTTTTTTTTTTGTTGTTGTTCTGGGTGCTGCGGCTGTGTTGCATTCAGTAATTAAAGAGTCAACGTTAATGAATCATTGCCGAATCGTCACGTGTCGCATCGCGATGCATCGATGAATTGCGCTCACCCCTAATTGTTGTAAATATCTCTATATCACTTCTGGCCATTCAGTGGGATGATTTCACCAAGATAAACAAGGTAAGGAGAAGAGACACTGACATAGGTTTATACTGTACTGCAAGTGCATGTGTGCTGCTTCTCTTTGTGTTTAATTGTTAAGTGGAAATGATAGGAAATGTGCAGAATATGACGTTTCTTTTTAAACGTCAGCATTGTTGAAATGACACTGGGGGTCATGGTACCTTCACTAACGTTGTTCTCAACCCCCTGTCAATACTAACCACGATGCTAACAAAAACATTAGATGCTTTAGTTCATGTGAAGTGCAAAGCCTCGTTAGTTGATCCCTGCGATTCGTCCTTCGCCTCTTCTTTTTGTTGTTCAAAGGAAAAGTTAATAGGCTTTATTTTCAGCAGTGTTAAACACATTAACTTAGAGCCTTAACATAAACTTATAGCTCATTGTACTGATTACTTTTTTTGCGGTATTGTCCACCTTTCTCTCACTGCAAAAAACAGAGTTCAGTGAAAGTTTTGTAAAGTGCTGCAGTGTGTTTGAGTTTGATAGTCCACTTGGCAAACATCAGTCTCTGATAGTTGTTGAAAGTTAGGATGACTAGTCCATACCCATTGGTAGCTTTGTCACCTTCTACCTATGCCATATGGAGCTACATTTGTTTCTTTATTATTCAATCAAACAGAGTAGGTTTTGCAATCAAAAAAAGATTTGAGAGCAAAAGTATCAATATTACAATCAAAAAATGTTTTATTGCAAGTAAAAAATGATTGATTAAAAAATGCAAATCCAAAAGTTTTGTTTGCAAATCCTAAAGTTTTGTTTGTGAGTCATTTTTTTCCGTTTGCAAGTGAAGTGACAAAAATCGGTGCCTGGAATTGGGCCTGACGGCTCCCGATCCTGTCCTCCTTGTTTCTTCTAAAATGTCTTCTGTTGTCAATTCAGTATCTTAGGTTCGGCTGGCAGGTACTAGAAAAAGCACTGGAGATAGGCAGAATCTGATGCAATCGAGTTTATTGTGTTCACAGGCAACAACACAGACAAACTCATGAGTCAGCCTCCGGAGGACGACTGAAAATCTGCTTTCGGTGCTCTGGCTTATATGCTGGTGGAGGTCGAAGAGATCTCCACCCATTTCTGTAGTCCTTCCCATTTCGATCCGTTTTTACTGGTAGCAGACTTTGCCTTTGTTCCGGCTCAAACTGGAATCTGCCACCAGTATTTCCGGAATCGCTCTCACTCTATTTTTTAAAAACATGTGATCTCTGGGGACTCACATGCTACAGTCCCTCGTGCTCCCGTGTAATATGAACCATTACATGCACATTAAGTAATACAATCATTTGAGTGTGTGTGTGTGACCTTTCCCGTGTAATATAAACTCTTAAGTGCATTAGGCAGTACAATCAAGTGAGTGTGCTATCTTCTTTCGCACAGCACGTGGTAACTTGTATGAGTGTCACTGTAAGTTCACAACATCATGTGAGTGTAGGTTAGTGCATTATATCATTACACAGAGCGTGATAGGTTATATATGTCAATAAGAGTTTACAACTGAGATGTCACTAAGAGTTCACACCGTTATATTGCATATTACGTATAAATGCAGTATTAGTTTTTGTAGAAGTCTACACACTAACATGGTTATATAGCTATTTGTATCTTACCCAACTTATATCGTCTAACACCTGATGAGGGTTTTGACTTTTACACTACACAAGTCAAAAAGTTTTGTGAGTAAAAAGTTGACCGTGGTGGGCGGGGCCTAAACTGAAAGCTGTAAGACACGTCTCTGTTGGCCAGTCTCAATCGGAATGACAGCTTGCAAAGCATTTTTTTTCTTCTCTCGGTTGGAGGATTGCAAACAATTTAAAGGTGCATACCGCCACCTACTGTACAAGAGTGTGCAACATCATGTCATTTAGCCTGTTTCTTAAATTCTACTCATCAGCCTAGTACACTTGCAAAGCAACATGGGAGTTCTGTAGTTCACGGGGGAGCTGTGGCAAAAATCAATACTGAAACCGAAGTTTTTCGGGCTCCGGTTTCCCAAAAAAATATGATATCCACATGAAACCGCAAAACCCGCTACCAAGTGTTGTAATACACATGCCAAAGCAGTAGGTGGAGATGCCCACTCAATTGTGACATTATTTTATGCATACGATACTGATTTTGTATCTTTACAGATACCATACAGATACCCCCCATTCAGTTTAATGCATAACTGATTTGAGTAAAGGCACGAGAGCAAATCTGGGTATATAAACGGTTGGTTTGTGCTGCGTTCTTCAGTTGGCAGTTACACCTAGAGTAAAGCTACTGAAGACCAGCAAAATCACTGTTTGTTTTAATGTATTCTTCCAGGTGGGTAAATGTCACCTAAGCACCTCGACATTTTATCAGTAGTGTACCCTTAATAGATCATTTGTTTATATAGTTTGTATTGTGCTTCGTGATATTGTTTGAGGGAACTGTAACGTAAAGTAACTGCATACGAGTGGATGTAACCGTCACTAATGCTAGCGTAGTACCTCAGGGATTTAAGCTGTTATTACTTTAATTTTGACAATTTAACCTCAATCAATCAATCAATCAATCAATTTTATTTATAAAGCCCAATATCACAAATGACAATTGGCCTCACAGGGCTTTACAGCATATGACATCCCTCTGTCCTTATGACCCTCGCAGCGGATAAGGAAAAACTCCCCAAAAAAAACCCTTTAACGGGGAAAAAAAAACGGTAGAAACCTCAGGAAGAGCAACTGAGGAGGGATCCCTCTTCCAGGGACTTCCAGATGTGCAATAGATGTCGTACAGAACAGATCAGCATAATAAATTAACAGTAATCCGTATGACACAATGAGAGAGAGAGAGAGAG
>NC_065508.1:13025044-13026661 GCF_006386435.1 Epinephelus moara | reverse complement strand
AGGCCTAAGTCAGCCTAACTAGGGGCTGGTACAGGGCAAGCCTGAGCCAGCCCTAACTATAAGCTTTGTCAAAGAGGAAAGTCTTAAGTCTAGTCTTAAATGTGGCCTGTGACAACACATTAGCTAAGGGTGTAAGGACTGTAACTGTTGGTAGCTAAATGTGGCCTGTGACAACACATTAGCTAAGGGTGTAAGGACTGTAACTGTTGGTAGCTGATGTTGATTTTGTTTAAATATGTTGAATTATAATTTTATAGGTTATTGTTTGTCGGACGATTGAGCTAAGCTAAGTGACACTAACGTCAGCTGTCACTTGTTGCCATAGCAACGGTAAACATTCACATACGGGCTAAGTGCAGAGTGCAGAATCAAGCTTCATTGTAAATATAGTTAAGATACATTGTATTTAACACAGGATGTGGGATTTTAGCAGTTAGTAAACTTTTAGAAAAGAGCTAGTTACCATCGCTCTGACGTCAAACAATGGAGACAGGTAATAAAATACTGCGGTTATCCTATCTACACGCAACTGCTGGCACCGGAGTCTTCCAAAAACTTGTGCGGTTGTGTGTGGCCAAGCAGCCAAATCGCATAGAATAATACATGGTTTCAGAAGTACATGTGTCCGTGTGGACTAGGCCTAATAATAGCAAGAATGTTTTATTTGAACTGGTGCTTGTAATTTGCTTTTGTTTAGCCAGGGCAGAACTATTCGACGACGTAATGGTCAGTACCGTCAATGCCCTGGGGTGTAGCAGTAATGCCGACTGTCGAGCGTTTCCAGTGGGAGAGAGGGAATCGTGGGTGTAGACTGCTCTGTATGTATGGAGCCACGTCAAACCCACCAATAGAAGCTCTTATCTCATCCATCAGCGTAGGCCCCGCCCATTAAGTGCAGTTGAACTTGCAAGCAAAACTTTAACTCGCAAACAAAGAGGAATGATCTGCAAGCAAAACTTTTTAACTCACAAGCAAAAAGGACTGATTTGCACGTTTTTACTTACAAACTTGATTTTTGATTGCAGTTCAAGAAATATGCTCTCAAAACAGTTTTATATGATTGCAACAAAGAGACACAAAAATACCTCCATAATGCCAATCCTCAATGCCTATATGCAGTTTCACATAGATTGACCACGTCAATGGGACAGACAGAATGACACACTAACAGTTTCCGTGATTATGTACAGCATACCATACCATGACTTTGTCATACCAAAAATTAAAAAAAAAACCCAACATTCGGCCACAAGGGGAGCCACAGCGATTTTTAAGCATGTTTCTGTTGTTATAGCGCCACCCATATGCCAATTAGATTTAAATATCTCCAGTCACCTTGAGGCGTCCTGTTATACATATCTACCAAGTTTAGTAAAAATCGATATGGCAGTTAGGCCGAGATAAGAAATTAGCTCTCTAGCGCCCCCATTTTGTTTGTTGGGGTCAATAATGGAGGGATCCCCTCAGATTATGTGTGGTCATATGCCTACAAAGTTGCGTGGTGATCAGTGAAACCCTTGAGATGTTATACACCTTTATGTGATGAGCCACGCCCTCCTCAATATTCATTGCCTTATAGAAGCTCAGTTTTAGTAAGTTTCCCAACTTTTGCCAAGA
>NC_065508.1:13008620-13024682 GCF_006386435.1 Epinephelus moara | reverse complement strand
ACACACACACACACGCACAATGTATTATTGAACATGTTCAGACGACAAATGACGAAACGATCAGTGTGCAAACAGAGAAACTGATCCACTCTCTAATCATGCCTTTGAGTTTCTATACACACAGAAACGGAGCAAAGACATTGACAGTCTTGCCACTCGTAGGCGAGGTCTTGCCCTTGACAGCCAGAGGAATTAGTGACCGCCAAGTGACAGATGGAGCAGCGACAGAGACAGATGACAGTGGGAGATGGAGATGCAGGGATGGCTGCATAATTCTTTACCAGCACTCCTAATTAAGAGGCAAAGAGGAGCGTCTATGCACAACTTTGCAGCCTGCGACTTAATTCTAAATGGGCAGCATCAACATAATAATACAGAAATAGGTGATACACATACCAGTAGATAGACTATTTGGATTTTAGGGATTAAATTAAAAATGAGAAAAACATCATTAATTGCACTCTAAGTTTCTAAATGACTGAGCACATCTGATAATATATGTCAGTTATTAGATTTGCAGCAGTGATGATTGTTTAATGCCACAATGAGTCTAATTCATTCCATTAAAATATAAATAGGATGATATGATAAGGTCTGAACACTGCAGCTCATGTAATCACAATGTGTGATCAGACACAAATCTTCCACTCGTCATTATATAGTAAGATAACCTTGTTAGCTAAAAGTTGCCTATTTACACATCCAGCAGTGACACAGCAATGTCCTCATTTATTTAGATTTACACTTATGGTCACCTAGCTGAATCTAAATCCAGTGCCTGCTCTTTTAGTTCTGTTTTTGGTCTCTAATGCCGAAAGGAAATATTTTGCTCTTGAACTGCTTACTATGTTCACTGGCTAGTCACCAGCTGTGTTTGTTTGCCATGTCATGTTGAGCAGGTACTCACTAAGGCACCAAACATGGGCCAAAATAATCCCTTGCAGAAAATTGTCCCCAAAAACTACAAGTATTACATGCTGTAATTATTAACAATAAACGTCCTCAGTGGGGAAGAATGGGCTTGGGGTTAAACCAAAGACAGAAAGTACAAAAGTAATGAAAGAAAGATTACTGTCTTGTTGGTTTTGCTCTTTTATGGGATTTGTTGACAGTTTTTGTTTGTTGACAAAAAAAAATCAAGAACAATACCAGCCTTATCCTGTAATATGAACAAATTACATCAAAATACAGTGGATGCTTCAACAGCTTCCAATAGAAAGCTGCAGCAAAGAATCCTGTGAGTATATTTCATGAATGCAGTAAGGTCATTGGATTGATTTTTTTTTTTTCTGACTGTTACATACAATGGACTCAAGGGATCAGACAAAAGAGAGGTCAGAGAGGAGCTCCAGTCTGTCTACATCACAGAACACAGTGCTGACGTGCAGCTCTGTTCTCTACAGTAGACATCGTGCTTCAGACCGTATGAGTTTGACTGAAATTTTACAATGGAGTTTTTTAACTCAGCTCTTGGAAAAAACATCACCTTTGTGAGACCTGAATACTTCATAATAAGGGGATTTATTGGTATACCTAATATCAATTATTACTATGTCTTTCTCTTTTTTGTTTATATTGTTGCAGTGCTGGGAAACACACTTGTGATGGTCGTCATATACTTGGATCATAATCTGAGAACTCCAAAATATGTTGCAGTTTTTAATTTAGCATTTGCAGACCTGTTTAGTAGCACTGCTTTGGTGCCAAAGGTTCTTGATATCTTTCTGTTTAACCATCACTACATCCCCTACAATGACTGCTTGACGTTCCTTTTTTTCTGCTACACTAGCCTTTCAATGCAGGCTTTTAATCTGATTGCACTGTCCTATGACAGACTGATAGCTATCATTTACCCACTGCACTATCAAGTGAAGGTGACCAACAGGTTCATGCTGTCTTTGATTGCCTCTTTCTGGGTCTTTGTCATAATTGCAGTACTCATTGCAGTTGGCCTTCTTACAAGACTTTCCATCTGTAAATCTGTGGTTATTAACAGCTATTTCTGTGATCATAGCCAGATATATCCACTTGCATGTAATGACTATTTCCCCAGCTATGTAATTGGTTAGGTGTGTGTGTGTGTTATTCTCTGGCTTCCATTGATATTCATCTTGTTTAGTTATTCATGTATTGGCTATGCATTGTCTAAAGTGGCCACAGCTCAGGAAAGACTCAAGGCCTTTAAAACCTGCATAGGTCATCTTTCAATAGTGGCAATTTATTTTCTGCCAATATTAATCATATTTACTTTTGGTACCAAAAGGTATCCAAACGCCAGGATCATGAACCTGACTCTGACCTCCGTCTTTTCCCAAATGTTGAACCCAATAGTTTATGTTTTGCAGACACAAGAAATCAAAGAATCTGTGAGAAAAATGCTGAAAATCAGAATATAAACCCCAAATTACAGGACAAAAAGTAGTCATAAAGTGATCATTTGTGTATATTTTGTTCCATTACGTACATTAAAGTACACCTTGTTAGAGTAAAATTAATCAAGCAATAGTTATTGTAAATTGTATTTCCTTTTTTACCCTTGCAAATATTGTAAAATGAAATTTAATTTGAATTTATCCCACAAAGATGGACATTATAGTAACTGAACGTCAAATAAAATAACCATTTTAAAGGCAGCACAGTACAGTAATAACTACAGTCACCCATACAAAAAGAGTAGTTGTCTGCTGATAGGTTGAATTTGTGTTTATATCCTTGTGTAATGGAAAGATACTTTATTTTGTTATCAACGTTTGTGTCTCTGCACATTTCTTTCTACTGTATATATATATAAAAAAATGTTGCTTTTATTTTCATTTGGTCCAAAATCTAAACCATAAAAGAAGGTGATTTTTTATTTTAACCTGTATTATTAGGGTCCGGGCACCTAAGCTGCCAGGACACTATTGTAATCCTTGGTATTATTCTTCTTCTTCTTCTTTCTTCTTCCGAGGAAATCATACTCAAATCATACACAAAACCAACCACTCAAATTGGAGAATGTCAATTCTGATTGGCTGTTTGGTGTCCAATCACAACGCTTCCATCCATTAGAAGACAAGGAGCGGGATTTGAGATATCCAACCACCGCAGATGGCAGAGGCAAATGGCTGTAACAACAACAATACGCCACAGCGATGTCTTATGGAAATATTTTAAACAATTTACAACTAACACAGTACCAGTGCTAAGAAAAATAATAATTATGCTGATAATGAGAATGTTTTAACGCAGCTCTAGTCAAATACTCCTCTTCTGTCTGTTAACGCCATAGACTGTTCTAGTGGCTCTAGATGTGGAAGCGTTGTGATTGGGAACCAAACAGCCAATCAGAATTGACATTCTCCGATCTGACTGGTTGGTTTTGTGGCACAAATATAACGCTGGGTGTTGGCAAACTTGAGCGTGCACAGAGTAGAAAGGTTGAGAGAGAGCAGGAGACCGTTTGAGCGAGTGTGGAGTAGTCTGACTGTGTGAGAGGGGGGTTATTGCTGCATGCTAATATAGATAATGGTAAACATGCAAATAAATTTATTTAGCACAGAATAGATTTTTTTTGCTAAAAAAAAACTTTATTTGCTTGCATATAATTTCTCTTCAAAATGCAGTTTATGTGTGTGCAAAACATATTGTTCTGAATTTCTCTTCAAAATGCAGTTTATGTGTGTGCAAAACATATTGTTCTGTGCTCGAAATCTCAAACCACTCGCTCAGGATTGTGGCACAAATATAACGCCATACATGTCGAGCTCTGACCAGGCCCAACAAGTCAGACATGAACCCGCGCAGTTTCTGTCCAAGCCCAACTCTGGCCCGAATGTGCGTCTCTCTTTCTCTTGTTTTCTGTCCCTGTTGCGCTCGGGCCCTCTGTCACTCTCCGCTGGTTCTTCACTATATTTCTCTGTTGTTCCGTCACTTTCCCCTCTATTTTTTTGCAGTTCCCCCCTTTTCCTCTGCATCCCTCTTGTTTCAGTTAGTGCAACTCCTACCATATAAACATGAGTACTTCCAGTTTCATTAAAATACATTAATGAATAAACACTGGTAAATTGGCTTGGAATAATGAAAAATTACAGCTTGGTGCAAATCTGGTGGGTCACATCAGGCCCAGTCAGGCTCGGGCAGAGTTCAAAGCTCTCAACAGCAGTCATTTAAAAATATGTTATAGACTTCTGCCTGTATAAAAACAAATGAAAGACTGATTTCCTGCCTACCAGCACTGCTTAAATGTCTAGGTGTATTTGTAGAAATAGTTGGTACAAAAGAGGGTCCTCTGTTTTGTTGTTACTAACATTATGTTTCCCACAGTAGAGACTTTTCTGCTGTGGTGCTAGTACCAGGGAAAGCCATTGTCATCTGCAATACTGTGTGGGTGCAACCTTTCTGAAACAAAATAGACGACAGTATTTTTTTTGCCTGAACACAGTTCAATGGAAGTTTTGTGAAGCGGTGCAGCGTGTGTTGGTTGGCTGGCTTGTTTGTTGGAGTTTGATGGTCCACTTGGCTAACATCTGCCTCTGATAGTTGTTGAAGGTTTATATGGTTGACTTTTTAGCGAATAGTTTGCTTATTTACACATCCAGCAGTGACACAGCAGTGTCCTCATTTATTTAGATTTACACTTATTGTCACCTGGCTGAACGAAAGTCCAGTGCCTGCTCTCTTACTTCTGTTTTTGGTCTCTAATGCCTAAGGAAAATATTTTGCTCTTGAACTGCTTACTATGTTCACTGGCTAGTCACCACCTGTGTTTGTTTGCCATGTCATGTTGAGCAGCTACTCACTAGGGCACCAACCATGGGCCAAATTAATCCTTTGCAGAAAATCGTCCCCAAAAACTACAAGTATAACATGCTGTAACTATTTTTTTTTTTAAAGATATTTTTTAGGGCATTTTTTGCCTTTAATTGATAGGATAGTCAAGTGTGAAAGGGGGAGAGAGAGAGGGTGAGACATGCAGCAAAGGGCCACAGGCTGGAGTCGAACCCGGGCCGCTGCGGCAACAGCCTTGTACATGGGGCGCCTGCTCTATCCACTAAGCCACCGACGCCCCAACATGCTGTAACTGTTAACAATAAACGTCCTTAGTGGGGATGAATGGGCTTGGGGTTAAGCCAAAGACACGATATGAACAAATTAACAAATTACATCAAAATACAGTGGATGCTTCAACAGCTTCCAATAGAAAGCTACAGCAAAGAATCCTGTGAGTATATTTCATGAATGCAGTAAGGTCATTGGATTGATTTATTTTTTATCTGATTGATACGTACAATGGACTCAAGGGATCAGACAAAAGAGAGGTCAGAGAGGAGCTCCAGTCTGTCTACATCACAGAACACAGTGCTGACGTGCAGCTCTGTTCTCTACAGTAGACATCGTGCTTCAGACAGTATGAGTTTGACTGAAATTTTACAATGGAGTTTTTTAACTCAGCTCTTGGAAAAAACATCACCTTTGTGAGACCTGAATACTTCATAATAAGGGGATTTATTGGTATACCTAATATCAATTATTACTATGTCTTTCTCTTTTTTGTTTATGTTGTTGCAGTGCTGGGAAACACACTTGTGATGGTCGTCATATACTTGGATCATAATCTGAGAACTCCAAAATATGTTGTAGTTTTTAATTTAGCATTTGCAGACCTGTTTAGTAGCACTGCTTTGGTGCCAAAGGTTCTTGATATCTTTCTGTTTAACCATCACTACATCCCCTACAATGACTGCTTGACGTTCCTTTTTTTCTGCTACACTAGCCTTTCAATGCAGGCTTTTAATCTGATTGCACTGTCCTATGACAGACTGATAGCTATCATTTACCCACTGCACTATCAAGTGAAGGTGACCAACAGGTTCATGCTGTCTTTGATTGCCTCTTTCTGGGTCTTTGTTATAATTGCAGTACTCATTGCAGTTGGCCTTCTTACAAGACTTTCCATCTGTAAATCTGTGGTTATTACCAGCTATTTCTGTGACCATAGCCAGATATATCCACTTGCATGTAATGACTATTTACCCAGCTATGTAATTGGTCAGGTGTGTGTGTGTGTTATTCTCTGGATTCCATTGATATTCATCTTGTTTAGTTATTCATGTATTGGCTATGCATTGTCTAAAGTGGCCACAGCTCAGGAAAGACTCAAGGCCTTTAAAACCTGCACAGGTCATCTTTCATTAGCGGCCATCTATTTTTTCCCAGTATTAATCTCATATACTTTTGTTAGTGAAAGGCATACAAATGCCCTTATCATTAACCTGACTATGACCTCTGTCTTTTCCCAAATGTTGAACCCAATCATTTATGTTCTACAGACACAAGAAATCAAAGAATCTGCAAAAAAATTATTAAAAATCAGAAATAAATCCAGAATTACGGTAAAGAAAGTCATTATAAAGTGATCATTTGTGTATATTTTGTTCCATTATGTACATTAAAGTACAACTTGTTAGAGTAAAATTAATCAAGCAATAATTATTGTAAATACTAAGTACTTTTTTTTACCCTTGCAAATATTGTAAAATGAAATTTAACTTAAATTTATTCCACAAAAAAAGACTTTATAATAATTGAGCGTCAAATAAAATAACCATTTTAAAGGTAGCACAATACAGTAATAACTACAGTCCACAGTATAACACATGTACAACACACATACAATAAGAGTCGTTTTCTGCTAATTGGTATAATTTGTGTTCATATGCTCCTGTAATGGAAAGAAGGTAATTTTATTTATTTTTTTACATTTATCATTATTATTAAAGATTTGTTTCATCGAGGCCAGTCTTGTTTTCTTGCCTGCATCTCTCTTCTGGATTAGTCTGCTGTGTTTTCTAACTCATCACTACTTCACATTAAACCTTTCTGGTCTTATTACGGGACATGCAGACTTTTGTTGAAGAACTTTGTGAAGCAGCCACAGGAATCATGGGTTCTTTGGAGCTGATTTCTTGAATAACATTTTTTCTAAAAAGATGAACAGCACAAATTTGCCGAAATGTTTTGCCCTGTTTATGTAAAGTGATGTTTATATTAAGGATTGTGGTCATATTGAGGCTACTTGAACCAAATGTGACATTCACTGTGTTGTAGGATGGGGGGGCGGACACGACTCTCGGCAGTATTTTGAATTTGAGTGCAGTAACCGTTTTGGCCACATTCTTACATACAGCGCCTTTTAAATGGTTGTGTGTGAGGTGGTTATGAAAAGACCAGGTTTTAAAAAACGTTTTTGTTGCTGTGCTCGTTTTACATGTATAAAAGTGTATTCTGGTTTGATAAAAGATTTGGATGAAGCAGTATATTGGTAACAGGATTGTGGTAAAAAAATACCAAATGTTTTGTAAATTGCTGAATTACCTAAGAATAACTGAGAAGGGGAGAGCAGCATTTGATGATAGAGGAGGTTCAGACTGCTAGTTGTAAAGATTTAGCGACTTTGCTGTGTCTTAATTTCTTGAGGTGTGCTTGTTGTGGTTACTGGTTTTGACTGGATTTTGGTGTTAAGAGCAAATGACCAGATAGAGTCATACATGCCCCTCTGGTAGCTTGTTTTCTTTTATATCAAATATAATGGAAGTGTTTTTGTAAAGCAGAAATCTTTGCAGCCACAGTTGTGTGGAGTTTTGGCTTCCTGGCGCTAGATTGGTAATAAAGTACCTTCTTGTAAGACAATGGAGACTGACAAGAGTGTTTATTTAATTCGATAAAGATTAATCACTGAAGCTCCCCATGCAACGCAGCATAGAGGCTCTAAGGGTGATGTCACACCTGACTTGATTAGTTTGGTTTAAACAAGCTCAGTTCCATCTGCCCGGTTATCATGATTCATTTGGGGTGGTGTGAAAGGTGTAAATCAAATCCTGATCAATACAACCAAACTGACACCACTTGAAAAGGTGTGTCTTGGTCTGCTTCCAAGCGGACTCTGGTGTGGTGTGTGTCTTGGTCTGCTTCCAAGCGGACTCTGGTGTGGTACGTTTGTGGTGTGAAAGCAAACAAACAATCCACAGGGTTTTATGTGATTTAAGCATGATTTCAAAAGCTAAACCACTAAGTTATTAATAAGTTGAACACAGTGGGTTGGGTCACACCATTCGATGCAGAGCAAGCAGTTTACTACAGCTGCTCGCTGTGGATGACCCTCTGCAATTAATCTCACCTGTTACTTTTCCAATTGGACAGCTAATTTATTTGCTTGAAGCAGAGGTCAGTGACTTCACTGGGGACACTGGTCTCATTTGCGTCTTTCACTGGCCACTTGCTTTCAATTCCCTCACCAGTTTACGGGTAAAAAAACCAAAACAAAAAGCACAGCAACCATTGCAGCTTCGATGCTTTAAAACATCAGCCCTAGTAACAGATGTGTATGTCAGCACGGGTATTTCCCTGATCAATAGGTCAAAAGCTATTAAAGCTTATGTGCTTGTATATATTAAACTGGATAAAAAATGATCCTGCAGTAGTAGGCCCTGATTTATTCCTGCATGAGACACCTGCTTTACACCCTGTATCAACGCCCAGACTGGAGGGGAAACCAATTCACTGCTCTCTATTGACTTTGTATTGTGTGAAGGTGTCTGCTTGCGTCTACCAGCACAAATTCCTAAAAGCTGCTGTGTGATGGGATGCACTACCTACAGCGTTGATAACCCAGAACTAAGTTTTGATGAACTGCTGAACCAAAGAAACTGAGCTTTTAAGCTATAAGATGTGGCATCAGGAGGAAGGTACGGGAAAACTGGGGGATCCTGACACTCCGTATGCCTTTGTGCAGCCAACATTTTGCTAATTTGGTCAGACAAACTATAGAGGTTGATGCCAGCTATACTATGTAAGGCCCGGTTTTGATCTTTGTTAGGTTAAAAGATGATCTCACCTGATTCGATCATATTGTTGTAAATATCACTATATCACTTCTGGCCATTCAGTGGGATGATTTTACCATGATTAACAAGGTAAGGAGAAGAGACACTGACATAGGTTTATACTGCAAGTGCATGTGTGCTGCTTCTCTTTGTGTTTAATTGTTAAGTGGAAATGATATGAAATGTGCAGAACATGGCGTTTCTTTTTAAACGTCAGCATTGTTGAAATGACACTGGGGGTCATGGTACCTTCACTAACGTTGTTCTCAACCCCCTGTCAATACTAGCCACGATGCTAACAAAAACGTTAGATGCTTTAGTTCATGTGAAGTGCATAACCTCGTTAGTTGATCCCTGCGATTCATCCTTCGCCTCTTCTCTTTGTTGTTCAAAGGAAAAGTTAATGGGCTTTATTTTCAGCAGTGTTAAACACATTTACTTAGAGCCTTAACATTAACTTATAGCTCATTGTACTGATTACTTTTCCGTGGTATTGTCCACCTTTCTCTCACTGCAAAAAACTTTAAAACTTTCACTGAACAGAGTTCAGTGGAAGTTTTGTAAAGTGCTGGAGTGTGTGTTTGAGTTTGATAGTCCACTTGGCAAACATCGGTCTCTGATAGTTGTTGAAAGTTAAGATGATAACCTTGTTAGTTAAAAGTTGCCTAGTTGTTGAAAGTTAAGATGATAACCTTGTTAGTTAAAAGTTGCCTATTTACACATCCAGCAGTGACACAGCAATGTCCTCATTCATTTAGATTTACACTTATGGTCACCTAGCTGAATGTAAGTCCAGTGCCTGCTCTCTTAGTTCTGTTTTTGGTCTCTAATGCCAAAGGGAAATATTTTGCTCTTGAATTGCTTACTATGTTCACTGGCTAGTCGCTAACTGTGTTTGTTTGCCACATCATGTTGAGCAGGTACTCACTAGGGCACCAAACATGGGCCAAATTAAGCCCAGTTTCCACCAGTGACTTTTGGTATGGTACCTTTGGAACCAAAAGTATCTCTTACCTACCTACCTACCTAGACCCTAGTGTTTCCACTGCAAACAGTACTCTTTCATGTGGGTGGGGTTGTTGTCACTCACTGTTCCTTCCAGCACTCACTGTATTTCCTCATTACCGGTGACACAGATGGCAGTCTGCACCCCGTTTATTCTCCACAGAATGAGGCTGCACACTGACATCTTCTGAATAAAATAAAACAGGCTGCAGTGAGTTTCTCTCTATTTGATATTTTGAAATAGTGGGTTTGTGCATTTCGTCCTTGTAAGGCAGGCTCAGGGGTTTAGTGTTGGCGTAGCCTTTTGCTATGCAACCTTTTTCTTCTCTCTGAGTGAGGATTAGAATATATGCAGTTCACATTACCTGGCCAAAATTAATATTTATAAACGTTTAAAGGAGCTATATGTAAGAAATCTAAAGCAAATAGTCATAAAATCCTCCTAATATGTCACAGAGACTAAGGAATAATGTTCACATAACATACTGATCTCACCAACAACAGTAGTATGGCCAGAATATTTGCATTTAAAAAAAATATTTTGCGGTCCGCAAATCATGTTTATGTTTTGAATTTGTGTTTTGGCCTGTTGTGCCACCCACTGCGGTCTACCAGTCATGCAGTCAGTAGAGTCTCAGCATCAGTTACAGTTATGACTGAGCTACAGCAGCACGGCAAGCAGCATAGCAGCATTAGCAGTCTCCTCAGCTGTATCCCGGCAGCAGCGTTAGCAGCAGAGAAGCCGGACTTGCTCGAACGGTCCGCTGGAAAACCAAAGATCACGGGCGCAGCGACACGGCCCTGCCACGGCAGCCGCCCGTGGGCAAACAAATCAGTCCCCAGCGTGCCGCTGTCCAGCAACCTCGAATCTGTAGGGGAGGGGGGGCGGACACGACTCGCGGCAGTATTTTGAATTTGAGTGCAGTAACCGTTTTGGCCACATTTTTACATACAGCGCCTTTAAAGATCCACTCATTCCTAAAAGTGTATGTCAGATAAAACCTAAAGTAATGATCAAAGTTGTCATATGGAATATTGAAGATGTGTTGATTGACCAACGTTGTGATTTCATGCATTGAGTAACATTACAAGTTAACATTTTACCCTAAAAGTCGTCGGCAGTTGGCCCAGTGAATTAAGTTATTTTTTCTCCGACTATAGCTGCTGCAAGAGGCAACAAAACATCCTTTCATGTTATAGTTACACTTTACTTATAAAACTGTCTGCTACTGACCAATCAACGGACTGCAGTGTTAACAGCTCCACCTTTTAGTACCAGATCTGTGTGCTAGGTACCCCAACAGAGGGGTGACCAAAAATGGAGACGATATGGAGCGGTTCCGTTGGTGCCATCCACAAGTTTTGGCAGTGGAAACAGAAAAAAAGTGTACAGATCTGAACTGAACCAAACCGTACTGTACCATATTAATCGTCAGAAACAAGGCTTTAATCCATTGCAAAAAATAATTTCCAAAAACTACAACTAGTACATGCAATAAATTAACAGTTAACGTCCTCAGTAGGGATGAATGGGCTTAGGGTTGAATGCCAAAGACAGAAAGTGCAAAAGTAATGAAAGAAAGCCATGATGCCTTGTTGATTTTGGTCTTTTATGGGATTTGTTGACAATAAGAAAAATCCTTAACAATACCAGCCTTATCCTGTAATATGAACAAACTACATGAAAATACAATGGATGCTTCAACAGCTTCCAATAGAAAGCTGCAGCAGAGAATCATATGAGTATATTTCATGAATGCAGTAAGGTCATTGGATTGTTTTTTTTTCTGATTCTTAAGTAAAATGGACTCAAGGGATCAGACAAAAGAGAGGTCAGAGAGGAGCTGCAATCTGTCTACATCACAGAACACAGTGCCGACGTGCAGCTCTGTTCTCTACAGTAGACATCGTGCTTCAGACAGTATGAGTTTGACTGAAATTTTACAATGGAGTTTTTTAACTCAGCTCTTGGAAAAAACATCAGCTTTGTGAGACCTGAATACTTCATAATAAGGGGATTTATTGGTATACCTAATATCAATTATTACTATGTCTTTCTCTTTTTTGTTTATGTTGTTGCAGTGCTGGGAAACACACTTGTGATGGTCGTCATATACTTGGATCATAATCTGAGAACTCCAAAATATGTTGTAGTTTTTAATTTAGCATTTGCAGACCTGTTTAGTAGCACTGCTTTGGTGCCAAAGGTTCTTGATATCTTTCTGTTTAACCATCACTACATCCCCTACAATGACTGCTTGACGTTCCTTTTTTTCTGCTACACTAGCCTTTCAATGCAGGCTTTTAATCTGATTGCACTGTCCTATGACAGACTGATAGCTATCATTTACCCACTGCACTATCAAGTGAAGGTGACCAACAGGTTCATGCTGTCTTTGATTGCTTCTTTCTGGGTCTTTGTTATAATTGCAGTACTCATTGCAGTTGGCCTTCTTACAAGACTTTCCTTCTGTAAATCTGTGGTTATTAACAGCTATTTCTGTGATCATGGCCGGATGCTCCAGCTTGCGTGTAATGACTATTTCCCCAGCTATGCATTTGGTTACTTGTTAGTAGTTCTTATTCTCTGGCTTCCATTGATATTCATCTCGTTTAGTTATTCATGTATTGGCTATGCATTGTCTAAAGTGGCCACAGCTCAGGAAAGACTCAAGGCTTTTAAAACCTGCATAGGTCATCTTTCAATAGTGGCAATTTATTTTCTGCCAATATTAATCATATTTACTTTTGGTACCAAAAGGTATCCAAACGCCAGGATCATGAACCTGACTCTGACCTCCGTCTTTTCCCAAATGTTGAACCCAATCGTTTATGTTTTGCAGACACAAGAAATCAAAGAATCTGTAAAAAAAATACTGAAAATCAGAATATAAACCCCAAATTACAGGACAGAAAGTAATCAGTGATCATTTGTGTATATTTTGGTCCATTTTGTACATTAAAGTACAACTTGTTAGAGTAAAATTAATCAAGCAATAGTTATTGTAAGTACTATGTACGTTTTTATCCTTGCAAATATTGTAAAATGAAATTTAACTTAAATTTATACCACAAAAAGGACATTATAATAATTGAGCATCAAATAAAATAACCATTTTAAAGGTAACACAATACAGTCATAACTACAGTCCACAGTATAACACATGTACAACACACATACAGTAAGAGTCGTTTTCTGCTAATTGGTTGAATTCATGTTTACATCCTTGTGTTATGGAAAGATACTCTGTTTATTTTGTTATCAAAGTTTGTGTCTCTGCAGGTCTTTCTGCTGTATATCAAAAAAAAAATTTGTTGCTTTTATTTTCATGTAGTCCAAAATCTAAACCATAAAAGAAGGTGATTTTTTATTTTAATCTGTCAGTCTTGTTTTCTTGCCTGCATCTCTCTTCTAGGTTAGTCTGCTGTGTTTTCGATCCCATCACTATTTCACATTAAACCTTTCTGGCCTTCTTACGGGACATACAGACTTTTCTTGAAGACCTTTGTGATGCAGCCACAGGAATCATGGGTTCTGTGGAGCTGAATGCTTTAATGTCATTTTTTTTATTTAAATAGATGAACAGCACAAATTTGTCTAAATGTTTTGCCCTGTTTATGCAGAGTGATGTTAACTTCAAGGGTTGTGGTCATATTGAGGCTACTTGAACCAAATGTGACATTCACTGTGTTATAGGATGTAATTTCAGAATGCATTGATGCATATTATTAAATGGTTGTGTGTGAGGTGGTTATGAAAAGACCAGGTTTTTATAAAAACCTTTTTGTTGCTGTGTCTGTCGGTTGTCGTTTTACATGTTTAAAAGTGTATTCTGATTTGATAAAAGATTTGGAGGAAGCAGCATATTGGTAACAGGATTGTGGTAAGAAATATTACTGAAGTTTTATGTAAATTGCTGAATAACTTTAGAATAACTGAGAAGGGGAGAGCAGCCTTTGACGTCAGATGAGGTTCAGACTGCTAGTTGTCAAGATTAGACAACTTTGGTGTGTCTCAATTTCTTGAAGTGTGCTTGTTGTGGTTACTGGTTTATTCTGGATTTGGTGTTAAGAGCAAATGACCAGATAGCTAAGATGAGTCATACATGCCCCTCTGGTAGCTTGTTTTCTTGTATATCAATTATAAGGGAAGTGTTTTTGTCTTTGCAGCCACAGTTGTGTGGAGTTTTGGCAAATGACAAGATAGCGAAGGTGAGTCATACATGCCCCTGTTGGTAGCTTGTTTTTTTGTATATCAAGCATAATAGAAATGTTTTTGTTAAGCAGAAATCTTTGCAGCCACAGTTGTGTGGAGTTTTGGCTTCCTGGTGCTTGAAGGTAATAAAATACCTTCTTGTGAGACAATGGAGGCTAACTAGATTGTTTATTTATTTCGATAGAGATTAAGCACTGAAGGTCCACACGAGACCCAGCAGGGAGGCTCTAAGTGCGATTTCTCACCTAACCTGATTAGTTCGAACTCAGGTCCATCTGCTCGGTTATCATGATTCATTTGGGCCGGTGTGAAAGGTGTAAGTCAAATTCTGATCCAAACAACCAGGGCCCCGTTTCTCAGAGCCTTCCTAGCGCTACATGCATCGCAAGTTGTATCTTAAAGGAATACTCCGACGATTTGGGAGTTATGCCCTTTCTCTATCATTTTCATATTGAGACAACATGATCGATATCTTTTTTGTGTCTGTATGTCCAGTGGCTGGGTCTCAGCGGTTAGCATTGTGGCTTAGCTTAGCGAATACAATTGAAGTCTATCGGGGGTCAGTAGCCTACTCGGTAAAAGTGAACAAATAAATGTTACAGAAACCCTGAAGCTAGCATTTCTGCACGTGCATTTAAAACAAACATGTTTAGACATTAATTCGAAAAATGAGATTCCTTTTTAGTCATTTTAGAAGAAGTTTGATACACGGAACTATAGTGTGTTTACGCCCTGCGTGGAGGGATACACCAGTGAGCAACAGCTGCAGCTGGCTCTGGGACAGGTACGCTAGGTCACTCGGTAAAAGCAAACAAAGAGACGACACGGACGATCATGCCTCGAAAATGTATTATTGCAACTTGCAAAAACATTCAAGGCAAACCTACAGGCTAGATGAAAAGGCACTGTAAATGTGCATTATAAAGCGATGTTACTCACTCGACTGAAAGCTGTCCATCAGCTCCTGCAGGCCTCAGTCTCCTTATTGTGAAATCACAATATGCAAAGAATTGCAATACAATATATTGAGTTATATTGCTATTTATTATGTTTTTTTATTTTAGGAAAAATGGCAAAATGTGATGCAAAGCAGGCAGACTGACCAACCAACACTGTCATAAAAGCTGTCATAAATGCTGCATACACCTGAAAAACTGAACTGTTTGTATTACAGTCTACATAGTCCAACTTAACTTAATGTAAATGTGGGTTTACTTTACTATGATCTAATACAGGTATTTTGATCAATGCAACTTGTACAAAAAGCTCTGCAGCCCTTTCAGCAACTGGGGAATTTGAAAGTAAATCACTGTTAAAATAAAAAGAAATAAAATAAAACGTGTATTCTTAAAATAAAAGTGTTGATGTGAAATTAGATTAAATAAAACATTGTTCTCAAAAATAAAATGTGGTACTGTTTGCTGTTGGCCTTAGGACTCAATAAGTTCAACGACATTTGAACAGTGAAGGAATATCACCATTCTGATCGACATGCTCTGAGGTCAGAGTGCTTCTTTGTGCTGTGACGATGTCTCCAGATGTCTAGAAGACTTTCTGTTGAGACACTGAGATACAAAGGTATCTTTTCGCCAGCTTGGACAGGAAAGGATACACTTGCTCATGTGCTTTCCACAAGCTTAGTGGGTCTTCTGTGAGTGCCAGTGTTGTGGCCTCCTGATGTCTTTTCACGTCCTCCTCAGCAGTGGCATATAATAATTTTACTGGGGCTCCAACATCAGCACAAGTCTGACCAGAGTGCGGGGACAGAGTTTGAGGAAGACAGTGAAGGAAATGTCAGATGAAGCAGTTAGATGTAGCCAATGGATCTGGAAGCGAAGAAATAATGTCAGTTGTGGGCCAGCAGGGGGAACTACTAAGCAGGGTACATAACTCCTTGAGATCAGGTGGAGAGATCCACTTCCTCTCAGGAGGAAATCCAGGTAGAGGGAGGTTATTTAAGGGTGGGAGTGGCCTATT
>NC_065508.1:13002744-13008607 GCF_006386435.1 Epinephelus moara | reverse complement strand
AGACAAAACACTGGTGAAAGGAGGTTCCCACCCGATGACCCCAAAGACATGTTAGTTACCACTGCTCACTGGTCTGTATAGTTAAGCCTTGCCATAATAGCTTATCATAGGGCTTAGGAGGTGATTCACTGAGTGCTGATCCTTTCTCTAGAGCACAAACTTCTTGTGTTTATTTGAATTCTCCAACTGCAGGTTCTTTGACCAAAGGAAAAATGGCAAAATGTGATGCAAAGCAGGCAGACTGACCAACCAACACTGTCATAAAAGCTGTCATAAATGCTGCATACACCTGACAAACTGAACTGTTTGTATTACAGTCTACATAGTCCAACTTAACTTAATGTAAATGTGTGTTTACTTATCTTAAAGTATGCAGCAAATAATATGTTGTTTCTTTTTTGGTAAAGCAAGACAGTGGTACCTCAATATTATAGTTATTTTGTCTTTATGTTTTAAATAAATCTCTAGGATTACGATATTATTAGAGCAGGGAAGTGTCTTAAGTGGGTTAGATATAGAATACGTGTTTGTTTCCCTGAAGGGTTACAACCTCAGCAACCACTCTGGCATAGGTTTCCTGTCTCTCCTCTGAAGACAGGGATGGCAGGCTCTTAAACCTGGGGTCAATGATCGATTATTTTGTAGAGAGTGTCCTTCACTACTGCACTGGCATATCTCTTCATAAGATCTTGAATGACGCTTTGTTTGATGTCGCTGACCAGCACACTGTGTGTCCAATGTTGTCCTGGGTGTCTTGCAACAGTTGTGCGAGCAGCACATCATAGTGGTTGCCACCTGCAACTACTTCGAGGCCTACACAGTTTCTTCGGTGTTCCCAATATCCGTCTCATTCAGGGTGAAGATATCTGTGCTACTCCTTCTCACTTCAGGAGACAACAGAGCTGCACAAGTGGCAGGCTGTTGCTCAAGGAACCGCTGGAAAATTTCTTAACCACTGTTGCATCTTGTGCTGACGGCAGTCTTGAGCTTGTGGTTCAGGAGCTATAACATTTTCTGTTTTACCTCCAAAGTGTGTTTTGCCACTGTGCTTCTGTTGAAAAAGCTGGTTATGTGCTGCACCCTCCCCATGAGCCTGGCTATTGTTGGCAGATTTAACACCCTCTGCAAAGCACATGAGTGAAACACTTCACATGCAGGTATCCCGTTAAATGGCAACACCCATGCTTGAAGCATCGTCTGTTACAACCACAAGGTTTTTGTGAGCAATCTCCCATTCTTGTGCTGCATTTTGCAGGAGGTCTGCATCGTTTGCTCTGGTGTGACTTTCGTGTACTACTCTAATTTGGAGAACAAATGACAGCAGTTCAGGCATCACAAGTTAATGGCACCCCTTCTGCTGTTCTCAAAGATTCCTCAATTGTATGGTTCACTTTTCTGTGTCCGCGGTGTCGGTGAAGAAACATTGGGACGGAGTGACATACCAGGGTTTCAGTGTTTTTAGTATGTAACAAAAGCCTATGTTTTCAACAACACTGTATGGACACAAATCTTTGCACATGAAGTAGGCAGGGCTGCCAACTTTTAAAAAAACCTTGGAGTGAGATTCAGTGGGGTAGACCACAGTTTTGTCATTTAGGCCTACACATTAATACCTATTAATTATTACCTATTAATATCACAGACAATTATGTTTTAATACTTAATTTTTATTTATCAATTACAACAGGTAACTACAAAACCTTCATTTAACATAATTATTACACGGACATAAATTTATATTAGAAAATAAATGCTGTGTCGATATTAATATAAATTTGTCTCTTGCGTTTTTCATGAATCATGTTTCTAATTTGCCTTGTTTTACATCATTTTAGTGTGGTGACTACCAAATGAACTCATAAGTGCAGTTTAAATCACATAATTTCAATCACATAAACAAACAATGGCTAAATTCTACTAAATATGTCCATCAATGAGCATACAGTATGCTCAGTTAGCGCCCAAAATTTATGACAGTGGAATTTTTCGCCTATCTACTGCTCTGGGTTTCCGTTATCCGGTAATTACCGGACTTTGACTGGTAAAATCTGCCAAAGTCTGGTATTTTTTAACCCCTCTGGTCAAAATGTCTGGTGAAAATATTACCTTTAAGCACAATTTGGATTGATTTAAAGTAGGCAATTTCCACGTCATTTTATTAAAAAAAACCTGAATCTTATTTTTTATGAATGTGTAGGCCAGGCCTATGTGGAACGAATCTTTTCTTTTTTTATGCGGAACAAAACTTGTCGCATTTGTTTCATTTACTCTGACAAAGAGTGCACCGCGCACTACAACAGCAATAGCGGGAGAGGTCGGACATGTCGAAACAAGCAAATCTTAAAGACTATTCAGAAACCAAACAGGTCTAAGGAGAAGGATGATAATGAGACTGAGATGCAATCTGAAATCACGGAGACTGCCGCAGATGATGCTGTGGCTCCCGCCGAAAAGAAACAGAAATGTCAGGCGTTCCGGCCCGAATGGAAAGACAAATATCCCTGTCTGAGGTGTGACATTATCGATGGATCAGAAAAAATGTTTTGCTCACACTGCAAGAAGTCGGGGAAGAAGAAAGGATTTACCAGAGGATCAGCAAACATGAGAAGCTCATCTCTTGTTTGCTGGGAATTTATGATGTGCACTCCGGAACCGCACAGTGCATATTCATCAAACTGGTTGAGGTCCTCCATGAGAGGGATGTGGAGTTGTCCCACGTCATCAGCCTTGGTTCAGACGGAGCTAGTGTAATGATGGGGGAAACGTGCTGGAGTTGGTGCTCTTCTGAGGAAAGAGAGTGCATTTTCCATTTTATTGACATTTCAGTAAAAAAAAATCACTGATTCATTATCACTCCGTCTGTTCAGCGCTTCGGGAGTATGCTGAATCAGCCATCCAAACCATTATTGATCATTTTGGCAAAGAAATTACCAGTGAGGACGAGTCGGCTCCAGCCACAGCCCAGCTCACTGATGCCACAAGTGCGCAATGAGACGCCATCGCTGTAATGACAGCGCTCCGCGGTTATGGAGGCTTGAACTTCTCAACAGCCTGTGAAGTTCTCATCAGAGATTTCAGCGAAATCCTGTATGCCTGTATGATCCCCGTCTCCAGTGTGCCAGCAGAGAGAGGTTTCTCTCTGCAGAACCGAATCAAAACAGAGCAGCTAAGTCGCCTAGGGGAGAACAAGGTCACAAGACTAATAAGCATCGGCAGTTGCAGAGAGACACTTTTGATTTTAATTCAGCTGCTGCACACTTCACTGCAGCGAAACTGCGTAAAAGTAAAATGTCATAAGCCAGAAACAGGTTAAGGGATTTTTTCAGTTTTCGTAGAGTTTTTATTCCATCTATATTTCAAACGCATACAGCGAACGGACATTATTTGATTTCAAGTCGGCATTATTAAAATGGTATGAGCCAGTCCAGATGTGTTTTTTGTTTGTAAATTGTTTTATCTGAGAATAGGTAGGCCTTCACTTTCTTTATGTTCATGTTAAAAGAGCGCAGGCTTGTGCAATATTTATTTATTTTAGTAGTTACGCACGTGAGTCAATTGACGGCACTCATTTTATTTGATATAGCCAACTTTGCAATAAGGAAGATTATAAATTGACATGCCTGATATCATTCTTATATAGCCTGCATATCATTTATCATTTTAAGCTGAATAAATTCAGATAATATTTGACCGGAATTTCAAATATTTGCCCGGTAAATTGAAAACCTGCCGGTTGTCCAGGGTCAATTTTTTCTAGTGGAAACCCTACTACTGCTTGCTCTGTCCAGCTGCTTGAAAGGATGGCTGCTGCAGCAGTAGGCTACTATTTTAATTTAGCTGCTAACATAAAGTACTCTTTGCTGCTAATTTAGCATTTTTGACATTTACAAAGCTCTCCAAATGCCTTTACATGCTCTCACAATACATATAAGAAACTAAATGTAAAAATATAACAATAATAAATATAAATTATTTTTTATATAATATAAATACATTTTTGCCTTTCATGGATAAGACGGAGTGAAATGGGGGGGAGAGAGAGAGTGGGGGAATGACATGCAGAAAATGGTTGCAAGCCGGAGTCCAACCCGTGACCACTGCAGCGAGGCTTCACCTCTGTATATGGGGCACCAGCACTATCCACTACTCTACCGACACCCCTAAATGTAAAGTCTAAAAGGTAAAGACTGACTACTTCACACCATGCCAACATAACTGGAGGTGAGAAATGCAAGACTTAAAATATTTCTTCTTACTCTTCTTACTAGCAGGAGGGCATCATTCCTCACTGTAGGTAGTAGTACCCTAGTAATGTGAGGTGGCGCCACCTACCGTACAGGAGTGGAACTTTTTTTTTTTTTTTCGAGTGAGAAATTGGAGGTGTGGGGTGAGACAGTGTGAAATCAACCAATTGCGTGACTCTCACGGCGAATGCCTGAGAGTTGGCAGCTATGGAATTAGGTGATGGACTGTGTTATTTTCTTAGCTCTCTCAGAGTTGGATGGGAGTTTTGTCAAGCTAAGTGTGTCCAGTGTGGGTTGATTTTTTTGGCAGAGCAGGTTTAACGTTAGCTTGCTGTCAGCGGCTAATGCTATCTCTAGAAGGTGGCGTGTGAGGTGAGCCCTCATGTTGGTCCAGTTGGGCTTGGGCAGAGTTCAAAGCTCTAAACAGCAGTCATTTAAAAATATGTTATAGACTTCTAACTGTATCAAAACAAATGAAAGAGCAATTTACTGCCTACCACCACTGCTTAAATGTCTAGGTTTATTTGTAGTTCAATGGAAGTTTTGTAAAGCAATGCAGTGTGTGTTGGTTGGCTGGCTTGTTTGTTGGAGTTCGATGATCCACTTGGCTAACATCGGTCTCTAACAGTTGTTGAAAGTTTATATGGTAAACTTGTTAGCTAACAGTTGCTAATTTACACATCCAGCAGTGACAGAGCAATGTCAACATTTGTTTAGATTTACACTTATGGTCACCTTGCTGAACAAAAGTCCAGTGCCTGCTCTCTTAGTTCTGTTTTTGGTCTCCAATGCCTTAGGAAATAGCTTGCCCTTGAACTGCTTACTATGTTCACTGGCTTGTTGCTAGCTGTGTTTGTTTGCCATGTCATGTTGAGCAGGTACTCACTAAGGCACCAAACATGGGCCAAATTAATCCCTTGCAGAAAATCATCCCCCAAAAAAATAATATATAAATATAAAGTATTACATGCTATAAATTATTATTAACAATTAACGTCCTCAGTGGGGATGAATGGGCTTGGGGTTAAACCAAAGACAGAAAGTGCAAAAGTAATTAAAGAAAGATTATTGCCCTTGTTGGTTTTGCTCTTTTATGGGATTTGTTGACAATAACAAAACTGTATACCAATACCAGCCTTATCCTGTAATATGAACAAACTACATGAAAATACAGTGGATGCTTCAACAGCTTCCAATAGAAAGCTGCACCAAAGAATCCTATATTATATTTCACGAATGCAGTAAGGTCATTGGATTGTTTTTTTTTTCCTGATTCTCAAGTACAGTGGACTCAAGGGATCAGGCAAAAGAGAGGTCAGAGAGGAGCTGCAATCTGTCTACATCACAGAACACAGTGCCGACGTGCAGCTCTGTTCTCTACAGTAGACATCGTGCTTCAGACAGTATGAGTTTGACTGAAATTTTTTCAACTCAGCTCTTGGGAAAAACATCACCTTTGTGAGACCTGAATACTTCATAATAAGGGGATTTATTGGTATACCTAATATCAATTATTACTATGTCTTTCTCTTGTGTGTTTATGTTGTTGCAGTGCTGGGAAACACACTTGTACACACACTTTTCCTTGCTTCCGGCTTTCTTACAGTGCAGACGCTCTG
>NC_065508.1:12943925-13002244 GCF_006386435.1 Epinephelus moara | reverse complement strand
TTCAGATGTAATTGCAGCATGCCTTGATGCATATTATTATGATTGTCCAGGTGGCTGTTACGCCTCATTTCCACTCACGTATGTGACTGGTGTCCATAGATCAGTGAATGTAGGGATGATGCCTCTAGTGTCCAACGGAAGGACATGCATTTCTTTACGGATAGATAGAATCCGGATACAAACCACCTGTAGCCTTGGGAGAGAGGCTAATTTTGTCTGTTTTTCGCCATCCTGTAGTTTGGAATATGCACTTGGAACATTACCTTGACAAAAACAGGACCAATATTGCATGGCAACAAATAAATGAATCCGATGGTCTTTCCAGGTATGTGGCATGTTTTGTGAAATATTTAGTTAAAAAGATCACAGGCACGTCAGATATCACAGAGAATGACGCCTTGTTTCCACTTTCATATATGTAGGGAGACGAGGCAACTGGAAGTCCATTAATGCATTCATTAGCCTTTGTTTGGATGGGTCTGTAAGTCAGCACCAGTAATTTAAAATAAACGAGGAACGTAATCGGAAAGCCAAGCAGCTGCATTATCATGCCTCCACTGATAGCTGTGGCCGGAAGCATTATGTTTCTGGGTTGTCCGTGTGCCCCTCCTTGGTCTGTCAGTCCACCTCCCATTCATGCAATGCTAATGGATCATGGAATATCTCACAAATGTCTTCAGGGAAATTCTTCAAATTTAATACTAATGTCCACTTGGACCTAAAAATGATGTGATTACATTTCGGTGGTCATTGATGAAAGGTCAAGGTCGCTGTGACCTTGTCTGTCAACTTCTTGTGAACGCAATATCTCAAAAACAACTCGAGGGAATTTAACATTTGGCACAAATGTCCACTTTGAATAGCAGATGAACTGATTAGAATTTGGTGGTCAAAGGTAAGGGTGACTTGCATGAGTCTCATTCTCATGAATATAATATCTCAAGAAGGCCTTGTGGGAGTTTCCTCAAATTTGAAACACATGTCCACTTGGACTTAAGAATGAACTGATTAGAATTTGAAGGCGGAAGGTCAGAGGTCAAGGTCACTGTGAGAGACTGTGATTAGGATATGATGGTCGGAAGTCAAAGGTCAAGGTCACTGTGACCTCATTAAACATGTTTTTGGCCATTATTCAAGAATTCATATGCTATTTATATCACAATTTCACACAAATAGGATAAAATGTTTTTATTTTATATCCAAAAGGTCAAAGATCAACTTCACTTTGACATCACAATGTTCTACAAAAACACTTTTCTAGCTATTATTTAACACCATAATCCAGGAACAGAAGGGGAGACATTTGGTCAGATGTTGAATTGGTGACACTAATCTTTATTGTCCACCTTGAAACTGTGCTAATTGCATAGATCTTCTGTGCTGCCAGGTTGAAGATGTGTCTGAAACCATCTGCATTTTAGAATTTGTAGTTTCTTTGAAGCAACATCAGTGTTTGAAGCATTGTCAATTGTCATGGCTACACATGAGTCTGGATGTAAACCATAACTGCAACATGACTAGTTTGCAGAGACATGCAACTACAAGGCGGTATTTCTAGTCAACAGTCTGTAGACAGTCCAAAGAAATTCGATTTAAACACGTAAAAAAAGCGTCACAATAAACAGGAAGAAATAAAAGCATTAATAATCATCTCCATCTCAGCTTTGACAGTTATTTATTTAGCAGTGTTTTCTAAATGGGAAAAACATGAGCACATAAGCTGACTGATATGGTGATGAAATTACGCGGACGGGTCAAGGATGTCACCTAAATTTCAAAGGTTTTACTGTGTAGGGGAAATACCTCTTTGAGAATATTTGCACTTGTAATAAATTTTGGGGCACCACCCTCCTAATGAGGGAAGCGACTAATCAAATTAATAACTGTAAATCACTTATTAATTCATCAGCACGCTTATCAATAATGAATCAATCTCAATATCTGGGTTATGAATTCTCTATACAGTGATCTCAGCTCTTGTTGAAAAGATATATACACAGACAATGTCTTGGCGATACATGAAGATTTATTTAAGCTAAATAGGTAACAACTGAATAAATGAATGATGATGAAATGATGATTCAAAGGCGAAGCTCCTCTTGAGGCCCTGGACTGTCGCTTTGCAGCTCTCGGTCTTTCCAGCAGAATGGAACAGCTGTCTCACAGCAGAGTGGGAGCGGTTGAATTTGCAATGTCCTGCGGGTGCCCCAATGGATTGGTTCACACTGCAGAAGGCCCTTGGGCTTGGCACGAGGACCACTGTGGCAAGTGGCTGGCAGCCGCTGGTTCCGATGAATCTGGAGCGAAGAAGTTGGTTCGGCAGGTGCTGGTCTACTTTGTTCTGGTTACTCGCTTATAATAATGGTGAAAACAATATCGTTGGCCGTTCGATATTGTTGTCAAAGTTATTATTACACGCAAAAATGTTGAAAACACTGGGGATAAAAGAACTGGATCGACAAAATTTAAAAGTTCAAAATAACTTTGATCGTGAGCACAAAAGAGTTAAGAGAGTAATAAAAAAAATTACGTATGACAAGAAGGTAAAACACAAATAAGCACGGTAGAACTAACAGCAAGAATAACAGGGAATAACTGACAGAAGACTAGAAGACTGAAACCTAAGAACAGACTCTAAGGAGAACTAAGAACTGTACGAAGACCGGAAAAAGACTAACTTGAGCCGTGCCGAGCGCACAGGTATTTGACTGGCCATAAGGTGGGTGGATTTGATCAGGGAGGCTCCTCTCGTGATGAAAAATAGTCTCACCATGTGATATATCAGAGGAAACTTAATGCTTTTCTTATACGAGGTCGTATACTTTGATAAGTTATGCGCGAGGGACACATACTCTTCCCACTATGGTCAACATTGATTCTTAACATCCAATTAAACATACAGATTAACATTAAATTAAAATACACTTATTATGCCGTGGTATCAGCTAGCCTACGTCAAATACACACACTCTAGATTAACTCAATGACAATATATAATAAAAAACAAAATGAAGAAGCACGTATTCATGCAAACAAGTTGATTAATAATCCCCAATTATATCTTCATTCGAAATATATGAAGTTGACTTCCTTGCGGTAACTCTTCTTAACTCCGCCACAAGATGGCAGTATGGATACATGTTAGAGGGGGGTTAACAGTTGAAACTAAAATTTAATTCAGTCAGACAACTCTGAATTGAATTTAACATTTTTATTGAGCATAAATATTTGCATACTGAAGCAGAGCATGAATAGTTTTAGCATGGCTAAAGCAAGATTGGCGTCAGGCTCTATCTCAATTTATTCATTCCCTGAAAATGATCTGCATGACAGACATTACAGGGAATGAATAGCAGACCCCCAAAACTGCAAGACCCCCAACAGCTTGAGATGCAGAGCCTGAAGCTACCCAATTATGAGAATGGTGGAGCATCTACCATAGAATCAGCCCTGTCAGTCTATTTAAGCCTAAGAGGATAAATAGCAGCAAACCCCCTTCCCAACAATCCACCTGATACAGCCGTAATGTGCAGCATTTATTGAAGCCGCATTACAGGGCATGAGCACTCATGATTTTTTGAGCCTGCAGAATTTCATTTTTGTTGAAGCGAATATATCTGACGTAAGCAGCCGAAGACCATCGGCCCAGAGACTTAAGGGAGGGCGTGGGTACGAGCAGTGCTGCAGTTGTAGCTGCCCCAATTCGGAGGGAGTGAGCAGTGTACGCCGCTGGAGACGGCCCACAACTCAAGCAGAGTTCACGCAGCCTTTCGGAAAACCAAGATCTGGTCATGGGCTTGCTGCCATCGAATGGACAGAAAGCAGAATTAATTTTTGCAATTACCACAGGCGTTCCTTTATTCATCCGATCTGTCTTAGAATGTTTTAAATAAACAGTGAAATGATCAGATTCTAATATTAAATCAGAAAAACAGAGGTCGTGCAGAGGGTTGAAAGAAAGAGACCGAGTGGTGAACTCCCCACACCTCATGAAACCATAAAACACCATTGAAAGAACAGCTTCCAGCATTTTAACACCAGGAGTGAACAGCCCGGATCTTAACTTTGAAATCATCCTGTGCACCAAGGAGATAGTGAGAGGTAAGCGTTTATCATTGCCTGGAGGTCGCTCTTTTTTGAGGCCGTTGAGAAGCAGGCGAATGCTGGGATGCGTTAACAGGCTATAGACTGAAGGATCTTGACAATGAAGATGAAACTGAATGCCGGCTATCATGGCTTTAATGGAGAGAGGCTGCAACTTATGGGACTCAAAAGAGTGGACTATAAATGCGCAAACGAAGGGAATATTGACTGGCAAGGGTGGGCAACCAAAACGAGCACAGAAAGAAGAGAAAAACCACCAAGCAGAATCATAAGTTTTTAATGTGTTCTTTGATAGACCTTTCCTCATGTATTTGGCAGCAGAATTTAGCAGAGAGGGCAGAGGGCCTTCGCATCCTAATCTAGGCACCTGAGTTTTGCGTGCAGCAGGACCCATAGCTTGGAGCCGAGGAGTATTGGCCTGAAATGCAGTCTTAGGACAAAGAGTGGGGCCGTGGCTAAATGATCCGCAGATAGAGCATAATAAGGCTTAATGTCCGGTGAAGTGTCTGCTTATTAAAGCTAGATCTACAACTGACCAGTCTATCCGTTGATTAAATTTCTGGATGTACATAGCGGATTTAGATGAAAAACTCTTGTGGTACTCGTAGAAAAGAGTCCCTCCATATGACATAGCCAAATCAGAGATAATAGCAAGGTACGTGTTCAGCTCTTGTCTGCGTTCAGGAAAGACTTCACAAATAGTGTCTCTAAAGACACCAAAAGCCACATTGAACTCAGCTAGTGTCAGTGATTTTGACAATCTAGGGTCATTATCCTTTAAAAAGACAGAGAAGTCGCCGCAGTCCACCATCTGTTTATCTGAAGTGTCAGAAGCACAAATCAAAATCTTGACCAGATTAACGTCCTGCCCTAATAAAACAGCAAGCATAGAGCAATCAGATTAAAATGCGAATATGGCAATAAAAAATAAAAAGGAAATCAAGACTGAGCTGCATACCTGCGATAATCTGGTTCCTGAGAGCATCAGGAATAGCCCCAGCTGGGGACAGAAACGGCACACCCGTAGTTGGCACAGGAACTGCAGTTCCCAGAGTCCTCCGGGGCAAGGACAGGGGCTTGGCCGATGACGTCGAGGGTTCCCCGCACGGAGGGAAAGCGGAAGTGGAGCCTGCTGTGGTGGATTCAAGCACAACAAGACGATTATTCACGCTGATTAAGGAGGATTTAATATCGGACAGAGCCGACAAAAGTTCATCATTCGGCTGAACAAACACCTGAGTGGAAGACAATTTCCCCTTCTTCCGGGGAGTGTAAGTAGACTTCGCTGCACGTTTTTTGGCAGGGGCTTTCCCCTTCTTGCTTTTCGTGGCGGGGCCCTCTGGCTCTGGATCTTCAATTGCACCGGGAACGTGCTCTACAAGAAACTCGAACAGTTCTTCATGACTGAGCCCGCATGGAGCAGAGACGCCGCCGGCATACAGAGTCTCAAGGATCCGGATCGTGGGCCAGTCTCTCAGATGCTTGAGAACCAGGCGAGAGCTGCGACGAGGAGCTGCGGAAAGGGCTCCCTGATCCCCAGAAGGAGAAGGCGCTTCGTTGTCGGTGTCTGGGATTTCCAACAACCTGCCTTCGCTTCCTGACTCGGATGAGACGGAGGACATGATGGCAAGGATCAGAGGCCCCAGTAACATCAAGATGAAAAGCTTCATAGGCAGCACACAGCAGCGGCAGCAGCAGCTAGCGCAGCAGACACAGCAGGATCAGCAGCAGAGGAGCAGAACACACAGAATCAGCAGCAGAAACAGCAGCACACAGCAGCGGCAGCGGCAGCAGCAGCAGCAGCAGCGAGAGCAGCAGAACACAGCAGAATCAGCAGCAGGATCAGCAGCAGAAACAGCAGCAGAGCAGCAGTAGCACCATGCAGCATGCAGCAGCAGAGTAGCAAGGAATGATCAGGTAAGCACAGGGGGTTTAAATAGCCCGCCCTATCAGCTGAGGAGAGCATGTGGCTGATCAGCTGATCAGGATTGCGCACTTGAGTTGTCTGCCTGAACTAGCTCCGCAGGCTTCGCATCATTTCTGCAACTTATCAATCTTTTGTTTTAACAGGGTTAAAGCAAAGTATCATTCAGGTAAAAACATGATTATGCACGTGTACAAGTCAGGACATGGCAAACGGCCAACAAAGAGGAACAAAAAGAATAATCTCACTTCCAACATACATTTCAATTTTATCACACAGAAGCATTTGGTCAGAGAGGGGATGGGGGAAGTATCCTAGGGCTATTGTGACGGCAAGTATGGTGTCAGGGGTCGACCATGCATGGTTGATGGGTGGACTAGGGACCTGGCTAGATGAGGCAGTCTCCTTGAGCACGTCATCAACCGGAGTTAGATCAATCGTTTGAGCGCCTTTATATTGTACCTGAGTTACTGTGTCTAACTCCAAGTTGTGTTGGCTGAAGAACTCGGATACCTCTATCTAGCTCTTGTACTGATCGGGGTTCAGATGGTAAAGAGCTAAGTCCTCTATATGTAAAATGGCATTCTCTGGTACAGTGATCCACAGCGTCTGGCCGGGCAGTGCGATGCGGGCAGTGGTGTCATGTTGGTTGTGTGTTAGAACAGCAGTGCTACCTGGAGTGTTGACTAGCCAGCAGCCTCCTACAATCTCAGCCTGAGTGTTGGTGACCTGAGATCGGGATGTTACCGTTGTTGGGCACTGGGCATCTGGTGCCATAGACTTGAGGCCACATACCCCATCCGTGCTATCGTGGATAAACGGCCTACTGGGACATAGGTAATGGATATATTTGGTCAGGGTGCACACGCGCAAAATTGGGACTAGGTATAGGTCCGGGCTATTGTCATGGTAAGAGACGACTGGAGGGGTCTGCACTTTAACGTGCACGTCACGAATCCAACATTTACTACATCCTTTAGCTGATAGATGTTTTCGGAGAACATTTACTACATCCTTTAGCTGATAGATGTTTTCGGAGGCCACGATTGGCAGATTGATAATAAAAGCCAATTCTCTGTCTTTAGGATTGACGTAAATTGGGACCGCATTACCTAAAGTGTAGGCCAAATGGGCTTGAAGGGGAGTGAACAGACCTTGAGTAGCTGCAGTTAGGAGACTGTACCAGAGAAAGAGGGATGAGATATGGAGGAATCCTACCTATAGCTAAGCTGTCCACAGAGGATCCAATATCTCGCAGCATGTCTAACATCAACATCAATGCGCTAACGAGTTGCGTATGAGCATAATCAACTTGCAAAACAGAGAGGAGAGAATCAACCACACAGAGTGTTTTGTTTAATGTCTCACTGTGGGTGTTTACCACTACGACGGTGCCTCGCACTGTCTGTCCTATGGTTTGAAGTTGGCTTTGTTGTTGGTTAATTAATTTGTGCTTTGATGTCTGAGATTTTGGCCTGGAGTTCGCCTATGTGGCGCTTAACGGTGGACAGGCTTACTGCATTGACTGAGGAGAGTCCAATGCTGAAAAATGAGCCAACAGCGGCCGCTGCGATTAGCAGCCCACCAATTAACCGTTTGGATCTCTTGTTGTATCCACCTAGTTCTGATTGGGTGATTGTGAACTTCTGTAGCTGCTGCAACATGTGAGTCGTGTCTGCCTCGGAGTGGTGTATAACCTCCCTGTTGCAGCTCGTGCCAGCCCAGCTGGTTAGCTGAGCTGTGACAGGGACGTTCTTTTTACATACCTCCGGGGGGTTCAACCTAACAAACGCCCTTTGTGTGTGTAGGCGACAGTCAGTGATCAGCAGCCCAGAGTGTTCCTTCAGAACAATCCCAGAGTCATGTCTTGGTTGTATGATCTCGGGGAGCACCGGTGCGGTAATCAGGCCGAGGATCAAGAGGGTGAGCAGCCAAATCATCCTGACCAGGGAAATGTACATGGTTAGGGAGAAATTTGGACTGTGCTATGTAAATTGGATTAAAGAATCAGTAGCGGGTGAAATATAGTGTCACCCCCACTTATAACAAAATGATAAGTTTGGGTTGGAGAGAGAGAGAGACAATAACTCGTGGGTAAAGCTGTTGGTGGCAGACTGAAGTATGAGATACCTGGCGTTAAGGTAGCTTTGATACCGGTGTTACGCAATACTGGCACTTTGTTTTATTGTTTAGCAATTCACGATTTGTTTTCCACTAGTAATTGTCACCCCAAATGTTTGACTACTCCCTTCAAAAACTAAACAGAGACGTTGGTGTCCCCGTTACTTCCCATTGGGGTTTTGTGAGGCTTGATCTGGTTACGATGAACCCATTTGAGAGTTGGTTCTTTCTGGCCTCTTTTGATTCGGATCTGGTACACGACAGGTGAGAGCTTCTCTGTGATCATGTAAGGACCTTCCCAGCGGGGAAGAAACTTGTGAGCGAGTTTTCCTGGGCCCTGGTTGCTTGCTCCAGTCGGTTGGGCAAAAATGTAGTACCAGACTTTGTCCCCCACTTGGAGTTCGTCATAGGATGCTTTTTGGTCGTAGTAGGCCTTGCGTCTTTCCACGCTATTTTCTAGATTTTTCTGGGCAAAGGCGAATGTGGCCTTTAAGTGTTTGTTCAAGTCAGTCATATACTGATGGGTAGTATATGCTGTTGTGATGTTAGCCTCACCTGGCTGGTAGAGCAGGTGTAGGGGGAGGGTCATTTGTCGACCCATCATCATTTGGAAGGGAGAAACTCCTGTTGTTTGGTGGGGAGTGGCTCTGATGGCCATCAAGACCAAAGGCAGTTTTACATCCCAATCTTTGTGGTTGGATGCCACATACTTCTTTAGTATTTAGACTATAGTTCAGTTCGCTTGCTCTACCTGTCCCGAAGCCTGAGGGTGATGACTGACGTGGAAGTTGGCCTTCACGCCCAACATCTCCCAGAGATGTTGCATGGTTTCAGCGGTGAAGTGTGTCCCCCTGTCTGAGTCGACACGACTGGGCAGACCAAACCGAGAGAAGATGTGGGTCATCATTAAGTATGCAGTGGTTTCGCTCTGGGGATTTCATCCTAGTACCTAACAGCAGTCAGGGTACCACTGGCTATGATGCGGAGGTCTGTGCGACCCTCCAAGGATATGCCTCCCCAGACCATCACTGACCCACCGCCAAACTAGTCATGCTGTATGATGTTACAGGCAGCATAACATTTACCACGGTGTCCCCAGTCTCTTTGATGCCTGTCACATGTCCTCAGTGTGAACGTGCTCTCATCTTTGAAGAGAATGGGGTGCCAGTGGAGGACCTGACAATTCTGGTGTTCTCTGGCATATGCCAATCAAGCTGCACGGTGCTGGGCTGTGAGACTCTCATGCCACCCTCACAGAGGGTGGTCAGAAACACGCACACCAGTAGCCTGCTGGGCTCTTGCAGTGCCCCTCCTGTTCCTCCTGGCACAAAAGATCAAATACCAGTCCTGCTGTTGAGTTGATACCTTTTCACGGCCCTGTCTAGCTCTCCTCATGACAGCCAGTCTCCTGGTATCTCCTCCACTTTCTTGAGACTGTGTTAGGAGCCACAGAATGTATGGATTTGCCATCCTGGAAGAGCCGGACTACATGTGTAACCTGATTGGGCTGCAGGTACCGCCTCGAGCTACCAGTAGTGACAGGGACACGAGCAGAGCACAAAACTAGAGAAGAACCAGTCAGGAAGAATATGCAGAGAGCAACTGTCTGTGGCCACCACATGTAAAACCATTCCCTTTTTGGGGGTTGCCTTGCTTTTGCCTCTCCATTGCACCTGTTGTCACTTTCATTTGCACCAAAGGAGATAAAATTAATTCACAATCACTTGTGCTTCTTAAATGGATGGATTCATATCCCTAAAGTTTTACTGACTTGATATTAAACTGTGACAATTAAGTGTTCCCTTAATTGTTTTTAAGCAGTACATATATATATATATATATATATATATATATATATACCGACCTACATAGAGTAAGGCAGGCAGAAAAAAGGCAAGCCTGAAATGTCAGCTGAATGGTCAGAACAAGGTCTGAACCATAAACATGCACGCACTGCCAGTCATCAGATACCCAGCTGGAATTATAAGCTGGCCAAAGGAGGAGATAGAAGCCACAGATATCAAGACAAGAAAGCTCCTTACCATGCATGGAGGGCTCCACCCCAAGTCCAGCACCCTGAGGCTATACACTAAACAGAAAGAGGGAGATCTCTTCATTTAATATTGAGTATCTGCTGATACGGAGTCCCAGTCCAATACTTCTATTTTCATAGATAGCTGGTCCAACATTCCTCCTGAAGTGAGCACAGACAGGTTCCAATTCGGAGTCTAACTTAGCTTGATAACCTTTGGACGAACTCACTTCAGTCTGCAGGAGGCATGCAAGACACGGGAACTTGGCTTGGGTCTTTAGGTGTTAAAGCATTTATTTCGCCTACAAAAAGCCTCAACTGTACATACACTGCACTGCTACATTTAACTTCATGCTCCGGTTACTGCAGTCTCACTGTCACCATCACTGGCACACAATACACACTTGTTCTCTCCCATGCATGTGGACAAGCCCTTGCTCTTGCTACTCACACAATGTGACACCAAAATGAGGCACCGAAATCTGTGTTATTATTTGGTCCAGTAGGTACTGGTTGTACAGGAACCGGTGTCATGTTAGCTCCTGGTTTTGCTACCCAGCCCTTTTCATGTTTACTCCTCTTGGTTTGTTCGTCAGAAGTCAGTGTCAACAGGTTTAGACCAAACGAACTAAACTACAAGTGTGACAACACCCTAAGATGGAGGTCCTTGAGTTACCATGGCCTGTAGTGAAAGTCCTGCTAGAGGTAAAACTTAATGCAACAATAGGTAATGTTTTTTTTTCAAATTAAAATGACAGCTTCAACATCACTTAGAAGATACACTGACTTGTGATAGGGAGAATGGAGCCTCTTTCATTTTCAGTGTTGGTTGTTGCACTATGTAACTTTGGTGAGAGTGTAGAATCTCCTGGAAAATATGTGTAATGCTTCACGGCACAATGTCACACACCACCAGCTAGCTACAGAATGATTGTTCAGGTTTATCTTTCTTATTGCAACCTATACTGCTGATGCTCTATAATCTTCAGGTTAACAGGTGTGTCTGCAACCCAATCGCCAGAAAAATCTTGACATTGTATCATTCTGCTAACCACAGATACTTATATTTGCACGTTATTATGTAGCAGATACACTGAAACTTTCATTTCAACAACACTGTGGTCAACATGTTGTTAGGTTTAGGCACAAAAACCACGTGGTTATAGTGAAGAAAAGATCATGTTTTGGCTTTTAACACCCAGTTTGGGGGGCTAAATCCCAGCAGGAAACACAGCAATGTCTATGAATTTTTTTTTTTATTATTATTACATATTCCTGCCGGAAAAATCACCAACAGGTTGATACAAAACAGTCACATGGGGCCTAAAATGCTAATGGAAACACAGCAATGACTTGCATAAACACCAACCGGTTCTGCTGTTTGTTAGTCTGGAACAGTTGCGTCCAGCTTGGCAGAAGTCTAACCTTCGTGACACACCATCCACTACCCCTACAGTTCCTGATGACAAAGTTAGCTCATATACTACGTCACTTTAGAATGTTCATATGATCCGTATGAATTGCACAAATTAAACATACTTCTGGTTAGCAGAAATGTATGATTCCAACATTTTCTTCTTGTGACAGGTCTGGTATCTAAATACAAGATGAGTAGTTTGAAAGAGTAAATCAGTGTATTGAACTGAAAAGGGTTTGTCTGATACTGAGTGGATTATAAACAATAGACACAAGGGGTTGGGCAGTGACCTTAATTGAGATGAAGTCAGATGATGACTGATTAGCCACTCCTGTCAGAACATTTAAAGCTCTACAGAGATTCATCAGCACAAAAAAATCAGCAGAACACAGCACTGACACTGAAGAGGACATTTATCTACATCAGTCACTGCACTGTGGACTGGAAAAGCTTGAGTTTTACAATGAACTTATTCAACTCAGCTTTTGGGAAAAACATCAGTTTTGTGCGTCCTGCATATTTTGTAATAAGTGGTTTTTCTGGCATCCCAAATATCAAGTATTACTATGTCTTTCTCTTTTTTGTTTATGTTGTTTCAGTGCTGGGAAACGCAGTTGTGATGACTGTAATCTACTTGGATCATAATTTGAGAACTCCAAAATATATTGTTGTTTTTAATTTGGCATTTGTGGACCTGTTTGGTAGCTCTGCTTTGGTGCCAAAGCTTCTCGACATCTTTCTGTTTAACCATCACTACATTCCCTACAATGACTGTTTGACATTCCTTTTTTTCTGCTACACTAGCCTTTCAATGCAGGCTTTTAATCTGATTGCACTGTCCTATGACAGACTGATAGCTATCATTTACCCACTGCACTATCAAGTGAAGGTGACCAACAGGTTCATGCTGTCTTTGATTGCCTCTTTCTGGATCTTTGTCATAATTGCTATACTCATTGCAGCTGGCTTCCTGACAAGACTTTCCATCTGTAAATCTGTGGTTATTAACAGCTATTTCTGTGATCATGGCCAAATATACCGGCTGGCCTGCAATGACTATACACCCAGCTTTGTTATTAGTATTTTGTTACCAGTTCTTATTATTTGGTTTCCTCTGATATTCATCTTGTTTACTTACATATACATTGCCTATGCTTTGTCTAAAGTGGCCACAGCTCAAGAAAGACTCAAGGCCTTTAAAACCTGCACAGCTCATATTTCATTAGTGGCAGTCTATTTTCTGCCAGTATTAATCACATTTACCTTGATGGAAAAAATACATCCAAACGCGAGGATCATTAACCTGTCTCTGACCTCCGTCTTTCCTCCCATGTTGAACCCAATCATTTATGTTCTGCAGACACAAGAAATCAAAGAATCTGTGAAAAGGTTATTAAAAATCAGATTCCAGTCAAAAATTGTTATTCCCAAAGTAACCACAATGTGAGTGTTTGTTGATCAAATAATTCATTTTTGAACAAAACTATAACATACTTCTTCTACAGTGTATGAATTGTTGTATCGTCATAGTGTTGTTTCTGCTTGTGTGAGAACTGCAGAAACAAGTAAAGCAATGGATAATGTGTGTCTTATTCGTTCTACAAGGTTTACAGAAACCCAGCATACCAAATATATAAAGTTTTAGGGAAAGAACATATAATCTAAAAATTCTCTTTTTTTGTGCTGGCAGTTTGTGAAAAACAATTTTAAAAAAGCATTTGAATTACTATTGCAGGGGTATAAAATTATGGAAGAAGCGTATGCTGAAGATGTTCTTGAGAGTCACAGCCTAAATTACTAAATGAGATCAGATGTGCAGATTGGCGTGAAATCAAAACCTCACACAGATGGTTGTATTTCTAAATAAATAATCAAGCAAACAAGTAATTGTAATCAAGCAGTTTATGTCCCTTTACAGGAGCATACAGTCTACTATGTATATGGAAGTTTATTTTTAACACATTTTCATATCTTGATGAAAAATCAAAACCTTATGAAGAAGCTAAATTGTGTATTCCCAAATAAACATAAATGATTTAATTGGAATCAAATGTTGTGATGTTTCTCAGCATCATAATTGAGCATTCTTGCTGCATCTAGACACTAAATTTGCATTTATTTTGTGACTAGGAGATCTGTCAGCAGTCTGTACATTCACATCATGGATAACTCAAAGCTACAGTTCAAAGATGAAGAAGCAAAGCCCTCTAGTTTTCTTATTGGCTCCTTTTTACTACATGAAACTTTACCAAACCTTTTTAGATTGATGTTATGTTATCCCGATGTTTTAATTTGTCTGTGAGGTTCTGTCATTTTAGTATGTAATTTTGACATGACTTGTATTTTGGTTGCTTTAAGGTTATAGAGAGAAACATTTTCATACACTTAAACTAGGTTTTCCCGTCAATTTCAAGTTCAAGTTTGTCATTTCAAGCATAACAAATATACCTGAATGATTGTTCAGAGATATTTATTCATTGTCTCCTCTCAGAATAACTCGATAGAAAACAATACATTTACACCAGTAATAACATGGTTTTGGAGAATGTCCTCCTCCAAAATACAACCACATAGGTAATTTTTTTCAAACAGAAATTCTGATCTGTAGTCATGTGATAACCCGTAGTGGCTGTAGTAATTACTATAGGAACAATGGAGGAAGTCAGGTGACATAGTATAAGGAGTGACAAATCAATCAATCAACATTTATTTCTATAGCCCTTTACAAAACCCAAAGGTACCCAAAGTGCTTAACAACAGTGTCAAATAACAATGAAAGTACATGAAGTACCAAAAAACCCCAAAAAAAAACCCCAATAAGACAATACAGAAAAGAAAAACAATAGAAAGTGCGACAGACCTACAGGTTATAAAAAGCCTTTCAACATAGATAAAATACAGACAAAGTCTGCTTAAGTTGAAAGTTGATGGACGGGTAATTTCATCCATGAGACCAGTGCATGGACATATTATTTTAAGCCAAAGCATGATTTCTTTTTTTTCTAAAAATCATGCTTTGGCAAAGGAGTTTTGGCGATGGTCATATACAAGCTATTTGGTTATCCAGCAGTAGGGACACTAATTTAGGAAGTGTTCCTGTGGGTCATATATAGAGGGTAGGAACATACAAACTATGTGGTTTTATGGGTTAGAGAACTTGTTTTTTGCCACTTTGTGCTTGTGAACACAACATTGTCATATCGCCTTTAAGTTTAAATGGCAAGCTTTACTTATCCCACAGTTACTGTGCAGAGCAACACCATCGTTTAATTTTGAGTCGTATTTCTGGGCACTTCATAAATGTAAGTCCAATATTCCTTCGCTTTTAGCTTCTTCTTTTTTTTTTTTTTTTGGTGTCTACAACTCCCGAGGGCCTCTGGCTGCTAGATGCTCCACTATGTTCTCCAGCTAGTTGCTAACTGTGTCTGCTGTTTTGTGTTGAGCAGGTGGTGTGTAGTGTTTGTTTTTTTTTGTTTTTTGTTTTGTAATGAAAACAGCTGTCTGCTGTGGCCAAAAACAATGCTATGAGAGCAGTAAGAGTGAACCAAAATAGTAGAGTTGTGGGGAGGAGAGTTACAGATACAGGTGATGATTCCTTTTAAGTTAATCACTATGAGTGACCCATTTTCGCATTGTCAATGATGGAAATGTATAAATAAATATAAATAAATAAATGTAAATGTGACCTAGTTGACTAGTCACTCACTGAACTACAGTCTTATACAATGGATGCTCTATAGATTTGTGCCTAGTAAACTGGAGTCAGGTGATTGGATTGGATTGAACTGGGCTTGTCTGATGATGTGGCTTACACACAATAGACACAGGGGAACAGACATTAACCTTATTTGATAGAAAGGAGAAGGACTGCTCCTCTTCGTAGCCACTCCTGTTCAAACAGATAAAGCTTGACTCACCTCAGTTACGAGAGAGAGAGAGAGAGAGAGAGAGAGAGAGAGAGAGAGAGAGAGAGAGAGGGGAGCTCATTTCCATACACATAAAACAACACAGTGTCGATGCTGAGGCCAAGAAGAGGGCACTGCATTGTGGACAGTTTTATTATGGAGTTATTTAACTCAGCTCTCGGGAAAAACATCACTTTTGTGCATCCTGCATATTTCATAATAAGTGGCATCCCAAAAATGAAACATTACTGTGTCTTTCTCTTTTTTGTTTATGTTGTTTCAGTGCTGGGAAACACAGTTGTGATGGCGGTAATATACTTGGATCATAATCTGAGAACTCCAAAATATGTTGCAGTTTTTAATTTGGCTTTTGTGGACCTGTTTGGTAACACTGCTTTGGTGCCGAAGGTTCTTGATATCTTTCTGTTTAACCATCACTACATCCCCTACAATGACTGCTTGACGTTCCTTTTTTTCTGCTACACTAGCCTTTCGATGCAGTCATTTAATCTGGTTGCACTGTCCTATGACAGACTGATAGCTATCATTTACCCACTGCACTATCAAGTGAAAGTGACCAACAGGTTCATGCTGTCTTTGATTGCCTCTTTCTGGGTCTTTGTCATAATTGCTGTTCTCATTGCAGTTGGCCTTCTTACAAGACTTTCCATCTGTAAATCTGTGGTTATTAACAGCTATTTCTGTGACCATGGCCAGCTATACCGGCTTTCGTGCAATGACCATTTTCCCAATTATGTTGTCAGTTGTTTGTACCCTGTTCTGATATTTTGGCTTCCACTTCTTTTTATCTTGTTAAGTTACCTGTATATTGGCTGTACTTTGGCTAAAGTGGCCACGGTTCAACAAGGACTGAAGGCCTTTAAAACTTGCATCGCTCATCTCTTATTGGTGGCAATATATTTCATTCCAATGTTAATCACATTTACCCTGATGGAAAAAATACATCCAAATGACAGGATCATAAACCTGTCTCTAACCTCCATCTTTCCTCCCATGTTGAATCCAATCATTTATGTTCTGCAGACACAGGAAATCAAGGCATCTGTGAAGAGGTTATTAAAAATGAAATGGAAATCAAAAACAACAGTAAACAAAATAATGATAATGTGACTCCTTATTGATGCTATATACCATCTCTTTTGGTGTTTTATTTGATGTAAATGGTAGAATTCTCACTTCTAACACACAAATGTTGGTAAATTGAGTATGAATTAAAAAAATGATTGCATTATCATAACAAGTCTACAAATCAAGTAGATAATTTGTAACACATGTTGCAACTTAAAAACACCATACAGAAATAACTATAAAGCTGTCTTTAAGTGTATGAACCCACTGACATAAAACTGTAGTTTATTCCTGTGTGATGAGAGCTGCAAACAAGAAGTAATTTTTGTGGATTTTTTTTTCTTAATTTCTGAAATTAGTTATTAAAAAAGCAGCTTAAACTGGAAATGTTCTCTACAAAGCAACATAATCTTGCAAATAAAGTCTGTAGCAAAAGATACACCTTAAAAGGAAATGTATGTTTGTCTTCTTTAAGTCAAATACCGGTCAAACAAGTTGTCATGATCAAATAGTTTGTTTCTCTACACGTTACCTTGTTGGAATATCGAGCCTACTGTGTATCTGAACATTTATTTTGTATTCATTTACATATCTTTGGTGAAAACTCAAAGAACCAAATAAAAAAGCTGAATTTTGCACTTTGCTTGAAAAGTTAGCCAGCTGACTTTGTGTCTTGCTGCTGGTGCTAACTTGTTTACCAGGAGCCTTCAGGTTGGTCCTCTGCCGTGATGAGAGGGAAATCCTGTTTTTCTGCTTTGAGCAGGCCACATGTGTTGATTAGAGAGCCATAGTGGAGGAGAGAGTCTTTTTTCCAAGTTCTGGCAGCAGGGAATTGAGAAGAAGCGGAGGAAGGGCAGACAGGTCATCCTGCAGCGGTGATCCTCATTTGGGGAGAGTCCAAATAGTTTAGTTCATTTGGCCGTACTTTGTCAGAAGAACAAAGGGGACTTGAGCTGCCATTTTGAGTGTGCTGAACTTACAGGAAATGCCTTTACATGTCCAGTTTAATGTTACACAAATGAACAAATTATTTGTGGAGTCCATTGATCCCAACATTAAGATGTGGACTCCTCCATCTACTTGTGTTATAAAACCAGATGCTTTTATTATAGTTATCGTTGTTGGTGTGGACGGCCCTTAAGAGTATAAAGCCATGCTAGCGGCTTTGTGAGGCTGTACTGAATGATGCTTTGAGCTACAGTAAGGTCCAAAAATCTGAGACTAATAGCAAACAAGATACTTGTAATTTACATTTGTTTCATATGTAACACTGTATTATACTCAAGTTCATATATATATATATATATATATATATGTATATATATGTATATATGTATTAGGGCATTAACAGAAAAGTCGATTTGTCGACATGTCGACGTCAGTGGCACAAGTCGACACCCCCCGGGAGGAGTCGACAAGTCGTGTGTTTTTTCCCTCTCTCTCTCTCTCTCTCTCTCTCTCTCTCTCTCTGTGCTTACGCTGATACTTTATCCTTGACTAAGTGAACATACTCGGGCGTACTATAAGCTGAGCAGACTCCGCGAGGAATATATATATAAATATATATATATATATATATATATATATATATATATATATATATGAACTTGAGGCTGCAGGTTGCTAAACTTAAATGAGCCTCAGATGAGTAGATCAAATCCACCTAAGTATCATCCTAACAAATCTGACCTTTTGTACAGAGGAGTTAAGTTGGTGAGTAGCACAATGTCACTTAAATTTGATTGCTGACCTAGAAATTTTTTAATACTAAGTTTGAGGGTCTTCAGATATTCCTCAAATTCATGCGTAAAAGCAGTGAAGTTGGGGGTGATTTTTGCTGTTCTACATTTGTGTATATGAAATTTACCATACATGATCAGTAAGTTCACAACAAAGTCAAAGTCTCTTTTATACAAATCAAAATATGAAATAATATTTTTGCAGCTGATTGCGATATTATTATTAGTTTTACACTTTTTTTTTTTTTTTTTTTTTTTTGGCGAGACCAAAAGGAATTTGAATATCTGCAATAACAAAATAAATGTATAAGAGATTCTGGGTCTGTGTTACAAAAATTACAGTTGCTCTCTATATCTAAGAATTTAGAAAAGTATAAATTAATCTCATATATATTGTGTAAAATTTGAATGTGTATTTCTTTAATTTTATTACTAATACAGAACATGCATGGTAAAAATGTTGTCCCAAAAAGCTTTTCCTCTTGGTGTAATCCTTCTTTTTTTTTTTTAAATTGAAGGTGACTTTTCATGAGATGGATTACACCAGTGGGAATGGCCTTCATTACATAGTTAAATTCTCTGCTTGTGACAGGAAAAGACTTGATAAAGGAAAGGGTTCATGACTAAGTAATAAACCATTGGCATCAAAAAGATCACTTACATAAATAATACCTTTGTCAACCCAGTTTTGCTTAAATATAGATTTTTTTACCAACAGTAATGTTTCCATTGTTCCATATGATGGCTTTGTGTGGAGTTTTAAAGGACAATTTTAAAGGTAATTTGGAGATGAGAAAATCACAAGTAAGTAGAAAATATAGACCACCCAATTTATCAAAAATATTGTTTGGAATAAAGAGTAAAGCCAAATAGAATGTGGGTCTTTAAGGCTTTCCTTGATCCATTTAACTTTAAATGTATTGTTTAAATCACTAAAGTTTAATAATTCAGATCCACCTTCTTTTCTGGATCCTGAAAGTATTTCTTTTTTCAAGTGGTGGTGTTTTTTTTCCCAGGCAAAATCTGTGACTATGTTATTGATTTCTTCCAGTGTCTACTCCTGAACAAAAAGTGATAGAGCTGGATACACAAGTCTGGAAAGACCTTCAGCCTTAGTGAGAGATCACGTTGGAGCCATATGTTCATAATATTTTTTTGTCTTTTCAAGTCTAGGAAAAAAAAATAAGTTGTTGTCTAGTTGACATATCTTTGGTTATATCAATACCTAAATATTTGCCATATTTTTTCTTTACTGGAATTTTAATTTAATTTAATTTTTAATTTTATATACTTTATTAATCCCCGAGGGGAAATTCAATTTTACACTCTGTTGTCAATTACACACAGGTCCGAACACACACATGCACAAACTGGACCTATACATGCACTAAATGGAGAGATGTCAGAGTGGGCTGCCCATGACAGGCGCTCCGAGCAGTGGGGGGTTCGGTGCCTTGCTCAGGGGCACCTCGGCAGTGCCCAGGAGGTGAACTGGCACCTCTCCAGCTACCAGTCCACGCTCCACATTTTTGGTCCGGACGGGGACTTGAACAGGCGACCCTCCGGTTCCCAACCCAAGTCCCTATGGACTGAGCTACTGCTGAATACTACTGAATATTACATAAAGCTTCATTTGTATCGAATACACTTAAGATTTCACACTTGTTTATGTTGAGATGCAACCCTGAAGCTTTTGAAAACTCGTTGATCAGTTGTATAGATCGTTCAGTTTTGTGTGTATCTTTTAAAAACAAAACTGTATCATCTGCTAGTTGTGTAATTCGGATTTCTTTCTGAAAGATAGATAGACCACTTATATTGGGGCTGTTTAGCACTTTTATTGCAAGTAACTCAACAGCAATAAGAAATTGTAGCTGCTGCACAGCAATGGTCGGGGCCGGGCAATTTTAGGCAAAATTAGGCAATTCTGAGCAAAAGAGACTATGCTCTATCTCACTGAGCTAATTAGCAAGAGACAACTCTGCTGTATATATGTTTAAAACTTCTTCTAGGTCATTATAGGAATTCTACAGCTGCAATGATTAGACAATAAATCAATAAGTCAAACACATAATTAATCCACAACTATTTCATGATGGATTGATTGTTGCAGGCATCAGTGTTGGAGTTACCTTCACAGATTTGAGGATATTCTCCTCAAATCTTGCTTTATCATGGTTTTGGACCTTTAGTCAGACAAAGTGAGATGTTTGTGGATGCCAGATTGGAATTGGGGAAAGGTAATATGAATTTTACATAATTTTATAGACAAACATTTGATATAGAAAATAACTGGATCATAATTATTTTAACCTTAGTAGTCTCTAATCCACATAGCACGATGCCTGAACATAGGACTTTCACATTAAAATGTCCGTTTTGCCTTAACTGAGGCTTGAACTCTCAACTTCTGAGACTGAGGTCCGTCTTCTATCTCACTGAGCTAATTGGCAAGCGACAGTTCATGTGTGGCTTCACAAATTGACTAAGCCAAGCATCAGGGTGCCAGACAGTAGCCATCCATGCCATGGAAGTGAAAGTTCCAAAGCTGTAGCACATATGGTTGATTTGTTGTGAATTTTCAAAATTTTGAACTTTAGAGGCTTGCTGTACCACCACCATCAGGACTATTGGCCTGTTTTTGCAGCTGAGGCAATCTGGCATGGGACTGGACCTTTGTGTACGGTGGCCCTGAAAGGTCACAGCACTGCAACTTAAGAAAACAAAGCAAAAAGACAAAACACAAGCAAATTGAGAAAACATTTTCATCAATTTGACAACACGTGCGCAGCATTTAGAAAATGCGCTGCAAAGACCACAACACAACACATTTTTCAATGTGTTGTTTTGTGGTCTTTGCAGCGCATTTTCTAAATGCTGCGCACGTGTTGTCAAATTGATGAAAATGTTTTCTAAATTTGCTTGTGTTTTGTCTTTTTGCATGTGTTTTCTTAAGTTGCAGTGCTGTGACCTTTCAGTGCCACCGTATTTGTGCAAAGTTTGGTGATTTTTCGCGCATGGGAAGTATGATTTCCTCGGAAGAAGAAGAAGAAGAGGAAGAAGAAGAACATGCAGGATAACAATAGGGTCCTGGCAGGTTAGGCTGCCCGGCCCCTAATAAGAAGGAAAATGGGTGTTCCACAGTATGGAAAGCTTTATAAAAATCAAGAAATACAATGATTGCTGGTGATTCCACATACTCTGAATAGTCTATAACTAGTAATATATGATTACATATATGTCAGTTGGTCATGAAGCCTGTTTGTGTTGCGTTTATAATCTCTCCAAGACTTCTTTTTAATTGTCTAGCAAATACAAGCTAAATAACTTATAGTCCACATTTAGAAGTGTAATCGGCCTCCAGGTTTCTATTGAGAGAGAATCTTTGTTTGGTTTAGGTATCAAACTAATTACTCCTTGTTTCATTGTAGTTGACATTTCTTTCTTATCAATACATTCTCTATACATACTTATGAGTGGAGCTTCAATAATGAATAAATAATCATTTCCAACTTTCATACATTTCAAGGCTTCTGAAAATTCACCATTTGAAATAGGTTGCTCACAATTAGATTTAAACTGTTCAGAAATGGTGGGGATGTATTCTTTAATGCTATTCAGGAATTCTGCACTATATGTTAGCTCATACTCTTGCTATTGCTACTCTTACTATAGTAAGCTTACTATATAAATTCCTCATGGAATGGAAAGTAGTAGAACCTCATAAGGTTTTGAGCACCAAAACAAAAACACAGTCTTGTGGGTTATTCTAGTGAACTAGTTATTTTACTTCACTTAAACCAACCTGTAATCTTGTGTTGATCCTTACCGAAAACAGAACTTAAGGTAAGGCCACAGAGTCAGATGGTACTTACGCGGTGTCTTTGATTGTGTCTGTGGCAACTTTTTCTCCATCAATGATCGCATCAGGACCGTGCTAGGTAGTCTTCTTCCCCTCTTTGCGCACTTTGTCAACAAGTGGCCAGAGTTTTTTCCGACACTGTCTCTCCCAGTATGTCAGATCCTCCGCGAGTCGGAGTTTCTTCTCTTTCATCACTGTGGCATTCATTGAGGCTCTCCAAATCTTCTGTCTGAAGGTGCGCATGGTGAACTGACTTATCACAGGGCGTGGACCTCTGTCTTCTCCGGGCCGTCCGATTCGATGTACAGTATCAACGAGGAAGCCAAGCTTATTTTTTTCATCTAGAGTAATTTGAGCTAAGATCTCGAAGACTTGCTTCCTTGCATCCTCTGCGGTTTCGTTGATGGTTTCAGCTTCAGGTTCCAGCGCCAACTGTAACATTCTGTTTCTTCAATCTTCAGCTCTTGCTCAGAGATCCGCCAGTTCACAGCATACATCTTGTCATTAACTGTCTTCATCTGATGATCCATCCCTTCTACGTTTTCTTTAACATTCACACTGTCCGCCGTGTTTTTATTTATTTTTTGTTAGAGGGAGGTAAATCTGCATGCCAGCTCCTGGATGGCTTTCAGTATGTCTGAATTGTACACATTCTCCTACTGGCTTTTGGAGCAGATTTTTTTGGGATGTGGACTTGACAAGGGTTCCCCCTCCGTTCCTTGTCACGTTTAGGCATGTTGACGATCAGTTGGCAAGCTAGTGAGCAACAGGCTTGTTAGCTAGCAGTAATCCAGGCTTATATCGCTGTATTTCTTCTGAGAAATAATTACTTTGTGCTAGATTCACATCATGATCACGCATTCCTTTCAAACATCAGTCCTTATACTTATATATTGTAGTCCAAATCTATTGTTTTATCAACTGGTACTCAAAACTTTCTGAAGCTCAACACAAAAGATGCATGGAACCTATACTCTTGGTCTTTGGCATGTGTTAGCTGTACGAATGACACATTACAGTTCTTGGATTTAAAAACAAACATGTTCTTCTTTTGGCTGGATGATTTCATCCCTTAGGTAATGAGGTACAACCTGCACTGCTCCTAAAGCATATGGTGTCTGAAGATATAATTACCCTGAAATGCATGATAGACTAGCTGTGAAATGAACTAAGAAGCTGCAGCGTACATCAGAACAAAAATACAATAAATATACTGAACCAATATAGAACCAACACTGGTTACTGCCAAAAAAACCCCCCAAAAACTAAAACATTTAGGTCCATAAGCGATTGTGAAGAGATGGCTGTGCGTTGGATGGCTTATGCCTCCCTTTTGGCCATAATTCCTGATGGCGAACACCCTGTCACACATTAGTCCTAACTTAACTGGACTTGAAGTGAAACTAGAGCGTATGAGTTGTCTGGACATGGTTCTAAACATGGAGGTGGCTGAGCCAGTGTCTTGCAGCTAACGGTGTTAACTCCATAAATAGCACTACACAACAGTGCAACAGAGGTAACGGTTTTATGGGGGGAAACTGGAGTCTGGGCACTATGACGATGCTGTCCATATATTAGCGGTAACCGCCATATGAGCGCAGTGCAAAGTGGTGGGGATGAGCTAGCCAGTGTGAGATACACATGCACACAACGGACCAGCTTACCACTACATACCACAGAAAAGCTCGCACTACAACACACACACAGGGAGCATGACTATGTTTTTTGCTCAGGATGCTATTACTCCACTATATCTTTACATAGCAAATGGTGCTTTAGTGGTACAGTAATGCTCTGAATGTCAGAACCTTTAAGGCCTTAACTACTCTGGTCAAGCAGTGATGATGGATATAATCTTTAAGATTTTAAATCCCTGCTTTAAGCTTTCTGGTTTGAAGGTGCTAAAAAGGGACTTAAATAAAGGGACCTAAATACTATAGCATTTTACCACAAACTTAAAGGTCTATTTATTTTTTTATCCTTTTTTTGTAGTAAATCATTGATTATGCTTTATAATTTCTGCTGTTCGCTGTAATATTGTTCTGTTTTAAATTGTGCCATAAACTGAAAATTCAGTATCCTGGTGACAACAGATGATTGCATCAGCACACCAATGACCTCCAGACAGTTACACACCGAATGACCATGTGATGCAGCCAAGTGCATTTCTACTCTCTTGTAATAAAAGTTACAAATGTCAGGTCTCTCACAGTACAGCTTACAGTCGGCCTACAGCACTGCACACTTGATGTCTGAGGTGAGGTTGATTTAAAAAATGCCTACCAAACAACTGTGTCATCAGTCTTTATATATACTGTTATTTTCTCTCTGCACATCTAGGGAAACAGATACTCAAAATGACCCCAGCAGAGAAAGCTGCCACCATATCTAATGCCACATTTGTTCGTCCTGCAAAATTCTATCTCAGTGGGTTTTCTAACGTCCCTCATGTGAAGTATTTCTATGTATTCTTGTGTTTTGTTTATATAATGACTGTTCTTGGGAATAGCCTCCTCCTCTCAGTTATCTACCTGGTGAAGACTCTTCATACTCCTAAATACATGATTGTGTTTAACCTGGCTTTGACAGATTTGTGTGGGAGCACTGCTCTCATCCCAAAACTCTTAGACACGTTTTTGTTTGACAGGAGATACATTGTCTATGAGGCTTGCTTAAGTTATATGTTCTTTGTTTTATTCTTTGGAAGTATGCAGTCGTGGACACTTGTCACAATGGCATATGACAGATTCATAGCAATTTGTTTCCCTTTAAGGTACCATAGTATTGTGACTAAACCGGCTATTGCTGCAATGCTGCTGTTTGCGTGGGTGTGTTTATCGAGCCTAATAGGATTTATTGTTGCGCTTATTAATCGTCTCTCCTTCTGTAGATCTTTAGTGGTAAAGAGCTTTTTCTGTGATCATAACCCAGTATACCGTCTGGCCTGTAATGACACTTCTATAAATAACATCATGGCATATGTTGCTTTCATAGTAGCCCTCTGTATTCCACTTGTTTTGATAGCATTGACATATGTTTGCATCTCCATAGCACTGATCAGGATTGCATCAGGAGAGGAACGACTCAAAGCATTTAAAACTTGTATTTCTCACCTGATTCTTGTTGCTATTTTTTATGTACCATTGATAAGCACCAACATAGCGTCAGTAGCCTCCTACATCCATCCTAATACCAGGATCATAAACTCCACTCTGACACACACCATACCGGCTTTGCTTAATCCTATAATATACTCCTTTAAGTCAGAAGAAGTGCTGAACTCAATCAAGAAGCTTTACAAAAGAAGTATGATTAGCAACACAACCAAAAAATGGTGAAGTCCTTTTCGATGCTTTAATGACACATTAACAAGTGTTTTGTTTTTTATACTGTATATTTTCAGCACTGGCCTCTTACTTATGGGCACTATAATTTTACTTTAAGAAATTGTTATCATGTGGTATCTTGTCATTTACTGTAATTTGCTATCATATGATTACATTATATATTTTACTACAGTAGTAAAACTGTAATAATGATCCCCTAACCAAATGAAATTTTGATATAGTTATGAAATAATTTTAGTTTGCCATGAATTGTTTTGACAGTCCGCTCCTCAACATTACTATTATTTGGGACAAAGATGCATTATATTTGTTTACAGTTGTCTCAAAAATTTGGAAATTGCACAAATTTCAAAATGTGCTCCAAGTTGCAGCTCTTATAGAGTCATTTGTTTACTTTTTATATACCTAAGTATCCTTGTTTTGAGTTTGATCTTGATTTTGATCAGAGTTACAGTGATTCATCGATTAACTGACTAGTCAATCAACAGAAAATTAATCGGCAACTATTTTGATCAGTTAATAGTTTTCAAGCAAAAATGCCAAATATTGTCTAGTTCCAGCTTCTCAGTTCTGAGGATTTCAGTCTTTTTTGTGATATATGATAACAAACTGAATGTTTTTTTGGTTTTTGATTGTTGGATGAATAAAACAACAAATATGAATGCATCTGGATGGGCTGCTTTGTGCATTTTTTTATTTTTTTTTATTTTTTACAATTGTTTGACATTTCATAGACAAAACACTCAGTGGGTTAATGGAGAAAATAATAAGCAAATTAATCAATAAGGGAAAGCATTGTTACAGTCTTTCAAGGTTGAAATCAAGATGTGGTGTGTACATGTGCAACACATAACCAGGACACTCAACCGGGACATTAGGGTCCATATTAGCGCACTGTAATGTAGCACTGTAAAATCAACTTGAATCACAGTTCATCATTCAATAAACTGCCCAATTTTTACAATATCTAATATTATTAATACACAACTGAACATACTGGTCACACCCAACATCAGCTTCAGTTATTCAGGACAATAAACAGAATCATAAGTATCTCTTAAGTCACACTGGACAATTTCCATCAGTGTTTCCATCAACGTGTTAACATCTTTCCCTTTTCATGAAGCCATACTATCTGATGTGTTTCTACATTGAACTGCTCTGCCTTTGTGTCACTTAAATTTACCTGCACAGCTTTTCTTATTTTACCTCTAGCTTTTTATCTAACCCAGGGGTGAGCAACCTGTGGCTCTACCGCCCCTGTTCAGTGGCTCCCAGTGGCTTTGGCAAAAAGTTATATAGAAATTTAAAAACTGCTTTTTTTTTTAACATTTACATTTTGCAGGAGGAACCCCCTGTCTGAACTCTCCCAAAACCTAAAGTAAAGGAACAAGGGTGAGATGAGTCACTCGGAGGTCAAATGTTTATTGCTTTGGCCGTTTGACCTAATTCCTAAGGAACGCTTTCACCGTCATCCTGGCATCAAGGGTGGTAAAGGTGTCAATTGGAAATACTCCAGATTTAAGTTCTGATTAACATCCTGAAAAAAATCCAGCGTTTGACAACACAGCCAGATTAACTGCCAGACCTGGGGTCATTAACTATGTTTTTACGTTCAGCACATCTTCTCCCCTTTGTCACATCCATGGGAACTACCCCAGCCCCATCTGACTGGGGGTGAAGATTAGATAAGAAATCCAGATGGGAGTCATAAACTCAGCATGCATTCCAGAGCAGAGACTAAGTTTCTCTTGTAACCAACTTGAAATGTCTCTTGAAAGTAAAACTATACATTTTATCCATGTTCTAAAATTGTAACTGTGCATAATCCTTGTTTGTTAGTTGAATGATTTTTTTTTTCACTCTTATAGGTCATAGTATGAGAAAGTTATAATTCCATGTGTTTAATCCCTTATTTAACATGGAGTCACACTGCCATCTTGTGACGATAGTTAAGAAGGGTTCCCGTAAGGAATCCCATATTATATTTCGAGTTAAAATATAGTTAGATTGATTAATCAACTTGTCTTTATTAATATGTGCTTTCTCATTTAGTAGGTTGATGCAATTGCACACTAGTTTGCAGTGTTTGTGCAAGAAACATTTATACTTGGGTTCTGCTAATATATGCAGTATAATAATCATATTAGATTTAATTTGATATTAAGAGCCGATTTTGACCATAATAGGAAGAGTATGTGTCTATCGCACGTAACATGTTAAAGTATATAATCTCACAAAATAAAGTTTCATTAAAGCTCATTAAGTTTCCTCCGAAATAAAGTAATGTCTAAAATAAGCAACCCACCTTGCCTCAAACATTCCCCATCAAGCTGGTGAGATAAAACTAGTGAGCTCGGCGCATCTCTGCACTTTTACCTTTCTTTTACTTTTTACTTACTTTTACTTTTCTTTCTGTCACTTTTCTTTACTTTTAACTTTTTCTTTCTTTTTGTCTGTGCCTTCAGTAACATTATACCTGAAGCGACGAAGCCAGACGATTGCAACATTTTTTTTATACGCGTTAATAATAACTTTGATGATAATATCGAACGGCCGACGAGATTTTTTTCAACTTTATTATAAGCGAGTAGCCACAGCTAAATAAATGAGCTACTGTTTGACCTGCAACTCCATGAAAGATTAGGATCCAGCGGCTGCCAGCCACTTGCCACAGTGGTTCTTTTGCCAAACCAGGAGCCTTTCTGCTGCCTAAGAGAACTGACGTTTGGGGGCCACCTGAAGGACGTCGCAGTCAGGCTCGATCGCTCCTCCACCACTGTGTTCCAGCCGATTTCATTCTGCTGGGAAGTCCGGGAGCCGCAAAGTGACAGTCCGGGGGTCCTCGGAGCAACGTCTGCCTGATTCAATGCTGCTCAGAAAGTAGGCAAAGAATTTCCCTCACCTGATGCAGCCGCTGTGTTGTGATAAGAGTTGATGTCAAATAGGAGACTTAGTTATTCTGATCTTAATTTAGGTTTGTTAGGTAAATGGTTTTGCGCATTCCTGCGTCCCCAATTTATCTACAGTCACATACTCTCTCTCACTGTCGCCAAACTAAATAACTGACAAAAGTGTTACCTCTTGTCTTAATCCATTTATACATACCGTTGATTTTGTGTTATTTCATATCATCCTCATTTACTATTCATTTACTCAGTTGTTAAATATTTAGCCTAAATAAATCTTCATTTATCGCCAAGTCATTGTCTGTGGGTATTTCTTTTGAGCTGGAACTAAGATCACTGTATGGAGAATTCATAACCCAGATATTGAGATTGATTCATTATTGATAAGTGTACTGACAAATTCATAATTGGTTTTCGGAGTTATTAATTTGATTAGTTGCTTCCCTCCATAGGAGGGTGGTGCCCCAAATGTAAACATTTTCTAAAGGTATTGCTCCTACAATTTTCATTTTTCATTGTCGTAGGCCTTGAGTGATTCTTACATTTTGTAATTGTAAAAATGTGTAGCTTATAAACAGAATTTTGAAAAGGTTTTTACTAGGGCTGTCAAGTGATAAAAAGATTAATTTAATTAATTACATGCTCTGTGATTAATTAATCTAAATTAATTGCATACATCAACTTCTACTGTAAAAGTATTTTTTTTAAAAATCAGATTTGTCATGGTAAAGCTGCTGGATTTTGGACACAATTGTTCCCCTGTCCTCTACCACTGAAACTGTTCTGCAGTCTATTGTAATCCATTTTGCAAGGAAGGTAGATGGTCACAAGTCGACTTACTTAGTTTGTCGTCTGAACGCCTCGTGGAGCTTAGCTTGACAAGGCTGGCTGGCTGCGCTAGCATCAGAGGTTGTGCTTGCTCAGACCTAAATGCTTTGCATTGAGGTGATATTTTAGGCTCAAAGTACTCTGATGGTATGAAAATTCCTTACTGCAGATATTGCAGAGAATGGTGCTCCGGTCAACAGTTCCATCGGGGTGTTTTTTTAAATGTAAATGTTCCATTCACGGGGCCAAACAGCGTCTTCTCGTCTGCCTCCATCATGTGACAAAGCCACTGTGGCCTTCAGTGACGCCCTGGGTCAAAGGGCACCACGGAATGCGATTAATCAGCATTAACTTTTTTAACATGTTATTTTTTCTGTGATTAATTAATCAAAATTAATGTTGTTTTGACAGCCCTAGTTTTTAAGATTTCATTAACTAAATGTGCGTCATACTGCCTATCACCTTTTCCTTTACATTTTACTGTACCTCAATACAGGTAGCTTCTCTTGGATCTCCCTAACTAACCTAGCTATGGATTCCAGATAAAAAGAAAAAGTCATGGAGGACAATAGAAAATTTAACAGTGCATGGACATATTCGTTTGCTTTACCGCCAACCCTGCAAAGTTTAAGTACCTAACAATCACAAATAGCCCACTGTGGAGTGGCCACTGCATGGTAAAACATATTAATAAATTCTCATTTAGACCAATTAGTTATGTTGATGAGCAAATTTAGACTTACTGTTACCTTCATTATCAGGCTCAAATATATTTTACAGCTCCAGGCAGATTATTTGGGAATTTTTTGGACAAAAATGTCTCTTTTGATAGAAAAGGCTGCTGACCCCTGACCTAACGTATACTTATTACAACTTGTCTCTGCTAATATCACTCTTCAAAGGCAAAGCAGCAACTGTTTTAGGCGACGCTTCCATTAAAATCAGGGGCGTAGCACCAAATTCTGGGCCCAATGCATAAGCAGGCTCTGTGGATCCCCCGCTCTTTCTCTCTTGATCCAAGTCTCTCCCCTTCCCTTTCTTTTTTTATTTGGAACTCTGACTTCCCCTTCTTGGGGAAATACATGACAGTGTACATTGGTGATCCAGCAGTATAAGCAGCCACTCACTCTACTCCAGCTGCGTTTAGAGACAAAGCTGAGTGCAGTGGCAGACTTAACGATTTTGCGCCTTTAAGGGGGGAGAGGTGCCTCAGAAAGCTACCACTGTTTTTTTGTTGTTTTTTTTAAATTAAGTTTTAGTTCATTTCAGTTTAGTTATGGCACTAATTACTTACAGATAAAGATTTGCAAACAAAACCAGACTTTTATTCCAGGCTTTATAAGGGGCCCTTCTCCCATTGGGGACAAGTTCAAGGTGAAAAAAAATGATATAAACAGGTTTAAAAAACAAACAAAAAGATTAACTTAAAACGTATATGTTGAAAATGAACCATCAGGAAGTGTAAAATTCTGGTCGGCTTGCACTATCTAGTGTTTTTTTGTTTTTGTTTTTTGTTTTTGTTTTTGTTTTTTGTTTTTTTAGTGGATTAGTGGATAACAGTTGAAATATATGAACCCAAACAGACCAAACTGCAGCCCACTGCTAATTTTTTAAAAATAAACTATAATATGGCTTTAGCATACTTCTAATAATTTTCTTATAAATTTAACTACTTTCTTTGACCATGTATTTTTCTGTACAGGGCCCAAAATCCAAAAAGTTTGGCCACCCCTGCGGTAAGGTTATATTCTCCTGCCAATATATTTGGGGGTACTACTATAAAAGCTAACAAGCTAAACAGCTGTAGTGTTTTGCATCAGAAGAAATTTGCGAGTGCACATCCTCCTATTTTTATATCCAGTGGTGAGAACAAGATGACTTCGGTTTCAAACGCTGTGAGACATTCTGTTTTGTAAATACCATAGCCTTTAACCTGAGACTCACCAGTGTATTATTTTTACTTCCTTTCCCTTGAGTGACTCATTATGCTGTTCAATGTTCATCATTTGGAGTAACTGTGTCCTGTTTCTACATTTGAATCATGGATTTTGCGATAAACTTACAATTAACTGTTAACAGTTAACTGAGGTGATTGCATCAGCACATCGATAACATAAACTATGATAAGCCGGTGACCATGTGATGCAGCCAAGCGCATTTCTACTCTCCTGGTATGAAAGGGGTGGGGTATAAATGTCAGGTCTCTCACAGTACAGCTCACAGTCGGCCTACAGCACTGCACACTTGATGTTGTCTGAGGTGAGGTTGATATCAAAAATGCCTACCAAACAACTGTGTCATCAGTCTTTATATATACTGTTATTTTCTCTCTGCACATCTAGGGAAACAGATACTCAAAATGACCCCAGCAGAGAAAGCTGCCACCATATCTAATGCCACATTTGTTCGTCCTGCAAAATTCTATCTCAGTGGGTTTTCTAACGTCCCTCATGTGAAGTATTTCTATGTATTCTTGTGTTTTGTTTATATAATGACTGTTCTTGGGAATAGCCTCCTCCTCTCAGTTATCTACCTGGTGAAGACTCTTCATACTCCTAAATACATGATTGTGTTTAACCTGGCTTTGACAGATTTGTGTGGGAGCACTGCTCTCATCCCAAAACTCTTAGACACGTTTTTGTTTGACAGGAGATACATTGTCTATGAGGCTTGCTTAAGTTATATGTTCTTTGTTTTATTCTTTGGAAGTATGCAGTCGTGGACACTTGTCACAATGGCATATGACAGATTCATAGCAATTTGTTTCCCTTTAAGGTACCATAGTATTGTGACTAAACCGGCTATTGCTGCAATGCTGCTGTTTGTGTGGGTGTGTTTATCGAGCCTAATAGGATTTACTGTTGCGCTTATTAATCGTCTGTCCTTCTGTAGATCTTTAGTGGTAAAGAGCTTTTTCTGTGATCATAACCCAGTATACCGTCTGGCCTGTAATGACACTTCTATAAATAACATCATGGCATATGTTGCTTTCATAGTAGCCCTCTGTATTCCACTTGTTTTGATAGCATTGACATATGTTTGCATTTCCATAGCACTGATCAGGATTGCATCAGGAGAGGAACGACTCAGAGCATTTAAAACGTGTACTTCTCACCTGATTCTTGTTGCTATTTTTTATGTACCACTAGTGGGCACCAACATAGCGTCAGTAGCCTCCTACATCCATCCTAATACCAGGATCATAAACTCCACTCTGACACACACCATACCAGCTTTGCTTAATCCTATAATATACTCTTTTAAGTCAGAAGAAGTGCTGAACTCAATCAAGAAGCTTTACAAAAGAAGTATGATTAGCAACACAACCAAAAAATGGTGAGGTCTTTATCAGTGCTTCAATGACATATTAGGAGTGTTTTTGTTTTTGTATAGTTGTAGTTCTGACCTCTTGATTATAAGCAATATGATTTTATTTTTAGAAAGTTTTGTGGTATCTTGTATTTTACTGTACTTTAATTTAAAATAGTTTCATCCTACAAAAATACATCCCATTTATTCTGTTATCTGTTTTAAAAATTTGGAAATGACACAAATTTCATAATGTGCTAGAATGTTGGAGCTCTCATACAGTCATTTGGTATCCTGATTTTGAGTCTTATTTTGTTTCTGCTCAGTGTCACAGTAACTAATTGAGAAGTGAATTGACAGAAAATAAATTGACAATGATAATCTGGTAATTGCTTCAGTAATTTTTCAAACAAAATGCCAAATATCTGGTTCCAGCTTCTCAATTTTAAAGATTTGATGCTTTTCTCTGTCATATATGATAACAAACTGAATGCTTTTTGGTTGAATAATACAAAAAATATGATTGCATCTCCATGGGCTGGTATTATATTATATTATATAACATATAACATTGTTTACAGAAAAAAACATTTATTTAGATAATGAGAAAACTAGTCGGCAGATTATAATCAGTAATGGAATTAATTCTTATAGTCTTTCAAGGTAAACTTAAATCACAGTAAATGATTCAATAAACCACTCAAATTTCAGAATATTTAATAATATTAATATTATGATTAACATATTAATTTTAAAAAAGTAATCATAATCTTGATTAACACCCTGCACACCACCTTTCTGGGTCATTAAGGAGCATGGGAACATGTTGTGGTATCAAACCTCGAGGGGAGTCAGGTGAAACACAGCTGACATACACTCTTTTCACACCCTTTTCACCAGTCCTGAGTTGTTCCAGTAAGCACAGATCCCGAAAAGGAGTCTGACATGTCCAAGAGATAGAGCCATATGAACGGACAGGGTGTAGACCACGCCGCTACCGTACATACTGTATATGCTGGACACTCACCCTACAGAACAAGGCTGCGGACACTGCCACACCACTTTTAGTGTGTGCACGGACCACAGTGGGAGGGTCCCTGTCCGTAGGCTTGGGAGATGCACTTACAAAGCCATCTTGCAAGGCAATTCTTGAGTAGGGCCTTACCGGTCACACCATTACCCAAGCACACAAATTGATGTCCAGAGCATCCGATGGGGGCCGTGCATTCAACATAACATGCCAACGCACAGACTGGGCAGAGCGAGTGCAATTTTGCCTCCCTGTCCCCCTCATGGGGTAGAGGAAGAAAAGCATTCTGTATTACTCTCGACCTGAACAAACTCCCTGAGTTCTTGGGAACAAAGGAGGATTCGGTCTGAGAGTAGCCCCACTGCAGGCACTATGAAGCAGCAAGCAACTAGGGTGCAGTAAAAGGGTAGTTCGGTCACACACTCTCTTAGCTGAGGTCAACACAAGCAGCAAAGCTGTCTTGAATGACAACACCTTCAGAGAGGAGCGCACCAGAGACTCAAAGGAATCCTTCACAAATCACTAATTGCAGGTCCTGTTGTGGGGACGAGGCTCACATCATTGAGCCTCGTCCCCTGACCCCCTGCAAGAACTGCTTCACTAGAGGGTGGGCAAAGATCGGTCTGTCGCCAAAACCCTCATGGGAGGAAGAGATGGCTGCTACATACATTTTAATTGTGGCATATGACAGCCCTCTATCCATCAAACATTGCCAAAAGACAAGAATAGAGCCAACTGCACAAGACAGTAACTCTAGCCTTCTTTCCTCACACCAGTGTTGGAACCTCAACCACTTTGTCTTGTAACAGACAGTGGTGGATCCCGCTTTAAAAAAAAAAGGTTACATTTCAAATACAAAATGACAGCCTATGGTAAACATGCTTTTTATGCCTGCGAAACATCAACATGCTGGGATTGTCGCTCTGAGTATGTTAGCTTGCCAAATAATTGTATTCATTTGCATTGATGTTGACTGAAAATTGATCCCATGTTGCAGATGAGCACTTTCATGTTGTTCAGTTGTTATTTTGCACTTGGCACTGTGTGCTTTAGCAAGCGTCTAGCATGGCGGATTTGGCACATTTTCCACTTTTATCTTAAAGGAAATTGCTCACTGCAATTCGGAATGTCTCTCGCAGAGGGTAACATTGTGTTTTGTTTGTCTTCCTTGCATTATTTCCCTGTAATTTCGGCCTCATGGAAATACTGGGGGATGAGTAGACATGCTACATGCTTGTTGCCTTACACAGCTAAGGTATTAAGATATGGTTACTTTCTTACCTGATGTTCAACAGTTTGAGTTAATCAAATAAAGGGGGTATCTTCTAAAGATCCTGTCTGTTTTGTATGGCATTCCCTACTTGTTTGTTCCCCCTTTTGTTACTATAAACCATAACATCTTGTGTTGAGAAATCTGTAAGACTTTTAAATCTCTTCAAAATTTCTGTTTAGAAAGACCCCATAAAGGTTCTTTTAGAATACCACTGCATTTTACCAAAGACTTTCTTGTGTATTTATTTTCCACCCTTAACTCACTAATCACACTTAATCACTAATTAATCAACAAATTAAGCTTTATAATTATGCTGTTTCGCAAAATTATATCCGTTTGAATCATGGATTGTGCCATAAACTGATAATTCAGTATCGTGCTGACAATAGTGTGTTGAGTCGATTGCATCAGCACATCAGTGACATAAACTATGACACAGTTGCACATTGAATGACCATGTGATGCAGCCACCAGCATTTCCACTGTCCCACAATGAAAGCAGTAAAATATAAATGTCAGGTCTCTCACAGTACAGCTCACTTAAGTGCACTGCACACTTGATGTTGTCTGGGGTGAGTTTGGTTACAATAATTACCATCAATTATCTGTGGCCTCCTTTATTATATATACTTATTTTTTGCCTCTTCCTTTTATTAAGTCATATAATAAATATAATAATAATTGTTATTTCTTACACTGCACTGCAACTTTTATTAATGCATTTTACACCTATCTTTTTTTTCACTTTGTATGTAAGGCACTTTTAATTGCCTTGTTGCTGAAATGAACTATATGAATATAAATATATTTTCCTTGCCTAGTTATCTTATTTTCTCTCTGCACATCTAGGGAAACAGATACTCAAAATGACCCCAGCAGAGAAAGCTGCCACCATATCTAATGCCACATTTGTTCGTCCTGCAAAATTCTATCTCAGTGGGTTTTCTAACATCCCTCATGTGAAGTATTTCTATGTCTTCTTGTGTTTTGTTTATATAATGACTGTTCTTGGGAATAGCCTCCTCCTCTCAGTTATCTACCTGGTGAAGACTCTTCATACTCCTAAATACATGATTGTGTTTAACCTGGCTTTGACAGATTTGTGTGGGAGCACTGCTCTCATCCCAAAACTCTTAGACACGTTTTTGTTTGACAGGAGATACATTGTCTATGAGGCTTGCTTAAGTTATATGTTCTTTGTTTTATTCTTTGGAAGTATGCAGTCGTGGACACTTGTCACAATGGCATATGACAGATTCATAGCAATTTGTTTCCCTTTAAGGTACCATAGTATTGTGACTAAACCGGCTATTGCTGCAATGCTGCTGTTTGCGTGGGTGTGTTTATCGAGCCTAATAGGATTTACTGTTGCGCTTATTAATCGTCTCTCCTTCTGTAGATCTTTGGTCGTGAAGAGCTTTTTCTGTGATCATGGACCAGTGTATCGTCTGGCCTGTAATGACACTTCTTTGAATTCCATACTATCACTCATCGCTATCACTATTATCATCTTCATTCCACTTGTTTTGATAGCATTGACATATGTTTGCATTTTCATAGCACTGATCAGGATTGCATCAGGAGAGGAACGACTCAAAGCATTTAAAACGTGTACTTCTCACCTGATTCTTGTGGCTATTTTCTATCTACCACTAGTGGGCACCAACTTAACTTCACTGACCTCCTCTATCCATCCCAATGCCAGGATCATAAACTCCTCTCTGACACACACCATACCAGCTTTGCTCAATCCTATAATATACTCATTAAAGACAGAAGAAGTGCTGAACATCATTAAGAGGTTTTGCAAAAGATACAGGATGAGAAACTTAACCTCATCCAAAAAGGTGAGCTCTTTATCACTGCTATAATGACACATTAAGCTTGAGGTTTCATTTGGTTCTATACAGTTATATTAATTTGTCATTATACAATGATCTCCTGTGCAAAATCAAATCACAGATTTCCACATGTACTGTAGTAAAATGCAGTTGTGACTCTACACTAAATAATGTAAGAAATATTTCGGGGGAAAATGGCATTGTGCAACACAATGAACTTGTCATCCTCAACCGAACTATCTCTGAGAAAGTCTCCAACAACAGTGACTACTTGTTTTTGTGTTGTCCAGTACTTCACCATAATAGATATGCTAAACAAAAAAAAAAAAAAAAAAAATTAACAGCAATTTTAAAATAAAAAATCCAACACATCATTTTGCTTGCATTCTTTTTTTTAAATTTGGAAATCATATTATTATTAATACCGTGTCAAGAGATTAAACATGTAAAAGTCTCATATACAGAGATATGAATGTCTGCCTCACCAAACATTTTCTGCAGTTATCCAATAAAACAAATATAATGCTATGACATAGCCACTGCATTGGCTGAATCAAACTACACCATTCACCTTATCAACTCCTGTCAGTTCCATGTTCGGCCTAAATTTGACTGCACACACACATTTAATCATCCCACAGTTACTTTGACTTCACCAAAACGAGTTGCTTAAAAGAAAGATGGGCCCAATATCATGAAACACCGTACAACACACACACAGTGCCTCCTCCCTGCAACAACTACAGCCGTACCTTTGTGAAGATGTTCCAGGAGAGGTGTTGAGTGAATTGAAAAGCATTTGTTTCCAGTCTTTTCATCAGTGTACAAAAATCTGTCCCTTTTAATTAACCTAAACTGTCTGATGTAATTCAATATTGCTTTGCTTTTATGACACTTTAATTTCTCTGTGCAAGATACTTTTTTAGTTTTATCTTGCCTTTACTTATTGTGTCAAGTCTTTTTATTATTGCTCTGTGGAGGCAATATGGCAGTCGCACAATACTTTTGTCAAACATTTGTCTCCATTAAAATCCATGCAGAGGGTCAGGAGGGGTCAGAAACATAACCACATCCATATGTGCACAGTTATTGCAAAATTCAAGCTTGATTAAATAAAGACTGCTATGATGCAAACAGTCTTGACAGAAATAGGCAATCAAGACTCTCAGGCTGAACATGAAACATGCAGGAGTTTACAATTCTGATAGGCTTGCACCATCTAGTGGTGTGTTCTTGTGTCTCATGGTTTGTGTGATTGAAGTTGAAATATATAAACCAAAATAGAGACAGAATGGTTCACTGTGTCATAGTGTCTATTTTGACACTATTTTAATATGAACAGCTTGTTTGTTTGTTTGTTTGTTTTTAAAATTTAAGCGGCTGTAGATCAGCATATTAGTGTTGAGAAAAAGATAATTTGGGTTGCATACATATTTAGATGGATAAAAATAATGTTTTCTTAGTGGCTGTGTTCTGTGCCATAGAAATAACAAACTCACATTTCCTCTCATCTCATATACAGGTGCCTAGCTTAACTTCTGCCTTTTCAGTCAACAAAAGGTGATGGTTTCAAATGCAGAAACAAGGGCATTGGTTTCATCACAACATGGGGGCAAATATGAAACATGGGGCTTGTGGGTCCACCGCAATAATTTGTAGATTTTTGTTTTATCAATTCATGGTGTAAATTAATTTTGTAAAAATAAAGGGGGTGGATTCTAAATAATATGTATCTAATATTATATTGTATTAATGTATCTCTTGAAATCTACATCGGTGGATGCAGGACAGGATCTTGTACTCTAACTTTAAAGCATAAAATTGGAGATTTCAGTTTGATCTGTTAATTCCTTCTCCTCTTTTTAAACTCTCACAGTCGCCATGTGGGTTTCTGAACATCAACAGTGAGGTTCAAGGAACTTTTTTGTTTTTTTTAAAGATATGTTTTTGGGCATTTTTTTGCCTTTAATGGATAGGACAGCCAAGTGTGAAGGGGGGCGAGAGAGGGGGATGACATGCAGCAAAGGGCCACAGGCTGGACTCGAACCCCGGCTGCTGCGGCAACAGCCTTGTATGTGGGGGCGCCTGCTCTACCACTAAGCCACCGACGCCCCAGGTTCAAGGAACTTTAAGGAGGTGTTATACTGGGTGCTAAAGATAAACTGCACCCTTAAAGTCCACAAAAATCTGTCAGATGAGTTGACATTCACAAATAAGCACGTACTCTTAAACTGAGCCCAATAAACTAGTAATAATACAGCTTTCGGAACAACCATAGGAGACACTGTAGTGCTGTCACTGATCATTAACTGAGTGTCATTCATGGCACAGCTTGCACTTTACACATAAACCCACTAGAGGGCAGACACTCATCATATTATCATTCTCTAGTCCTCTATTAGCATAAAGTGCAGTGTAAGGGCAGATTTTTATCTTGGCCAATTTTAATTTTCTGACTCTGGTTGTGCTGAATTAAAACTTTTCTGTAAAATCAGGGTTTCAGAAAAAGAGCCCAGGCTCATGACCTTTTGAATATTGAATGCTTGCTAGTTTTCCTGATCAGTGCCAGGGCTGCATGTGTGACCCTTAGACAGTGGAAGATCATTGATCTCCAGAGATAAAGCCTCCTGATCCTGAGAAAGCCAAAGCTTTATAATCCTCACATTGATATTAATTTGATCCACCGAGAGCAGAGCTGCAGCTTATTTTAATTAAACTTATTAAACTCAGTGCACCAGAGCTATACATTCCCCACCTGATGAGAATGACCTCTGAGTAGAAGAATAAATCAGGGCTATCCACAATCACACTTCTGCTTGGTCACATGAAACTCAGAGGAGGCACGAATATCATGTAATTGTCATTTTTATGTAATTGTGTTGCTTATTCAAATACATATAAATGTGCTTTTCCAACACAATCATGACATGCTTTAAAAACTGTCAGAACATTGCATTGTTGTGTGCATTAAGTATGATGACTCTTCCATTGCATAATGTTCCCTGAAGATGCATTTATCATCAAACAGGCCAGAGTGAGCCAAAACAAAATGTTTCTAATGAGCCCAGTCTGTGATGGTGTGATGTCAATGAGCTTGTCTTTAACAAACAAACCTTTCACTGTATAAATTTCAGTCTAATTAATCTCAGTTGCACCTATTAAGGATTAAAAAAACTAACAATGGAGGGAAATACAGTACTATATTTGTGGAGCTATCATTTAATTTAAAGTACACTTACTTTTCCAAGGGCATCTTGGACTTTATACTTTGCTTTTGTCCTTCTTAAAGGCCTTACAATTACTGACTTACAATTAACACATTTTTTAACGTAATTTGTTAGCATTAGCCTTGCTGTTGACCTCGTCAGGCTCCCTTTGCATGTGTGACTGAAACTTTAACGCATGTGTTAAATGTACTGCTTTCAATTCATTATATTTCTTATTATGTTGTGTTCAACAGGGTGTGCAAGTCATGGACAGTTGTAAATACAGCTGGGTATTGTTTAAAAAAATTATGATACCAGCACCAGCGCGCTACTCCTGAAGTGATATCAATACCAATAGAGTACTTAAACTGATACCCATAATGTAAACAGAATGGCATGTAGTAGGCCTTAAGCCATACTTTCTAATGTTTTGGTGTCTGTGTGGTCTTAGACGCACAGTAACAGGGCTATCTGTTAGCATGTATCTGTTAGCATCACATGGCTAATGTTACCTAATGACTATTAACATGTTTAACGAATGAGGCGAGTTGATTTAGTGTGATGGTGAGTTTGTCGGGAACATGTGTTGGATGTTAGCTGCTGCTATGTGTTAGCTTGTACTAACCAGGGAGATGTTGAACTGGCCGTACTTCGGGAGGAGAACAGCTCTTTAGACAGCAGCAACAGACAGTTTGCTGATCTAGGATCAGACTCCAGCACAAAAAGGATTAAATGCAGTTGTTGCTTGACTGGAGACATGTCAATACTACTTGGTACTGGGTTATTTTTGGTCGATACCTTAAAGTTACCATGTACCAATATCCAGCCCTGTAAAGGGGGTACTCACAGCTTCTAAATTTTAGTATTCTGAAAAGATCTATTACTTAAGCAGTTAGTATGATGCAATAGATTTAAACCTGGGGCCGTATTCACAAAGCTTCCTGGTACAAAGAGATGCTCCTAGTGACGAAATCCTAAGAAAATTCTCAAAATTGTGACGATCTCTTAAAATTTTTCCTTAAAGTTCAGACTAGGTCCATGTAAAGATAAGTTATTCACGGAGCATCTTAGACCTTAAAAGAGCTCCTAAGATGAAAGACTGTTAGGAGCAGGGAGGAGGACTTTTAAGAGGCTTAGGAGTTTCTTAAGCAGAGGAGGAAATGGTGGAAACACAAAGAGGTTTGAGAGATATTCTCTAAACACTGGATGACAGTGAGTAAATGAAATGCTACAGATTAGATTGTGCAGGGATAATATGTGTGGTTGATCTCATTAGGGATACACACACATATCCCACCTAACACTATAACACCAGAAATAAAATGATGACAGTCATAAGATATTTGGAAAACTGTAAAAACTCAGCAGTGCAGCAGTGATGACTTGTGTCTGTCTCAACCTTCCATCAGCAGAGTGATCACACTAACAATGACAACACTTTCACAGTCAGCAGTTCATTTCATTTCCACTGGGTGTCCACACCTTGCAGGCTCACAAAAGAGCGTGTCTGTGACAACCAATCACATCTGTTAAAAGAAAGCATCATCACTAGCAACTAGGGTAAAAGTTTCTGTCCCTTCCTTGCTCAAGTTGCTCTGAGAACTTTCCTAAATCACTCCTAAGCTAGGACTCCTTACTTAAAGTTTTTAAGCTTTAGGAGCTCTCTGAGAGTGTTGTGTCACAGCGCCATATGTCAGTACTTTCACCAGGGTTTACTGATACTGAAATAGAGTGAATCTCACATTCATTTTCTTGAGTTTAAATCCACCCTCCTAAAAATCAAATAAGCCCTCCACTGGGTCTGTTATCTGCTTTTATTAGTCTGAAAAGCTGAATTACTATAAACTTTATATTCACATTTCGACAGAGTGAGGACTGCTGGATATAGAAATTTAAAACTGTTTTTTTTTTTTTTTTTTGGCATTTTGCCTTTATAGATATGATAGTCAAGCGTGAGGGGGGGAGAGAGAGGGGGGATGACATGCAGCAAAGGGCCACAGGCTGGATTCAAACCCGGGCCGCTGCGGCAACATGCTTGTACATGGGGCACCTGCTCTACCACTAAGCCACCAACACCCCAGAAATTTAAAACCTTAAAGTTTTCTCTCCTGAGCTGAACCTGGATCTGAAATGTACTCCATTCCTGATGTTCAGTCATGCACTTTTATTTGGTATATCAGCACTCCCAAATAGCTCCTTTCAGATAAAATGTTATTATTGAATATAAACACATATTGGATTCAAGAAGCACACAGTTTAAAGAGTTGACACATTTAATGCAGGAAATGTTCAAATTAGGAGAAGGATGCTTGTGAAGCATTTACAGTCGGGTGGTTTCATCCCAAACTATTCAAAATCCTTCAAAATCATAGAGAGGTGGAAGATAAATTATTAAAGTTTGAAGTTACAATGTTGGCATTATGAACATAATAAACATATATTGACTTTTCATCAGTCAAACATGGCATTACATGGAGTAGCTTCAAATGAACACACCTGCAGACACAGAGTGATCAGGATATTCAATGCCTAAAACAAACATATAGGACACAGACAATTAAAAAAAAATGTCAACACCGGTGGAATACAGCTACAGTAGATGTTATATAAAGGTGTGTGAATCAAAGTGTCCCGTTATACTTTTATGAAGTTTATGGCCTTGAGTTATAAATTGACTATAGCTCAAAGATGTTTATGCATTAATATATTACACATGATGCAACTTTGATTAAATGACATTAGAATTAAATTGTGTTCTCTGCAGTGCAGTGCAGTTCATAGCCATCTTCACACTGATGAACTGATGGTCAAACCAGCCTGCTTAGCCATTTGGGACATTTCTGTTGACAGATGTTATTCAGAAAGCACACAGTTCAGGCTCTTTACTCACTGCACAAATTGGTCCTAATTGTGTTGGTTTGTTTGTTGTTTGCTAAGTGTATTTTTTCTCACCAGCGTCAGGACTCTGATTTTGATCTCTTTAGTTTTCAAAGAATATACAATAGGATTGATGCAGGGTGGGATGCAAGAGGCCAGCGACAGGCTCAGCACACGCTGGTCTGGGTCAATTGCTCGCAGATAAAACCCGATGCTAAAAATGGTAATGAGAGGAATGTAAAATACAGCAACAAGGATGATATGCTCAACACAAGTAGCCAAAGCTTTCACACGACTGTCTAAAGATTTCATCCTGAATACAGTCACCAGGATGCTCGTATATGACAGAAGAATAAAAGTAAAGGGTCCTACAAGGATTAAAATGGAGAAAAAAGAGGCCACAGACCACTGCATTGAGTAATCATTACAGGCGAGTCTAAACACAGGTGCATAGTCACAGAAATAGCTGAACACTTGGACTGAACTGCAAAAAGACAGTCGAGTCATTATACCTATTGCAAACCCTGTAACTGCCAGAACAAAAGACCAAGTAACACCAACAATACAAGACATGCTCCGCAGTGTGTTGATGGAGTTGTGACGCAGAGGGAAACATATTGCAATCAACCTGTCATAAGCAAGTATAGCAAGTGCGTATGACTCCAGAGATACAACAGCATAGTAGACAAACATTTGTACCAAACAGAGGTTGAATGGAATGAAATTATCCTTAACAAGGAATATTTTTATCATGTTGGGAATAAGGCATGTGTTAAGGAATAAATCAATCACTGCAAGATTGACAACAGCCAGAAACTTTGGAGTGTGTAAGCAATGATTAAAGACAATTACACAGATCACCAAACAGTTGAACAGCACTGTAACCACATAGACAAATGCCAGAAAGATGAAATAGACACTGATGAAGGGAAATGTCTGAAATCCAATGATATAGAAGCCTGGAGGATGAATGATGACAGAGTCATTTAAAACAGTCCTGAGAAAAGACATAGTTGAACTCCACAAGCTGTGTGTTGGAGGTCAGCCTCTGCTTAAATGCTCTCCAGTCTGACAAAGAGGGAAATCATATTAACTTGTACATACAAACAGGCATTAAATTAAAAGTTTGATGAGCACATTTAGACATAGCAGTATTCAAACATGCACGTACTAAAACATACCAGAGAATGCAGCTTACTCTATCTCTTAAGTGTTTCTCAGCAGCTCTGTGTCCAACAGCAGTAAAGCGAATGCATGTCTGACCTGTGTACATTGGAAGATATACTTTCCTCATCCATCTCTAGAGATGAAGCTTCCAGCGGTTATTGAGGGCATCATATAATAACGCCCTGTTAACCACATTAATTAGATCCATAAAGAGCAGGGATTCTCGTGTTAGAAACAAACATCTCATTATTGTTTTTAATGATGATTTAGTGAGTGTGAGGATCTCATTACACTCTGTTCTTAACTCATGTATACACTGAAGCTTACTTAATGATGAAATTAAAATCATAGGACTAAATAACAATTCCTTTAACAAAAACTTTAAATGCAGCTGCAATTTAGAGGGAAGCAACACTAGTGCCCCCTCTCAAAACTAAAGCTTTGTATACTGTATTGAATTTTTACTGGTGGGACTTTCCAGTGTAAAATATTGCCAAATAACGTTACACAATTTACCAGAAAATCAGTTTTCAATGGCTGCTCTTAAACAGTAGTTCCTCGAGGACGCATTGTGCAACTTGCTGTGTAGGCTTCTGTTTTAGAGCAGCAGAGAGGAAAAATTGGAAAGAAACTGCTGTTTTATCCAGGTGTGAAACTACTCTAGAGTACTTACATGGTACCAGATCGGTGCACAGACTCGTGTACTCGACGATACTTGATTCAGCATTTTAGGCAGTATCGAAGGCATTTGTGGTACTGATATCAGTATCAGAGCAACTCTAGTTGCAGTAACACTGCACTGCACTAATACTTTGATTTTACAAATACAACAATTTGATCATAACTCTTCGTACAAACTGCTGCATCAATCAGAGTCAAGTCAAATAGGACTATTGAACCACCCTGATCACAATGACCTCTGCTGCCAGCAGACAGGATGTAACAACTGTACCATCCTCAGTGCAATCACTGATGGGTTTGAAGATGGTTTAGTGGCAGCAGATATTTGTACAGAGTCATAAGTGAATAAATATGTCACCGACTTACTGTTGAAACTGTACATGATTTGGCTGTTTTGACATTATAAGAACTTAAAAAAATGTTTGGTGAAGCCTGTTAAGTGAGCAGTACCCTGAAGGTACATTATCATCAAACAGGCTCTATTTGTAGTGGATGGATTTGTATGGAAATAATTATGATTTATGAATTGAAAAAAAGATCTATTAAAAAATTTACTTTGGTGACACAACCATTTAATGAACTGTGTTTGTACAAAGTGAATAAACAAACACATACGACTTGTTTGTTGCATAATGTTCCCGGAGGATGCAATTATCATTAAATGAACTTTGCAGTCACAAGCAAATATTTTATTGTTTCAACTTGAGACTAATTAATCTCCTGATTACCTATTAACACTTTTAATGATTAAAACTTGAGCTGTCATTCAGAGCAAACTTACTAAACTATGATGGGCTATAAAAGAAGGGCCAGTCTGACTCCAACTCTGCCAACTGTCCTTTGTCCACCTTTTGTGTTATAAAGTGACAAGTCTAAGTTCAACATCCTCATTTATCACACCGACTACACATCCTTTTAGTTATCCCAAAGTTTGTAGGCTTTTTATAAGTGTTTGAATAACTGACTTCCATTCACAGTTCTAACTTCGGTCACCATTGTTGATGTGACGTCCTCTGGGCTCTGAGGAGCCTTGAAATGTCACAAATAAAATGTTTGATGAAATGAAAATACTTACTGCTCTTTGGAGTCACAAGCTTATGTTGTTCATGGTAAAACTGCCCCCCTTAAATCCTAAAATCACCAAAGATTCCTTTGAGATCTGCTGTCTGCTTTTGTTTTTGTTTATCGTGTAAAATCTGATTTGTTGATTAAATATTTTTCATGGACACTATTAAGTCCCCATAACACAACGGTCTGTAAATACATATTTAAAAAAAGAAAAAAAAAGAAAAGAAATGACAGGTACCACAGGGATACTGGCATTTTTGAGGTAGAGTGATATTTTAGTTTAACAAAAGAAGTTTATTTGTTATATAGGCTATATATTTTTTCCCATTCATAAATAAACAAACACTTTTGTCCCTTCAGGATCCCTTAAATTTGTTTTTTAAACAATACAGTTGTGACAAAGATATGTACTGAGTGGGGCATTTTACAATTGAAAAATTAACGCCCCAGTGCTCTCTGGTGGACAAACTGTATAATAAAGACACTGTTTCTAGCCTCGCGTCACCAGGCTCTTCATGTACGGTGAAGAGCCTGGTTTCCAATTCACTCTGAATTTTGTCTGGATTCTGGTTCCGGTCTAGAGAGAGGATCCGGAATTCACCAAAGTAAAACTTTAAATTCTGGCACACCATCGATTTACAATAAAAGAAAAAGGTTAACTTAATGGCTTGGGGCTTTTCTTGTAAATTATATTATTTAAATTAAAAAGTTTCACCGCATTTTTATTAGCTTGGTGCTTTTATTTTGACGGAAAGGCGCATCCATCAAATTCTGGAGCTTCTGTTGGCTGATTAATCACATTTATCAGTTGGTCTTTCTGCTGCACACATTTGAAAGTCCAAGTAGCAAGGATTTTTTGTAGTTGCTCATACTTTATTTTCATTAACAAGAATTAAATTAGGGACAGTCTTTTCACCTCAAGCATGTCTTCAACACATCCAGGCCGATGTGTATGAGGGTGTGAGGTGTTGTGAGTTCAGCTGGGCGCAGACTCAGTGGAGGTCTGCTGCCGCTGCTTCATCAGCTGTTCTTTCCGGGCGATTTGGAAATTCATCATGCAGTCTTTGAAAGTCTGGACCTGGCTCTGGCACACGCGCCAGTCCTGGTGTTCAGCCATGCACTCCTGCACAGCGTAGTGTAGCTCGGCACAGCCGGTGCGGGATATCATCTGTTCAACAGGGTCATCCTCGTCGTTGTCTTTACGGCTGCGGTCATGGGGTGAAGGGGACGCCATTCTGTTTCAATGCACTTAGGTGATTCTGTGGGTGTGCTGAGGATGACAAATGATGCTATCAATAAACAGGTGACAGTACAGTTTTAGGAACAATCACAAGATATCCCAGCTGTTCCTTCAGGATACCTTTGCTGTTCAGAAAAGTATCTCTAAATCTTCAGGTGTAAAATCTGTAGTGATTATGATGTGAGCAGTTCAAATGAGCTCCATCTCGACTAGCTGCTACAGGTAAGTGCTCACATGTTAATGCATCACTAACAGCCTGACATACAGCACTATGAATGTGGCATTTTGCAGAGTGAGAGCTTTGATAGTTTGACTGAACTCTACCAACAATACTAATGTACTTTTACTTTAAGTGCGTTTTAAAACCAGAACTTGTAATGGGCTATTTTTTAAATGCTTGTAATGCTGCTTTTATTTAAGTGCAGTAAATATAACAATATTTATCCGAGTTCCAGCAACGAAACTACTCGTCGGTATCAGACTAACAACAGCACACACCTCTTAACGTTACCTAATGTGTAACAGGTTAGCTAACATTACCGAGAGCGGAGCTAGCTAACACAAATGCTGACACAGCGCTGCCTTGCTCTTACCTGTTTATTCTTTTTCGGTGTATCTGTCCGTAGAAACAGTGACATTAAGTTTACATAACCTTCATAACGTCGGACTTCTCATAACCAACCACACAGTCAACGGTGTGATCCGTGGGGGACACATTTGAAGACAGGACGAAAGTGTAACCGTCAAATAGTTCCGTCGACGCCTACATCAGTTCCGCTGCAGAGCGAGAACACAACCGACAGTCATTGCTGACAATTAAGACATGACGTAATAAACTTAAGCTCCACATCAATGAAAATATGAATGAACATATCGTTAATTTCTCATAGTGCGATTTTTAATGGTGTAAATGTTGTGTAGAGCATTAGAGTGGTCACACTTAATGCTACACATTAACGCAACTAGAGGGCAGCCCATATCACTATTTTGTAGTCCATCGTCTATGTTAGTATTGACAGCTTTATACAGGTTTGTCAAACATACGACCCGTGGGCTCAGGGTTCAGTCTGGTCCACTGGATGACTCTGCATGTACCCTACATTGTTGCACCTGTATAGACTAAGAGGTTCAAGGTTTTAATAGCAAGGTAAACACTAAGTGCTACTTCAGAGGCGTTTCAACCAGGACCAGAATACAGCTCTCTGAAATACAATCAATACTTACTGTGGTCATATTTAGAGATATTAAACATTGTGCAAAATAGTTTCTTAAAACAATATTGCTGAAACACTATTGCTAAGGCGCTACCAAAACTTTTGGTTTGTAGATAGTTTGTAAGGCAGGGATAACTTAACCTGCTTCCTAATAGCTGCCCCCTTAGTTTGGTGTGGTGATGTTAGCATTACTGCACAGAAGTAGACATGTATGGAAAATTGCACATGTAATGACAGTGAGAAGGAAACTGACTGAACGCGAAAAAAACAGATAGATTGTTGAAATTGCACTTTGCTCATCATCTGTTTTGTCAATGAATGATTGTCTTCAGAATGTACTTGGACTTATTTACACTAAAGGAAAGGTTTAGGTTTTGTTATTTACAGGTTTAATGCAACGGTTTTACTGGTCTGGCCCACTAGAGATCAAACTGGGCTGTATGTGGCCCATGAACTAAAATAAGTTTGACACCCCTGACTTAATGTGTTGTACAGTATGATGTTCTACATTGCATACCTGTCTACAGTGCCTGTAGTTCATGTAGCCTGTAGAATATACTATATGCTTATAGCCTGCTATGAAAATGTTGTATGTTCAAATGGGCCAACTCGGGAAAATTATTTCATAGTCTATTTTACAATGTTTGACATTTAGAAACTAAAAAAACCTTATCAAACAAAAAAACATTGCATATTTAGGCTATCTCTTATCAAATATGAAGACCAGTGTGCTAAATGATGTGATTCATAAAGCTTAAAGAAAAAGTGACTGTAGTATCCCTCACTATTTTTATTTCTTATTTAAACAAACATCATCGTAATAGAGATCTTAATAGAGCAAACAGAGCCATTGAAATGAGAATTCATTTTCAGACAGACAATTGATGGTTCACAAATGCAGAAACTCTTCCAAAGCAAAAAAGTAGAGAGACAGTTGTAGCTGTAGTCTCATTTGTTTTTATTTCAAACATTTTGACCATTTTTTGACACATATGATGATGTTTTTAGTCTACTTAAATGATATTTACACAACTTAAGTGCTTTTAGGTTAAACATAAACAGGTATAATAATTTCCCTGTGGTGAAGAGAAAAAAAGGTACACTTTTTAGGAGACGGGGCTGCATGGTGACACCACATGATATCAGATAGCAGGATACATGGAATCATAAACAGGTGCCAAATTAATCAGTGAGACATACGATGACATCAGCTGCTGTGAGAGCATCCCCCATGATGCACTGATCTGACTCATAGCTGCCCTGCTAAAGTAATAATTCAGTAGTTTTAATCAGTGGAACATCTCATCAAGTATAACATTGTAGAGGAGTTCAAGCATTTGGAATTTGTAAATGTAGTTAAGTTTGTCATCACAAGCAACATCAGGAGGTAGACAAATTATCTGTTATATATATATATATATATATATATATGAACACAATCTTGCAGACATAATCCAAACCTCACATGCAAAAATGCGTTGGGTTGAGGTCAGGTGAAGTAAGGGGAAACCGACTTCGACACAACACCTGTGCAGTGTCAAAACACATCATCTTAAAGCCCATATTAAACCTGTTGTAATGAAGCAATCTGGACAAAAAGAGCCTAGGTAGCCCTTTGACCCACTACCTGAACTTATGCGATCTTTTATTAACCCTCCAAGGTTTGTTCTTTTGTTGGTCTGTACAGATTTTAGTTTTCCTTACCAGCGCCAGGACTCTGATTTTGATCTCTTTAGTTTTCAGAGAATATACAATAGGATTGACGCAGGGTGGGATACAAGAGGCCAGCGACAGGCTCAGCACACGCTGGTCTGGGTCAATTAAACGCAGATTAAACCCTATAGTAAAAATGGTAATGAGAGGAATGTAAAATACAGCAACAAGGATGATATGCTCAACACAAGTAGCCAAAGCTTTGACTCGACTGTCTAAAGATTTCATCCTGAATACAGTCACCAGGATGCTCGTATATGTCAGAAGAATAAAAGTAAAGGGTCCTACAAGGAGCAAGAAAGTAAGAAAATTGGCCACAGACCACTGCATTGAGTAATCATTACAGGCGAGTCTAAACACAGGTGCATAGTCACAGAAATAGCTGAACACTTTGAGGGATTGGCAAAAAGACAGTCGAGTCATTATAGCCACGGCAAATGCAATGATTCCCAGAGCAAAAGCCCAAGACAGGCCAACAATACAAGACATGCTCCGCAGTGTGTTGATGGAGTTGTGACGCAGAGGGAAACATATTGCAATCAACCTGTCATAGGCAAGTATAGCAAGTGCATATGACTCCAAAGTCCCAAAAGCATAGTAGACAAACATTTGTACCAAACACAAGTTGAATGGAATGAAGTTGTCCTTGACAAGAAATGCTTTTATCATGTTGGGAATAAGGCATGTGTTAAGGACTATATCAATTACTGCAAGATTGACAACAGCCAGAAACTTTGGAGTGTGTAAGCAATGATTAAAGACAATTACACAGATCACCAAACAGTTGAACAGCACTGTAACCACATAGACAAATGCCAGAAAGATGAAATAGACACTGATGAAGGGAAATGTCTGAAATCCAATGATATAGAAGCCTGGAGGATGAAAGATGACAGAGTCATTTAAAACAGTCCTGAAAATAGACATAGTTGAACTCCATAGGCTGCGTGTTGGAGGTCAGCCTCTGCTTAAATGCTCTCCAGTCTAAAGAACAGGGAAATCACATCACATTATACATTAAAGTATAGACTTCTGTTAAAGCTAATAGACAAAAGGCACAACTGTCATACCATTTTGTTAAAACACAATCGAACCAAACAGCATTTGTAAAGTACATTCTCAGTGAGTTGGCTCATGCATTAATGTTCTACAAGTCAATGAATGCTCACCTGATTTTTGAGAAGACTTGTTTAGCACTGACACGTGATGCTGACTCTAAAAGCTGCACGCAGATGGCTGCATGTCGGACACTCTGTCCGTATATACTACTCTGACTGATCCCCAGGGATCAATCAGGAGGCAACTCTCAATTAAGTCTAACAAAGTCATAGTGCAATACCTGATCAATTATGTTAATTTGATCCTTGGAGATTAGGAGTACATACAGGTTATTTATTTTTGATTTAACTTATCCAACATCCAAAACAAGCATTCAGTTATTATTTGACTGATGATTTAAATATGAATGAAAGCTTAGTAAAATAAAATAAAGAAGAATGAAAAGAAAAGGTGATAGGTCATGGATAAAACGTGTTGCTTAATAAATAATCTTTGATCAAGACAAACTAAACCTATCTTAATTAAGAATGTAGGTTGGGTAACACAGGTTTTACTGTATTGCTATCAAAATTATGGTAAGAATGTCTTTCAAATATCAATATTCTCTATGTCATGATAATTCAAATGTTGGGAAAATCACATACATGTATAAAACAAGCCAGCGGTTGTACAATTAAACTGAATGTCCGTAAACAGTAATAATGAATTATCGCCTATTTGTACCTTTATTGTGTCAGTGTCAGAGGTAAGAGGCTGATTATTATTTTAAATTTTTGTTTAGTTGAGGCACTCGTGAGTCGTCAGAAAACCATAGTCTAGTAAACTTGTTTATATTAAGCGCTGCATATTCTAGACACACAATGACCTCCATGACCTCTGAGCAGACAGCAGACAGAGTTTAATAATCGTGAGCTGAGGATCATCTTCTCTCGTTAATTTGTTCAATTTGTTTTCACCATGTTTGTGCAAAGTGTGTAAACAGTAACAAACACATTTAATGTCCTGTTCCCAAAGGATGTATTATCATTAAACACACAGTCATGAGCCACAACATATTAGTTGTAATGAGCCCAGTTGCCATCACCAGAGAGTTTTGGTTAATGACCTCAACTTTAACAAACAAACCTTTTACTGTATAAACGTCACACTAATTAGTCTCAGTTGCACCTATTAGGAATAATGACAATTAAAAACGGAGGGAAACTGGAGTGGGTGTGCATTTTGTGTTTGTGTGCAGCTGTCAATTCATTCAACTTACACCTGCTTTCAGAAGTCTTCACTAAGTGTCCCCTGACTCCCTTTTGTTAATCAGATAATGTGTTTAAGCTTTAACCTGCTAGTTCCGCTTTGTTTTATAAACTGTAGACCGTCCTAAAGGATTTACAAACACTAACTTCTATTCAGACTTTAAACTCAATTTACCAGTGGGTACTGTATTCATTGTGAGCTTTTTATGCAATTCTCTTCTTGCTATTCTAGTTTTTAAAACTAAGGTTTAAATTACACTTCTTTTTTCAGTAAATATTTTATTAGAAATTATTTCATTCATGCTAACATGGAGCTCATTTGAATCATTGATGGATGTAGAGTAAAAGCTATTGATGACATGGTCGCTCTCAGCTCACTGAACCACTTGCATGATGTTGGTAATGGTAGGCTTTGACTTTTTGGTTTTGTTACACATTGATTTTAGCCTGATAGATTCTTTTTACCAGGTTTGTGCAGTAACTGGGTCACCTTATAGTAAGGGACAAAATCAGGAACAATTAAAGTGGCAGGTAGCAATGAACAGGCAATTAGGCACTGCTTGGGGTAATAGAAGGACTCTTGTTGCTGCTGTGCATTTTCATGAAAGTCAGACACTGCGTGCAGGAATTAAATGGCATCTTCTGCTTGGTGTGCGTGGTACTGGAAATTTCATATTGCAAATTGTGTACCACTCCCTGTGTCCCACACTGATCATATGTCGTGTTGCTGTATATCATGTGTCGACCACACAATGTACATTTCATTTAGTCTGATGATCTCTCTCACATAAGGTTTACTTCCTGTTTTCAGTGGGTGGTGCTATGACCCTATGTCAATATGGACATGTAGATGTCTTCAGGCCTGGACTCTTATCTAGCATGTGAAATTTTGGGCAGAGTGGACCATCTAAAGTTAACTGACAACAGCTTCCTGTGTCATGTTGAAATTCAGCAGTGGCCACTGGTGCGCCATGCTATGAAAACACAATAGCGTCGCAATTTGTCATCGTGAAGATCTTTAGATTCTACTGCCCATCTTTGAGATAGGATCTGTTGAATCCTGGAGTTTTGTGAAGTTCCATACCTGTAAAGTGCCTAAAATGGTGTGTTGCCATATGACCTATCAAGCTATCTACAGTACCTCCACAATTAAGCGTCACATTAGTTGGAGAGTTATATCATCCAAACTTCTTAAAAAACCCTCTCGGTGGTTTGACAGAGTTTGTGTAAAATAAATGAAAAACACAAAATTCAAAATGGCTGACTTTCAGGTGGGTGGGGCTAATGAAACCCGATGAGAAATATGTTCAAACTTATGAGGGCAATGTACCCTCCAACTTTCATGAATATCAAGCACATTGTTCCAACTAAGGCCTTCCGCACATTAGGAGTCCACTAAATCGCCGTATTTTGACAAGGCTCAATGTGTGCAGCAAGCTTTCTTGTATAGCAACACTGAACGTAGTTAGGGAGCGCTTTATAGCCGATGTGCCCCACCCAAACCCACTTACAATACCAAATAGTTACAACTTTAAACATGGGTGCAACGTGACTTTTTATGCATCCTAAAGCCCGCAAATATGTGTATGTAAAATGAAAATGAATGCGCTAAATTGAAATTTGTGAACATCTAAGAAACTTAACCCCAAACCAGGGGTGCTATAGAGCCCACTGGCTATGCTGAAGCCCAGCCACTGCAGAACTTTATCATTTTTGCCTGTTCCGATTAATGTGCCAATTGTCGTGGGTTTTCAAGCATGCGAAGCCCCTCAAAAATGTGATGGGGCGGTAGAAAAACAATAATCTCTAAACAACAATATGTTCCTTGCACTTTCAGTGCCAGGGATCGTTGGCAGGCCCTAATTATACATATCAATATCTCTCTGCCCATATTTTCTCTGAGCACTACACTTAAAGCAGCACAAAATGTCCCTGTTTAAGCAGGTAATATTCATCCATCCCGTGTCTGTAGAAATATGATCCAGTTTTACTTTTTTATACAAATGCCAAACGGCTTAAAATATTCATCCTAGAAAGTGATAAAGTGATGAACACCCACATTTCTGATTGTTTAGGCAAGCTGGTAAATCCAAATGCAAGACACAAGGGGGCAAGGCAAAGGAGTTAGAATAAATAAGAATTTATTGCAGGGTAACGGGGTGGCATGTGAGCCGAAGCAGAGCTGGGCAGGAGGGATGATTGGCTTATTGTGTCTAGCAGAGAGTCCAAGGAGTGGGAGGCAGACCTGAGCAGGTCCAGGGCACAATCTGAGGAGTAGCTGGGGTGAGCAGAGGTCCCAGACAGGCGAGCAGGGCTGATGAGACAAAGGGGCTGTAGCTGAGCAGATGGGACTGCATTTAGAGAACCAGAATTAATGAGTGAACACAAGTAAGGAGCAAACTTTCACTAGAAAGTCTGGAAACAGAGACTGACTGAGGAGATACAATCTGGCAAGGTGGATGTGGCAAAGCTGAGTCTTTGTAGGAGGCTTGATTAAAGGATGGAAGGCAGCTGGTGGGACTCCGCTCTGGCTCCAGCACACCTGTCTCCACTCACAGTCACACTCACACATACAAGACGAGACTGTATGAACGCCCCTGAGACCTCGTAGTGGAAATTCTATGGAATTCTGAATTCATGGCTTTGTTTGCACGACTTCCCATGTTGTAAACACGAGGTTGTGAGTTCCATTTAAACGCAGCAAGAGAGACTACAGGCTCGGCAGCAGTGAAGGCTGTGACACTCAGCCCTAGTACAGTTCATTTCTCTACATATCTCCTTTCCTCTTAAAGAATCTTAAAGGCCCCGAAATAAACTGAAGAACAAAACATTTAAGCAATGTTTCCTCTTTCTGGTGCAATGAAGCCTGGGAGCTAGATTGGCTGCACTTACTGTAGTTTGATAAATACATTTCTGATGAGACACAAGCAGCACACCTTCTGAAAGCTGCAGTGCACTGGACATAGAACTTCAGGGATCTAACAGGACAGAGAGTCTTCTTGACCCTCACCACCCTCCTTAGGGGGATCTGCAAGTACCTCCAGTAAACACAATAATGAGACAGTTTATGAGTAATAAAAATGTGAAATACAATATAATAAAGTCAGAGTGTTTCAAATAGGATTCTTTCAGGTAACACATGCAGAAAGAGCCGGAGCAACCAATTATACAATTATCATATATTTACTTTCCAATGTAAACAAGTACATTTATGTCTATACATTATATGTCAGCAGTATATTATTGACTTGCTGAATTTGGTGGGTGTTCATGCAATGGCAGAATATCAAAAAAAAAAATAAAATTCCGACAAACATATTCAACAATACGGAGGGATAAGTAAAAAAGGGCCCTTTGTTGTCACAACACACACAGACACACACACAGATGAACACAGACACACACACACCCTCCACAGATTGCTTTACGGTGGAAAGAAAAGTTGTCAAGAACTTTTTCTCATTTTGTGGACCAGCGCCAGGGCTCTGTTTTTGATCTCCTTAGTTTTCAGAGAATATACAATAGGATTGATGCAGGGTGGGAGACAAGAGGCCAGCGACAGGCTCAGCACACGCTGGTCTGGGTCAATTGCTCGCACATAAAGCCCTAACAAGAAAATGATGGTTAAAGGAAAGTAAAATACGGCAACAAGGATTAGGTGCTCAATGCAAGTGGCGAGAGCTTTGATCCGACTGCTTACTGATTTCATCCTGAACACAGTGACCAGGATGCTGACATAAGACAGAATAACAAAACTAAAGGGGGCCATCAGATTAAACATACTAGAATGTGCACTTACTGCCCACTGCATTGTGTTATCATTACAGGCGAGTCTAAACACAGGTGCATAGTCACAGAAATAGCTGAACACTCTGACAGAATTGCAAAAAGACAGTCGGGTCATGATGGCCGTGCCGTATGCTATTAGTCCCACACTGTAAACCCAAGTCAGGCCTATAATACAAGACATGATCTGCGAGGTGTTGAGTAAGTTCTGACGCAGAGGGAAACATATTGCAATCAATCTGTCATAGGCAAGTATAGTGAGTGCATATGACTCCAGTGTTCCAAAAGTGTAGTAGACAAACATTTGTGACAGACACAGATTGTATGGAACAAAGTTGTCCTTGAAGAGGAATGTCTTAATCATGCTGGGAATCGTGCTTGTGTTTAGGCCAATATCAATTACTGCAAGGTTGACAACAGCCAGAAATTTTGGAGTGTGTAAGCAGTGATCACAGGCAATTATATAGATCAATAAAGTATTGAACACTAATGTAACCGCATAGACAAATGCTAGAAAGATTATGTAGTAACTGAGGTAGGGAAATGTCTCAAATGCAATGATATAGAAGCCTGGAGGACGAATGATGACAGAGTCATTTGAAACAGTCCTGAGAGAAGACATAGTCAAACACAACAGGCTGTGTGCTCGAGGATGATGTCCGGTCCACAGTGTTTAAAAGTCCTCTGATCTGAAAGAGAGAAAAAACATCCATCCTATTACTTTCCTCTTCAGTCACATAATTCAAACAGACATATATACACTTGTGCATTTGGCATTGAAACCATATTTGTTTACCCTGATTGATGAATATAACACGGGACAGAATACAGTGTGCTGTTGGCTCACCTGTTCTGTTGATGATCGTCTTACACAATGTGACTCCACATGATGCTGACTCAGATGGTAGTCTTTGAATGTCAGCATGTCTGACCTGTGCACAGTGGAAATTAAACCCTCTTCATTGATCTCCAGAGATAACATACAGTCTTCTCATTAAGAACAATATGGATCAACAACACAGTAATCATCAGTGCCCTTTTACTGAAATTAATCTGTGGAGAGTAGTGTTTTGTCCATGCAAAACAAAACATTAGTCTTTATCTAATGAGCAGGAAAACATGCAGGTTATGATTGATAACACTTAAAGCTGGGGTAGGCAGAAATCTGGAAAAGACTAAAACAACACCACCAAAAAGGCAGAATCTGAAAATACACCCTCCTCCTGCACCCCCTTCCCTCTCTGTGACCCTCCAACCAGATTACCATATGCATATGCACACACTTCTACAGTGTTTCTGATACATTGATTTATTTAATCCTTTTTTATTTGGAGTTGCACACAGCTCATGCACTCAGCCCCTCCTTGCCCCGCTTTGACCAGCTAGCACCCTCAGCCCCTCCTTGCCCCGCTTTGACCAGCTAGCACCCTATGGTCACAAAAGCAGGCAGAAGCTTTGACGACCTTCAAGACGGACCTTCAGTCAGCGTCTGTGGTAGCTCTAATCCAGCCAAAGCAAACCCCCCCCCCCAGCATCGGGTGTCACAGCGGGGTGATGGCAAGATGCAGTGACAGGTCTAACCTGTGTAACGGCAGCAACAGACAGTTAGCTGATCCAGTAGGGTGTCAGGGCTCTCTGGTCCCCAAGAGCGCTAGTATTGACTAGAGTTGGGGTGTGGCGTCTGACTGGGGGTCAATCACCAGATCTGCTGAGTGCTCTCCTCCTGATGAGGTGGTCTGTAGCGGTGGGCGGTTAGGCAGAGAACACGCTGTGATTTGAAGGTCTCACTAACGTGAGCTACATAAACTTGAACTTGAAGCAGCAGCTGGGAGCCTTTGGCTCCAGTTAGCAGAAGGCTTAACTATTGGCAACATCTTCTCTCCATCTGTGAAATGTTTTGCCGATATTAACACGTGTTTTATTTTGTTTATTCTCAGACTCCCTTTGATAAATCTATCTTTGTTCAGCTACAAATGACTCTTCTTAAATCAAATAGTCATGCCATGTTACCTTAAATTTGTGTAGAAAACTTTGCTTTTTTCATGGAGGCATGTGAGAAGAACAAACACTTTGATTTACTGATGACTAGGGGACCACGTTTAACAAGAGCAAAACTCAAAACATTTGGTTACATTGTAACCTTGGTTCTCTGAGTGAGGAGATTATCCCCCCCACCCAGTAGTCATATCATAACTATGGGAATTATCCCCATCTGGGGTAATGGACATGGAAAATTAATCTTTAAGACACGCCACTTTACGTGGCCCACATGCACCAGGCTATAAAAACCCCACCTTGCGCATGCACCCACTAATTTACATTGATTGGAAC
>NC_065508.1:12839617-12943638 GCF_006386435.1 Epinephelus moara | reverse complement strand
GTGTCGGCACACTGCTTTTGTCTTGTCCACTTGTTTATTTCCATCTTCGTATTTTACCCTGAAACCAAAGTGTTCCCAAATGGAGGACTTAAGGTTTGCGGGTGGGTCTTCAGGTTCGTCAGGCTCACTTGCCATGTTGTCAAAATGCGAGAATGCGCTGCACAAAGTGAAGGCGGAGAGTTACGGTCGGACTCGGTCCGTCACTCAATTATGTCCGTCGGGGAACTAGATCTCGGTCCGTCACTCAATTATGTCCGTCGGGGAACTAGATATTTTAAGTGGTTCGGCTCGCAAAAACGGAATTAAAATAAAACAAAATAAAATAAAATAATATCCTGCGCCCAATAATTCGGTACAGGGTCATGCCGAACTGAAAGTCGCGTACCGAACGGTTCGACACAAATACATGTACTGTTATGGCCCTAGTTACAATGTAACCGAATGTTCGCTATCGAATCGAGATTATCTCCCCACCCAGTAGTTTTATCATAACTAAGGGAACCCTTTAAGACACACCGCGAGGGGCCCCAGGAGACAGAGCAGATGCAGGTTCACAAGTGCCCCCCCGGTTTTTGAAAGAGACGTACCCACCGCCAGGTGCATTAACAACAGAAAATACCCAATAAGTGTGTGTACGAAAAAACACCACTGGGCTTAAACAAATGTACAACAATCTTGCACCTTAAATGATCAGTGACACCACCAGACACTGTGTACCATAAGCATGGCTAACCCCACCAGACGCAGGGGTTGGGTGCAAAAAAGACCACCCAGTTAGCCAGCCCGCTGCCAGGCCACTGACAATATGACATCACCCAGGGTGGGCATGGGGGGGGCAGGGGCATGGCTTACTATGTGGTGGCCCCCAGCACACGCTCCCCAAAGGAGGTTCCAGCAGCCACATTCAAGCAGTAATATCTGGCAAATGTGGATGGACTTGTTGCAATGTTACTAGACAAAAGCGGTTCACATCAGCTAACGTTACATTTAGCTTGCTTATAACTTCCATGTCGTCATATATTGAAGTGAAACAACGTCTAACAAGTTGCGGTATATTCTCTAAATAAAAACAAAAATTACATACCTGTCGATTAGGAAAAGGGCCAACTCGGGATCAGTTTTAAAACCTTTCAAATCTCTCAGCTCTCTCCACTTGGTGAATGCCCGACCGAGGTTTACACGCGTTTGGGCTCGAGCCCTATCACTGTCCCATTTAGCCTTCTTCCGTTCTTTTTCTTTTAGATGGTGCTCCTTCTTTATCCGCCATGACATCGAAAGTACAACCAAGTCTTTATAGATACATCTGGTAAAACTGTTATGTGTTCAGCAATGCCCATTGCGTACCGCTTACTCGAAGAACACTCTCTGTAACAACTTCCAGGTGCATACCACTACCTACTGTACAAGAGTGTGCAATGTGTCCTAAATCATTCACTACTCCCTACTACATGTCATCTAGCCTGTTTCTTAAATCCTACTCGTAAACACGACTCCTTCTTCTTCTGTGGTTTAATGGCTGCGGGCCACTGTGAGCATGCAGACTTATTTGCGCCTCCGGGTGCCGTATTCTGGTTTGCTGACTTCTGCTGCGTCCGACCCGACCGAGGCTACGCTAAATAGCCATATAGCGAAAGGCTTTTTTGTCGCTGTTGGGTTCAAATAAATATGTGGATCTTCAAGGGGGAGTGATACGAACTAGGGACAGTTTTATAAATGGTAAAAAGTTCCGCACAGCTGCTGTAAATAGTAAGGTTTTTGCGAAAATTAATGTGCTTGGGAAGCACTGAGCATACTACTGGATAAATGATGATAAATGATTTGTGTGACAGTTTGTAAATGGATGTTTTCATATAGATTTGTATTTGTTTAACGTGGTCCCAGATTTACCAATAATTCAATATGTTTGCTGTTTTCTGTGGTGGTATGCCAGAAAAACAGTGTTTTCTTCATGAATTCAAAGTGACACGTCATGACTAATTGATTTATGAAAGGTCATTTTGTGGGTGAAGTATTCCCTCAAGCCAAAACGTTGTGTTTTTGTTGCATAAACCTAACCACATAGCCTAAGTGTCAGACTGAAGCTCCCAGAACCTTCAGTCTGACATTGCCTCCATTGAAGGCGATTTACAAGGGGGAGGGAATTAGATTTTTCCCTAACCAATCAGTAGAGATCAACGACTCACCCAGAATCTGACGTCATTAGTATCCATGCCTCGGGGGTGCCGAAAACAAGCGAGCATTGCCCGTTTAAAATGTCTCCATCGCCGTGCACGCCCAGTTGCATCGCCGTTAAATCCAGTTTAGCAGCTTCCTTAATTTGGTCCTCCAGTAACGCGAGTAGTGGCGAAATATCTCGATAGCATCGTTAATGTGGTCTGTAGGATCTGCTTGTAACAAAACACTTTACTTAAAGGTCAGGTCTATAATGCATTATGAGCACATTTATAAGACATTATAACACATTTATAAGGCTTTATAAACGTTGTTACAAATGTTAATAATCATGTATGACAACTTATAACAAGGTTTATAAAGTATTATAAGTGGTTACATAATGCATTATAAATTCAGCATTCATAATGCTTTATACTTCCTTGCCAAAGTGACGACAGTGTTTGAAAGAAGAATCTGAAGTACTGGCATTATTCCGTTTCAGAAATTAAAGCCCCTACAAGGAACTTTCATTTTGAGTTGATTTTGGCGACCCTGTGGCCGGAATGAAGCCTACATTTCCCATGAGCTCTAGCGCGTATTGTCGTAAAGATGCTTACCTGGCTCGCGCATGTGTTTGTTTTGGGGATTAATGAAACAACAAGATGGGAAAACTTTGCCCCCAGTCCTATCGGGGAAACCCAGCTCACCTCTGCCGCGCCCCAGCTCCACCTCTCCGGCGTAAGCGCCACTGCCGCCGGGGTAAACGCAGCAGTCAGCTGGTAAGGCTGAAGGCCTGTTTGGCGAGCACTTCCACGGCTTCTTGGACTGAGTATGGAGCGGTGCCTCGCCTCTTTATTTCTCGGCACTCGCTGGACCCTGTCGACGCCTGGCTGGTACCTGTTGTCGGCCCGGATGAGGTGTTCCAGCCCCGTGGCCCCTGCTCTCCTCGTCACCGCTGGTGCGGGGTGAATCTGCGCAACCTGCGGCCTCTGTGTGTGGCTCCCCGGACAGCTCACGCCGTGGACCCGCCGGCTCCTGCCAGGATTGGGCTGGTAAATGCTACATCGTTAGCGAACAAAACGTTTATCCTGAAGGATTTCCTGACTTCCCAAGGAAGATTTGGATTTTCTCTGTGTGACTGAGATGTGGCTGACTGTTGGTGAGTCCAGTGCTTTTACAGAACTTTTACCTGATGATTGCTGCTTTTTTAACTCCCCGCGGACGTCGGATCGAGGACGAGGAATAGTGACTATTTATAAGAGTCACTATAAATGTAAGCAGCTAGGTAAGATGACGTGTGCCATCTGAGTGCCGTAAATCGTTTCGTCCTGGAAGCGACCTGGGGCGGACCCGGAGACAGTTTCCTAGGTATGGATAGGTATGGATATACACTATATAGCTAACCTTCACACCGATGGTCTCATTTGCTGTTGTAGGTCACGCACAGACATCAGCAGAAATGAGAGACTTTTGCATATCCAGTTAAAAGTTCCTTGTAGCGGCTTTAAGCATTTATTGTATGTCAGAGCAGTTCTTTGAGTCTTTATAACTGGCTAAAGTTATGATAGTTATAATGTGCTATGTAACCCAGTACTTCAGATTCTTCTTTCAAACACTGTCGTCACTTTGGCATGGAAGTATAATGTTGTGTTCCCACCAATGAAAATTCATCACGCTACTCGCTCGAGTTTGGACGCTGGGCCATTTCTGTAAAATTCGCGTTATCGCGTCAGACGCGCCAGTGTGAGCCTGCCCATTTTCACTAGGTAACAACAACATTACTTCAGCCATTTCTTTCTCGCATCGACCATGGCTGAGATCACCACGATCGCTGCACTGTACCTGCTCTGGAGGTCATGATATTTACAGAACTTACCAGGTAATCCAGCCTCCTCGCTCACCTTTACCCAGGCCTGCTCCTTCCTGTTTCTGTCCCTGTACAACACCATTGTGGTGTCGTACAGCTCGGGGTGTCCGCACACTGCGACGATCAACTTGTCCTCCATTATAGATTTGACCGGCACCAGGCAGGGCGCGAGATTGTCAGGACATCAGTGACGTTGGTGACGTCAGTGACGTCGGTGATGTCGGGACAATCTCAATGTTGATAGGCTATCGCACCACGGTGTCAGGCGAATTCGCCTCAAAAGTTCAATATTTTCAACTCGTGCGATGACGCGATGCGGGTAAATTTTGCGGACGCGAATTTCGCGTCCTTCGAGTCGCGCTAGACGCGTCCATTGTGCCGCCCGCTGCGAATTTGTGTCAATTTGCGTCTTTGCATTAACTTTATATGTAATCTATTCACGCGAATTTGCGAATTCACGTTTGATGGGTACACAACATAAAGCATTATGAATGCTGAATTTATAATGCATTATGTAACCACTTATAATACTTTATAAACCTTGTTATAAGTTGTCATACATGATTATTAACATTTGTAACAACGTTTATAAAGCCTTACAAAGCCTTATGAATGTGCTCGTAATGCATTATAGACCTGACCTTTAAGTAAAGTGTTACCTAAACTTCTTACTGTTTAAATCTTAGCCTAATTAATCTCACCTGCATCTATTAGCAGGACGTGCAGACTCCCATTTGGTGAGAAATGGATGTGAGATTGGGGCCCCTGTGTACTGCCAGCTTTCCTCCAAGAGCCCCTATACTGAAATAACAAGTTAAGTTTCACCAGTCTACACAGTAACACATTATTTGATTTTCTATATATTGCACAGTGAGGTGATTAACAAATGATCAGAGCTGATTGTCGTGTCACAACAGTAGACTCACATGGTGATACACCTGTTTCATATAAATCTTTGTCTCCCATATTCAACCATGACTAATACAAATAAAACAGTGACTGGGAGCTAGTTTGGCTGAACTTAGTTCGATAAATACATTTCTGATGAGAAACAAGCAGCACACTGACTTTAAAGCTCTGCCAGCACCTCCAGTAAACACAATAATGAGACCCTCTGTTTAATCAGACAATTTATTAGTGATGTAACTGTGAAATACAATATAATAAAGTGTTTCAAATTGGATTGTGTCAGGTAACACATGCAGAAAGAGCCGGAGCAACCAACTATACAAATATCATACATTTACATTCCAATGTAAACAAGTACATTTATGTCTACATAAGTCAGCAGTATTTTATTGACTTGCTGAATTTGGTGGGGGTTTACGCAATGGCAGAATATCAAAGAAAGACAAATATTAAGAAAAACATATTGAACAATACGGAATAAATAATATGATACTGCAAATGTGTGGAAACAGCGGACAAAACAGTCGCTTCTGTCTCTGCTCCACAGTGAGGGATAAGTAAAATAGGCCATGTCACAACAGACTCACACACAGACACAGACACAGACACAGACACACACACACACACACACACACACACACAGACAGGCTGTTTCCTGAGAATGTTAAAACCCTCCACAGATTGCTTTACGGTGGAAAGAAAAGTTGTCAAGAACTTTTTCTCATTTTGTGGACCAGCGCCAGGGCTCTGTTTTTGATCTCCTTAGTTTTCAGAGAATATACAATAGGATTGATGCAGGGTGGGAGACAAGAGGCCAGCGACAGGCTCAGCACACGCTGGTCTGGGTCAATTGCTCGCACATAAAGCCCTAACAAGAAAATGATGGTTAAAGGAAAGTAAAATACAGCAACAAGGATTAGGTGCTCAATGCAAGTGGCGAGAGCTTTGATCCGACTGCTTACTGATTTCATCCTGAACACAGTGATCAGGATGCTGACATAAGACAGAATAACAAAACTAAAGGGGGCCATCAGATTAAACATACCAGAATGTGCACCTACTGCCCACTGCATTGTGTTATCATTACAGGCGAGTCTAAACACAGGTGCATAGTCACAGAAATAGCTGAACACTCTGACAGAATTGCAAAAAGACAGTCGGGTCATGATGGCCGTGCCGTATGCTATTAGTCCCACACTGTAAACCCAAGTCAGGCCTATAATACAAGACATGATCTGCGAGGTGTTGAGTAAGTTCTGACGCAGAGGGAAACATATTGCAATCAATCTGTCATAGGCAAGTATAGTGAGTGCATATGACTCCAAAGTCACAAATGTGTAGTAGACAAACATTTGTAACAGACACAGATTGTATGGAACAAAGTTGTCCTTGAAGAGGAATGTCTTAATCATGCTGGGAATTGTGCTTGTGTTTAGGCCAATATCAATTACTGCAAGGTTGACAACAGCCAGAAATTTTGGAGTGTGTAAGCAGTGATCACAGGCAATTATATAGATCAATAAAGTATTGAACACTAATGTAACCGCATAGACAAATGCTAGAAAGATTATGTAGTAACTGAGGTAGGGAAATGTCTCAAATGCAATGATATAGAAGCCTGGAGGACGAATGATGACAGAGTCATTTGAAACAGTCCTGAGAGAAGACATAGTCAAACACAACAGGCTGTGTGCTCGAGGATGATGTCCGGTCCACAGTGTTTAAAAGTCCTCTGATCTGAAAGAGAGAAAAAAAATCCATCCTATTACTTTCCTCTTCAGTCACATAATTCAAACAGACATATATACACTTGTGCATTTGGCATTGAAACCATATTTGTTTACCCTGATTGATGAATATAACACGGGACAGAATACAGTGTGCTGTTGGCTCACCTGTTCTGTTGATGATCGTTTTACACAATGTGACTCCACATGATGCTGACTCAGATGGTAGTCACTGAATGTCAGCATGTCTGACCTGTGCACAGTGGAAATTATACCCTCTTCATTGATCTCCAGAGATAACATACAGTCTTCTCATTAAGAACAATATGGATCAGAATACAGTAATGAGCAGCGCCTTTCACTGAAATTAATCTGTGGAGAGTAGTGTTTTGTGTTAAAGGAGCAGGCAAAAAAAATTTTTTGTCTTTATCTAATGAGCAGGAAAACATGCAGGTTATGATTGATAACATTTAAAGCTGGGGTAGGCAGAAATCTGGAAAAGACTAAAACAATACCAAAAAGGCTGAATCTGAAAATACACCCTCCTCCTGCACCCCCGTCCCTCTCTGTGCTAAGACCCTCCAACCAGATTACCATATTCACACACTTCTACAGTGTTTCTGATACATTGATTTATTTAATCCTATTTTATTTGGAGTTGCACTCAGCCCCTCTTGCCCCGCTTTGACCACAAATGAGACAAGAATTCAGTTTAATGTTAAATAGTCAAGTTTTAGTGAAAATGAATGTGCTTGGGAAGTACTGAGNATGCAAAACAAAACATTAGTCTTTATCTAATGAGCAGGAAAACATGCAGGTTATGATTGATAACACTTAAAGCTGGGGTAGGCAGAAATCTGGAAAAGACTAAAACAACACCACCAAAAAGGCAGAATCTGAAAATACACCCTCCTCCTGCACCCCCTTCCCTCTCTGTGACCCTCCAACCAGATTACCATATGCATATGCACACACTTCTACAGTGTTTCTGATACATTGATTTATTTAATCCTTTTTTATTTGGAGTTGCACACAGTTCATGCACTCAGCCCCTCCTTTGACCAGCTAGCACCCTATGGTCACAAAAGCAGGCAGAAGCTTTGGGAGACGGACCTTCAGTCAGCGTCTGTGGTAGCTCTAATCCAGCCAAAGCAAACAAACCCCCCCCCAGCATCGGGTGTCACAGCAGGCTGATGGCAAGATGCAGTGACAGGTCTAACCTGTGTAAAGGCATCAACAGACAGTTAGCTGATCCAGCAGGGTGTAAGGGCTGTCTGGTCCCCAAGAGCTGGGGTTTTAGTTAGGGAATTTTAGCAAATTGCATAGACCATCTTCGAAAAAATTGCTTACCACTAGCTTTCTTCACCAATATGTTCATCTAGGTGTCTACTAACACCTATCAATTTATGCAAACCCAAAGCCTTGTGGAAAATTCTGGGGAGCCAATCAAAATCTGGGCAAAAAAATGGGAAAATAAACTTTTGCCAATAATAGCTTGTGAGATGTCTGTCTAGGGTTTTTTGGGGTGCTGAATTGATTCCAGATGTTATTTATCAGAAAAAATCACTCCCTGATCACATAAAAGGTATTTTATCTTTCTATATAATGACGAAAACTCTGTCTGTCTGTGGGTGTGTGTGTGTGGGTGTCTCTGTTCCACGTTTTTCTCCTCACTGACTTGGTCAATCCATGTGAAATTTGGCACAGTGGTAGAGGGTAATGGGAGGATGCGAATGAAGCAATATTACATCAATTGACCAAAGGGGTGCGCTATACTTTTGCCAAGAGTAGCTTGTGAGATGTCTCTCTAGGGGATTTTTGGGGTGCTGAATTGATTCCAGTCATTATTTATCATTCCCTGATCACATAAAAGGCATTTTATTAACATAATTAAACAGAACTGAACTCAATGGAAACGTTGTTTTATCAGTTTTCTAGTCAACCTTATTTATCAAACTCCACAGCATCTCCCTCACTCATCTTGTCATTTGGCTGGTTAATGTTCTGGCAAAAGCTGCCATGACAGTCGCTGCAAGCTGAGATACACCTGACTCCTTGCTTTTTACAGCAGCACCTGAGTGTGCTACAGTCGCCTGCACAGTTGCAGCTGACAAACGCCAGGAGGTAGTCTGGTGCAATGGGGTCTGTTGAAGGAACCGGTGCATATCCTTGCTCAGTGAGTTGCCATCCATAGTCTGCCTTTGTTCAGCTACAAAGTGACCCTTCTTAAATCAATTAGTCATGCCATGTTACCTTAAATTTGTGTATAAAACTTTGCTGTTTTCCATGGAGGCACAGGGGCGGACTGGCCATGTGGAGGTTCTGGAGAATCACAGAACGGCCGGTACTCCAGGACGGCTGGCGGCCGCCATGCAGTCATCACCGTTTTTTGTTGTTGTTTTTTTCCCTTTTTCTCCCTGATAATCTGCTGTTCCACATCCAGTCCACTAGGTGGGAGCCTTCATACCATGTCTTGTTGTGTGTTTCAGGCAGTCACCTGCATTGTATTGCTCAGCAGGGAGACATCTGGACTGTGTCGTTTATTTCTCAGTGAGTATTCTACACTATGCTCTTAACACAACATCTAGTCAAAATCGGTGCTATTGCTATAATTTGGAAGGTATAGTATCATGTGTTAAGATTTAAGTATTTTGACACCCGTGTCTGGGGCTGATGAGTTTCCGCGCACCGGTTGTTGTGGGCTGGGCCGAGTCAAAGTCCAGGGCTGTTTTTTAGTCCCAGTCCGCCCCTGTGGAGGCATGTGAGAAGAACAAACACTTTGATTTATTGATGACTAGGGGACCACGTTTAAAGGGATAGTGCACCCAAAAATGAAAATTCAGCCATTATCTACTCACCCATATGCCGAGGGAGGCCCTGGTGAAGTTTTAGAGTCCTCACATCCCTTGCGGAGATCGGCAGGGGGAGCGGCTAGCACACCTAATGGCAGACGGCGCCCCAGAGTAATGTCCAAGAACACAAAATTGAAACCACAAAATATCTCCAACATGCTCATCCGTAGTGATCCAAGTGTCCTACGGCCCCGACATAAAAAGTTGTTTCGAAAAACGTAATTTGAACTCTGTTTTTAGCCTCACTGTAGCCTGTAGCTCTAACCGCTTCTCTGTGCTCCGCGCTCACATGTGCACACTTGCGCAAGACCAGCGAAAGCACGAGCTTTGCTTACCCATGTTTACATCACATGACACGTGCACTGCAGGGAGAGACAACAGGAACCACATATCTGAGACCAACGCCATTGTCCGCCTGAACTACGGTAGAAATGAATGACTTCTTTCTTCTTGACCTTTTTGATTGGTCTCCCACGTAGAGCTATGCGATCATTAGAAGAATGTCCACTATCATGACTGCCGACAACACCGAATGCTTCTTCAAGCGCCTCCATCATCGAAAAAACACGGAAAACTAGTTGTAAATGCGGAAAAATGTTTGTAAACAGGATGTGACGAAATATTTACGTACATTTTTACAGAGGATCGCGTTCACACAGGATAAATATTACGCGGGGTATTTTCTACGGGCCATTTTACAGAAGGTAAAAGTAACCGTAATTTTTACTGACATTACCCGTACTGATTACAGACATGGCGAGTTCTGACGGGAATGAAATCCCTGGTAATAATTACTTTACCCCACGTCTCCACGTTAAACTAATCCTGCCCGAATAGGGATATGGATCATACTGCTACATATGAAATGTACAAATGTAACATATCCGTGATTTACAGAAGTGCACCAGGTCAACATTTACTCTGGCAATCGGGTTGCAAACACACTGCGGCCTACCCACTAGCCATTACACACCAATATTATCACACCAAATTTCTGTTGAGGTATTTGATTTGATTTTAATAAGGACTCAGGGCCTTGGTGTCTATAGCATGGAAAAAAAAATCTTGTATGACTCAAAGTTTGTGAAAAACTAAAGAAGTCTAAAGCATCATCCTCTCTGAGAACACGGTTATCATCTCACAGTGCATAATGACTCCAGACAGAAGGACAGAAGGAGTCTTTCTAATGAACCTAGTTTGAGATTTCATCATCTGAGAATGCAGGTTAATGACCCTGCTTGTAACAAATAAACTTCTTACTGTTTAAACCTTAGCCTAATTAATCTCGCCTGCATCTATTAGCAGGACGTGCAGACTCCCATTTGGTGAGAAATGGATGTGAGATTGGGGCCCCTGTGTACTGCCAGCATTCCCCTAAGAGCCCCTATACTGAAATAACAAGTTAAGTTTCACCAGTCTACACAGTAACACATTATTTGATTTTCTAGAGGCTCCATTAAATGTTTGAAGACTATTGATTTCACAATGAGGTGATTAACAAATGATCAAAGCTGATTATGTCACAACAGTAGACTCGCATGGTGATACACCTGTTTCATATAAATCTTGGTCTCCCATATTCAACCATGACTAATAACAATACAACACTAATTGACTGACTATACACTGATTAATAATGTGGGACTCAGAGACACATTCATGAATCATTAAAAAAAAGTGCACACTTTGTATAAACTCTGAGTGTATGAAATGACTTCATAACAAAGTGTTACACTGACAATGAATAGAATTTCCTGAGGGGACTTTTATCACCAAACAGGACACGGTGACCCCGGACAAAAGGATTCTCTCCTGCCTCTCTTGGACTCCTGGGAACTCTGCTAATGAGCCCTATTTGTGATGTCATTACCAAAGGATGCTGGTTAATGACCCTGCCTGTAACAAACAAACCTTTTACTGTTAAGCCTAATTAATCTCATCTGTATCCATTAGAAGGTTTTGCACTCTCGCAATTAAAACTGGAGTGTAATGGGAGCGGGTGTACACTGATATTAATGAGTCATTAGTGTTCTTGAGAAGCTCAAGTATAAACCCTCTAATTGTCTAATAGTCACCTTTTCTCAGAAGGGCCCCTGCACACCACGGACGCTCTTTCTGAAGTTGCCTCTCTAAGTGTGATAAAGCTGCCATTAAACCTGAGATTGTGTTTGGTTACTTGCTGCGTTGGCATTGGATGCAAACAATGTACTGCATCATAGGGAATGTTATTCACTGGAGAATGGGCAGAAAGCTCAAAGACGTCTCGGAGTCAGTTTTGTGCAGCAGCAGGAAATTCAAAATGCTTTAGAAATGTTGCTATAAAACAGCAATATGGAATAAGAATGGGCACCAGTGCTGAGGTACCAACTATTCAGTGTGACTTGAAGGAGCCACCCCAGATGTTTGTTTAGTTTAGTTTAATTAACTTTGGTCATTTTCCAACTTATCAAATTCAAATGTGGTAGATAGACAATACATAATCATTAAGTTCATGCTGTTTTAGCATACAAAAACAAAAAAAAAAAAAAGAAAACAAAACAAATCAGGACAGGAAAGGTGTCGGCTGAAGCCTTAGCTTATTACACCTACCCTTTCAACATTCATCACTGTTATCAGCTCAATGACAAACTGACAGCAATGACAAACTGACAGAAACTAAGTACATTATATAGGGGGAGTTGCTATGTTTGTGAGGGGTAATAATTATGAATGAACCAATCGACCTTTTTTTCTCTGCCGACACAGAGAGCCGTTCTGACACCAGTGCTCTCTTTTCTCCCAATTAGAATTTGTCTACCGCATTGTGTGGTGCTCATCAGGATAGTTTTGATGTAGGGTAACATGAGTCAGTGGCCGTTGTGACTGGATGAATAATCGTAGAAACTAGAGCTGCAACGATTAGTCGATTAGATGATTAAAAGGAAAGTAATTGGCACCATTTTGATAGTCAAATAATCATTTAAGTAATTTTTTTTAAGCAAAAGGCCAAACATTTTCTGCTTTTATGCTTCTTAAATACAATGAGTTGGTTCCATTCTTTGTCAAACATGATAATCAACTTGGGACTGTTGGTCGAATAAAACAAACCATTTGAAGAAGTCACCTTGGGTTCTAGGAAATTACACAGGGCATGTTTCACTTTTTTCACAAAATGATTAATCAGTTAATTGAGAAAATAATGTGCAGATTAATTGATAAAGTATTGCATCGTTATGCACGGTGGTGCAGTGGTTAGCATTGTCGCCTCACAGCAAGAGGGTTCCTATTTCAAACCCGGGGTGGGGGAGCCCCTCTATGACCCTGTGGGTTTTCTGTGGGTACTCCGGCATCCTCCCACAATCCAAAGACATGCAGGTTAGGTTAACAGGTGACTCTAAATTGGCTGTAGATGTGAATGTGAGGGTGAGTGGTAGTCTGGCGACCTGTTGTACCCTGCCTCTCGCCCAATGTCAGCTGGGATAGGCTCCAGCACACCTGTGACCCCAAACAGGATAAGTGGTTAAGGAAAATGAATGAATGAAAAATGAAAGAATCTAATCGTTAGTTGCAGCCTTAGTGGAAACATAGTTATTTAATGACATTACCAGAGCAGCTGTATTTTTCAAACACAGTGTCAAATAGAAACACGTGTAATTCAACACTGTTACCTCCCCCCTTCCACCCGTTTGTCTTGTCTTCACTACTAGCCATGTCCTTGTGTTGTCACACTGTCTTTCTTGCATGTGTTGTCTGGAAAAAAACAAAGCAACTGTATTTTATGTAGATCGGATACAACTGGCTGATACCAGACCTGGTCAATAAGGTGTTTACAACTAAAACCTTAAAGATATGTCTCCATACTTGGAGCTTGTGGGTCCAACAGTGTCGTAAAATCTCAAAAACTTTTGTCCAAGTTTATCACAAGGGCCCAACAATCAGTGTGCTGACAAACCATCGTGAAAAGTGGGGTGAGTGTCAAAGCATTAAGGAGACTTTGCAAATAGGAAATGTAAGTGATAAGCATGATCCATGGAAACACAGCAGATAAGAGCCGTTGGTTGTATTGTGCAGTGCAGCATACAAACTGCAAAGATTTACTATCAGAAGCAAAGTCAGAAAAACACAATATAAAGTTGGACACTATGAGGAAGAGGAAGGACTGTTTACTCAATGCTTAAACAGGCTTTTTTTTTTATCATAAACTGTCACAGTAATTATGAGGGTTTAAAGAAAGTGTGTTTGCTTGCTTGCTTGTAGGTTTGTTTCAGGTTCTCCTTTATAATTTAGTATCTCTTTAAAACATTTGCATTCCCTCTTTTCCTTCCATTTTTAATAAATGACGGAAGAGATTAATTAGGCAAACGGTTCGACAGTAGAGGGTTTGTTTGTTTACAGGCAAGGTCGTTAAGCACTGTTCCCCAGAGATGCCCTCACAACTGGGACTCATTAGAGAGGCTCTTAGAGGCACGATCCTTTTGTCTTGGGTCATCATGTCCTTTTTGATAATAAAATGAATGTAAGTTGTAAATTCCAAGGGGAATCTCATGAAAGTGTCAGACTGCCAGACAAGACAAAATGTAGGTACGTCTAAAATAAAGGCAATAAATAATGATGTTATTAATGTCCCCTACTTCCCTGCTATGCAACTGTATTGTATTTTCAATTTAATTGTGTTTGAATAGCATGCTGACCTTGGCTTACCTGGAAGGCAATAAACCCATGACAAACTTTGTCTTGATGAGTTACACCAGGAGTGAACTTATGAGCCTCGGCTGGGCTTTGATTTATGTAGGTTATTGGGTAAAAATAGATGTCTTGACTATGAGCTCCTGATAAGACATGACCAAGAGCCACTCTTTGAATTGATATGGGCGGAGAGGAGAGCTCCATCAGTGGATTTAGAGTTTCAGGACCACGGATAACAACTAATAAAGCAGGTTTCCTCGGCCATGATGACAGGAGGTGTTCAAAATGAAAAAATCACGTATAATAAAATGTTTTACCCCAAATTTGAAATAAAAGTTTTACGTGCAAGTAAGATTTTAACAAACTTCTCCAACTGTTAACTAGCAGTGCCGATGATTTATGGCTGCACCTAAACCGCCTGATCTACATTTCTTTAATCTTGACGTTGATTTATAACTCTTTTCACTCCAAGGTAATGGATATAAAATGAGCACTTGTGTTCTCACTACAGAGAGCCTCCGTGAAATTCATGTGTGAAACTCAAAATATAATTACCTTTCTCCGGGGACATGAGATGTGTTACTGCCTTTATGGTGTTTTCAATGGTGCGGTGACACACTATTCTTTGCTTCTTTGCTTTATAAAAACACTATCCCAGAGCAGTGTTTGACTGATGTAATTGTTTTCTTCTTTTAGACCTAAGAAACGAAAGGACACAATGTTTTTGACTCACAATTTTACAAAAAACAAGTCCTTTAAATCCAATAATGCCACCAAGGGCCTCACAGAAGCAGATATATGAAAGGGATAACAGTATAGATGAGGTGGAGAAATCTCTGATGGTAGACAAACATTTCACAGTAAATACTTACATGTCACCCAACCCTAGTCAAATACAATTACTATATCATATATCCACTATACCTAGAAACCCAAAGACATGGGCTGACCTCAGTAAAATTATTTAATCAGCTTGAATGTTGCCCTAAAGTTTAGTCGTACCAAGAAGCGACTTGTTCTTCAGCTTAACAACTACCACCTAAAACTTTACCTCTATCACCCAAAGTGAGTTATAGTATATATTACTATATAATGATGAAAACTCTGTCTGTGTGTCTGTTCCACGTTTTTCTCCTCACTGACTTGGTCAATCCATGTGAAATTTGGCACAGTGGTAGAGGGTCATGGGAGGATGTGAATGAAGCAATATTACATCAATTGGCCAAAGTGGGGCGCTAGAGCAACCGACTGAAATTGCAAACTTTGAATGGGCATATCTCATGCCGTCGTAGAGACATGAAACTTTGCACAGAGATGCCTCTCCTCATGAGGAACAAATTTGCCTCAAGAACCCATAACTTCCGGTTATATAGATTTTCCGCCATTTTGAATTTTTTGAAAAACACTTCAAATCGATCTCTTCCTAGGAAGTTTGACCAATCTGCATGCAACTCAGTGAACATAATCTAGGGACCGATATCTAAAGTTCCCTCTTGGCAAAAGTTGGAAAACTTACTAAAACTGAGCTTCTATAAGGCAATGAATATTGTGGAGGGCGTGGCTCATCACATAAAGGTGTATAACATCTCAAGGGTTTCACCCATCACCACGCAACTTTGTAGGCATATGACCACACATAATCTGAGGGGACCCCTCCATTATTGACCCCATCAAACAAAATGGGGGTGCTTCTTATCTAGGCCTAACTGCCATATCGATTTTTACTGAACTTGGTAGAGTACACCTCAAGGTGACTGGAGAAATTTAACTCTAATTGGCAACTGGGTGGCGCTATAACAACAGAAAAATGCTTAAAAATGGCTAAAATGCGACCGATCGCTGTGGCTCCCCCTGTGGCCGAATGTTTGTTTTTTTCTAATCTTTGGTATAACTAACTCATGGTAAGGTATTCTGTACTCAGTGGGTATGGACTAGTATATTTGTGTTTTTACCCCACACTCATGACACTTTACGACACAATTTGACCGAAAAAGCATGATGAAAATATATATAAATCAGTCCCTGATGCTGCCTTTATTACCGGATAGGTGCCTCAGAAAACACAATAGTCTCCTGTATGTTTAACTCTTCAAACTCTATAATGAGACTAATTTCTGAGTCATCATCAGAGCTTGTTGGTTAATGATATTGTCTGAAAAAAAAAACTCTTTTACTGTTTTGAATTGAGCCTAATTAATTTCATTTGCCACTATCACAAAGCACCGAACTCCCAATTAAACCTCCCTATTAAAATGTTTTCTCAAATACTGAGTCCTGTTTCTGTCGAGCCATGGCAGCAGATATGTTTATATTGTTAACAGTATTTAGTGCAGGTGTAAGTTAATACAAGCTAACTATTGCTTTATCACCCTTGATCAATCCTCATACCTCTGTTTCTGTTTAGAAAACTGGATCTTCAGTCATTTTTCCCCCTCGGTGTCTAGTCTCGCCACCAGACAATCAGAGATCTCCGCCTTCTGATAGTTTAGTTAAGCAAAGCGTCTAAAGACTGACTTGTGAGTCTACTCGGTGTCTGCAGACATTGAGATCTTTTTGAGTGACCTTAATTAACACAGACAAGAAATAAGACACAGTTGTTTTCATGAGCACCATGATATCACAGCCATAAAGGTAATCTCTATACTCATTATACTGTATGTAGAGGTACTGAGAAACCCCTCAGAATATAAGAGAGCCTCATGTTTGCTATATAAGGATTCAGCTCAGCCTCCACTGAGCTTCATGTGTTTTTTATCCTGAGAGCGTTAAATTCTTTAGTATGTAGGAGAAAACATTTTTTAATTATTACCACAGTACAGAGGTTGACAGAGAGATGTTTATACAACTCTGTGATAATGTTTAAGGACACACTGTAGTGTCTTGTAATGTTAAATTGCATCATGTGTATTTTACATCCACATATACTAACCAGTAAGTGATGCAACCACACATTTTGTACTCACTAAAATATAATACAAGTGTTAAAGATGAACACTTTTGTGACTTGGACTCAGTTCAGAAAGTTACAAATGTGATGACTTTAAACTCGACTTGACAACTTCAAAAAAGACTTGACTTGGAATTCAACACCAATGACTCTTGACTTCACTTCGTGAGCTTTCTTGATGCATAACTCCAAGTGTGTCAGGGAAAAGCGTGTGCCAGGAATCTGTTCATTTCAGTTAATTTCCCTCCTTTTTCTTTGTTTTTTACATTTGTGTATTTATTTTGTTTAGACATAAAACATGCAACAACATAATGAAGAATAGTTTTACAGTCACTGTCTAACAAATTTGGGAAGAGAAAGTTGTGGACATTTTTCCAATATGTGATGAGTGAAATACAACAAGACAGGACAGAAGGGTATAAAAATCATTTTGTCTCGGTCCTGGTTAGTAGTGCTATTTGCTATGAAAGTGCAATATCAGCACTACTTTTTTTTTATGATAAATTCAGTTAGACTTCTTTTAACAAACTTGTTTTAACAAATAAATACAAATTTTAAAAAGCATACATGATTTTTCTTAATGTAATATATTATTACTCTGTCATTAAAATGGCATTACATTTTGTAATAAGCACATTATGACTTGTTTGGGACTTAACACTCAAAGTTATAGGACTTGAGACTTGAAACTTTCTTGTGACTTGTTCCCACCTCTGATTACAGGCAGTCTTAAAACTAGGATAAGTGTGCAGATTGTGAAGCAGGCAGTGCATTGTATGAAGTCAGATTAACCACGATGTGGAAATTTAAACACATGCTTTGCTGGGCTGCATTGTAGCCAAATGGCCACACAGGGGCAGTAGTTGGCAGATTTTAATGGCAAAGGCCAGAAACAGTGTAAAAAGTTAGTGTGCACTCTGATGCACTCTGAATGACACAATAAGGTTGTGCTCTTCTGAACAAGGTGAACTGCAGCTAACAGAATATCATGTCAGAGCTGATGACATTGTCAGATGCTGTCAGGGGTTGTTGTGTCTGTGTGGTAAAAACATGAAACAGTGTTTCACAGGACTTGAATATAAATAGGTGAGGATAAGAGTGGTGAGAGTGTTGTAAAGTAATGGTAGCATATTTAAAATCAGGTTGTGTTTGTTGGTTTGAGACTGTGTCGAGTGTAAAGAGCTCTCAGGATGCTCAGAAAGTGACGGACAGGTTGTCAGAGCAGATGCTGTTTTCTCTGAGGTAACGGGCCAGAGTTATGACCGCTCAGAGGATCAGCAGCTTCTCTCCAGCGAAGGACAACATGAAATATTCAAACTGCTGAGTCTGCATTTTCTTTTTTTCACAGCCATTTGAATGAGAAGCAGCCCATCGCATACTCCTACTGCTCAAACGGGCTCACTGGCAGCTAATTAGCAGAGCTACAGTAGATGGTGGTGTGATGGATGGGAATGGGATTTAATGAGCACTAAACATCTAGTAATTAGGCTGAATAATTGTCATAAGGCATTTTAATGCTTTATTTTTTTTTTTTGAGTTGCTGCAGTGATTAAAAGATAACGTATTGAAATACATTTCTGTGTAACTGTAATTAAAGCCGCAGTGGTGTGCTTTTGTCAGATGTGCCACAGAAAATGAGGCAATGATTAACAATCTAAGTGGCAAATGTAGAGCTGTTTGTCTGGTATATAGAGTATTATTCTGTTTAGAGACACACACATATGAATGATGTGTGTTCTCATTGCAGAATGCAGATTTTTCTGTGTTTGTACTGTCACGACTGGTTCCAAGATATCATGCAGGTTTCAAGTCAAGTCAAGTCAAACTTTATTTATAAAGCACATTTAAAAACAACCTCAGTTGACCAAAGTGCTGTACAGTTATTGAAATATAAAATAATCATACACAAATTTCATAAAAAATAAAACAAAGGAAACAGTAAGAGCTCAATTTAAAAAAAAAAACAACAACTAAAAATTAGATTAAAAAAGGAAATAAAAGGGTAAAAAGAGTAAAAGCCAAGCAAACTATTCTGTTAGTTAAATTTGCTGCTATGCATGGGTTAATGAGTTCATAATAACTGTACACCCTACACATCTAATCATCATTTAAATATTAGAGTGATTTCTGGTTATATTCCCTGCTCGTCCTTGAGAGGACAGCACAGCCAATAAAAGCTTAATTAGTACCTCTTAGCAGTGAGGCAGCTGCTGATTATTCAGTATTCAGTACCATCAGACAGTAACTTATAAAAACTGCTGTGAATTAAGTTTTTTTATTAATAAAAACACAGTGCCATCAGGTCATAAGCAAGATTTAGAGCAAGCATTTTTATACATTTATTTTTAATTTCTTTATTTGCATTTTATGAAATGATATAACTTAGTAATATCAGAGTTACAGATCACGAAGAAAAACAAAGAAAAGAAAAAAATATTTAAAAAAAGAAACACTCAAATCAAGACTCAGATAAAAAGGGGAAAGAATTAAGAAAAATAAATAAATAAAATAACTGGACCCATAAATATCAGTAAATAATAAATAATATTGTAGTAACTATTCAAGTCAGATGATACATTTCACCAATACGACGACATGTACCATAAAAACTATGGCAGCATGTGGGTGTGTGTACACATGCCTATATTTACACACACATTCTTGTGTATACTCATGTGCAAAGAGAAAGAAATCATTACACTCAACATCATATTATCGTAGTCATCACATCTCAGGAGCATTTTTTCCATCTGTCTTCTAAGATGTGAACTTCATTTCTAATGCTTATGGTCATGTTTTTTCCATCCCACATAAACCATTTACAAGAGCCTACAATTTATAGTTAATAATGTTATCATCTTTAAACTTGTTTCTTGTATTTCTTGTTCTTGATCTCTTCTGGTATTTTTCTGAATAGTAGCAGTGATGGATTGGGGGTTTTTTTTTTAGAGAATTATCAAAAATATTAGACAGTTACAGTTATATAATTGGTTATTTTTCCCAATAGCTTAGACTTAGTTGTTTTGACATATACATTTATGCACATTTCTTCCCAGTCAGCTGGGGATACCATTTATTTTTTAGCTCTCATTTTGATAACTGCCACGGTGCCTGGGTTATGTCTTGTGCATCAGCGTCATCTTTTCAATCATTCCATTAACCCGGGATGTGATGGATATTCTTGTTAACTGAATTATCGAATCCAAATTGAGCACCTGTGCCCTCGCTGGGAGGAACTTGATTGAAATTAATGTGTGAAATCAGAAGAATTAATGTTTGTCCTGCAGTGAGGGATCAAGGTCAGAGCTCTCTTTCTCTGTATCTGTCTCATAAGCTCATTCTACGCATTGGCTATCTCTGCTGGGAAATCGACAGGCGAGTCAGCGGGTTTAATTAGTGTATAGATCAGAGACAAATGCACGGTTTGTTAAGACAGAGTCTGTTCTCCTGGTCAAAGGCCGATCGATCAGTCGACTGTGTTTATCTACAGTAAAGGATGAATCAAACCCCAGGGCAGGGCTGCAGTCCTCCTCTTTAAAACCTGATCAAGTCCTGATCAAAACCCACATGACCTCTGAGCTTAGAGGCCAGGCAGAAGCTCACAATATCACACTTGAGTACATTGGTTCCCATGGTTTGTAATTACACTGCACTGTAATTACACTTTGGTAGCCTCTGTTGGACTTCCCTAATGATCCAGTCTGACTGTGTGTGAGCTTTGGATGTATGAAGTAGGTCAACAGAATAATATGATGACATGCCAAATGTATACTGTTCCCAGAGGATGAATTTATCCTCAAACAGGACACGGTGACCCCAAACAAAAGGATTCACTCTTCCCTCTTTGACTCCTGGGAATCTTTTTAATGAGCTCCATTTATGATGGCATTACCACTGAATGCTGATTAATGACCTCGCCTGTAACAAACAAACAAACAAACCTTTTACCGTTCAAATTTAAGCTTAATTAATCTCACATGAACCTGTTGGGAGTCCCAAGCCTGCGCTCTAACATTTAAAACTGAAAGGGAATTTGTGTGGATGCACACCAGTAATGAGCCATTAACACTGGTTTTGAAATCTTACATTTAAATATGGTATTTGTGGAATGATGAAACCTTCTTAGACACATGTGCAGAGCTCAGTTTGTTTCAGCGATGGTTTAAAAAGCCCTTGTTGACTTCTTCTCAGCTCTTCCTCTTGGGAGAATCCATCATCCACCACCCATCACATCTTAAATTCACAACCTCTGCAATCTGAAGTCTAATCTCAAGCAGACAATGATGGACACTAGAGGAGCATATTTACCCAGAATGCATTGCGATCTTTCATTATTTACACCTATCAATCGATATACAAGTGTATGCCAATGCCAACACATAATATGCCTTCATGGCTGGAGGCATTTTGTTTTCGGGTTGTCCTTCCATCCCATTCTCATGAGTGTAATATCTCAAGAGGGCCCGAAGAGATTTTCTTCAAATTTGACACAATCATCCACTCGGACTCAACAATGAGCTGATCAGAATTTGGTGGTCAAAGGTCACTGTGACCTCACAAAACATAACATGAATTATGACAAAACTTCACACAAATGTCAAATAGGATAAAATAATGAAGTGATGTCATTTTATATCCGAAAGGTCAAAGGTCAACTTCACTGTGACATCATAATGTTTTGTGGTTATTTTCAACATCATATCACAGGAACAGGAGACATTTGGTGGGATACTGAATTGGTGACGCTGATCTTGGGCGCCCAAGTTAAACCTGTGCTGATTGCAATGGCAAAAGTTACAACGGGCCCCAGTGCACGCTATTATGACGGGCCCTAGTGCACACTAGTTGCTATTTACGTGCCTAAACTACCTACTGTATAATCATATCGTTACATTATCAAATGGAGACTAGACATATTACCCAGAAATCATCACTGCATATATGATATTAAAAGGAAAATATGGAAAAAATCTAAATTTAACTGTAAAACAAAAAATTGGTTCAAGAACCTTGTCTGAATAAAATACAGTCTAGGATGAGCAAAGTTGGTATTTAAATAAGGAATTGTTTAATCAAAGTATAAGTACATAGGATTCAGAATCTGTCCAGATATTCAGTGTCAGCTTTTGTTACTAAAGAGTCTTCAATTTAGTTTTTTCAATTTAGCTTATGCCGACTGTGGCTCAGAGGTAGAGTGGGTTGTCCACCAATAGAAAGATCAGCGGTTTGATCCCGGGCTCCTCCAGTCTGCGTGTCGAAGTATCCTTGAGCAAGATACTGAACCCCAAATTGCTTTTGATGGCTGTGTGAGTTTGTTAAAACTGAGTACCAGGTGGCACCTTGTATGGTAGCCTCTGCCACCAGTATGTGTGTGTGTGAATGGGTGAATGTGACTCGTAGTGTAAAAAGCGTGTTGAGTGGTAGGATGACTAGGAAAGCTCTGTACAAATGCAGGTCCATTTACCATTTAACCAGACTCATATCAGCTTATTGCAGATTATATCAGTATTGATGTGTGTAGCAGCAGATAGGTAACAAGAAACTGTAGTACAGAAATACCAAACTAGGTTTGAGGTAACTGTCACTAGTATGTGGTTCATCCATGAGAGAGCAGTGACAAGTTGCTTAGTATGTATTTTGAAATGAAGAAGAATGAATGGATCCAAATCAGGGTTGTTTGTTTGTGTAAAATAAAAAACATTATTGGCCAATATCTTCTTATGAGAATTGATATCAGTTTGAAAAACTTGGCTATACTAAAGACACATTTCTCTCAGTACCCAAAAAGCCCTTCACTGAAACACTGTGTACTTACATATAAACCCATCTGCAAAAATATTTCTTACTTTTGAAACTGGTTTTAATCATTCTCAATGATGAAGTGATCAAGGGAAGGTCGCTCTGTGAGTGCTACATCCTGTAACAGAGGAGAAGTAGAAAGCAGTGTCAGACGACTCAGTCTTTGAACACCACGAGGTGACCCCCTTTTTCATTCATAGCAACCACAGAACAGCTGCTGTCTCCTTCACTGTGTGAACATTTCTGACAACACTGAATCATAACTGCAGTAATGTTCTGAATGCTGACAGTGTGTTAAAGATTTTTGCATAAATGTGAAACAGTGAACTTTGAGATGGAAGTGAAAGTTCTGCTTTTGGTGTGAGACTGTAATAGCAGAGGAGATAGAGGAAATAGAATATCACATTTGGTTCACTTTGCTCCACACAGGCGAGGACATTATTACACGGTGTTCGTCCAGTCGAGAAGTGATTTCAAACTTTTCTCAGCTCATGCTATGTAAAGTTTCACTGATAAAGCTGTACTCTGGAACATTAACTTTCTTCTGCTATTGCACCTTAAACATTTTACATCAGCTGTATTTAACCAGACAGATTTGACCCTCAACCTCCTCCTGCCCACAGCCACACTTCGGCTTCTCCTCTCCAACGATACCAAACCCCTTCCCTTATCTTCAGAAGGCAGCCCAGGCACATCCAGCGATCAATAAGCAGTAATCACCAGACTGCAAACTGGCAGACTCTTTTCCATATGTCACATCATGAACTTCTCACATTCAGCTAGCGATGCGTACTATTCAATCAGTGGTTGATGGGCTGTGAGACATCACGGTGAAAGTGTTCTCATGGAGGAGAGATGGAGGCCATTTAAAACACGGCCTGAAGTTCAGATGCTCAGACATGATTGAATTCTCTGATAGCAGCAGCTGTTCTACAATAAAGATAATATTTGCACATTCATTTTAGAAATCTCCCCTGGTTTGCATTTGGGCTTTGGCCCCCCAGACATTCACATATAGAGCAAGACGATGAGTCATCGCTCTGCATAAGGCGAGGACATTTGGTGCCTGGGCTAAAGAACTCTAATGAATCTTTTCTCTACTCCCCCTTTTCTTTATCTGTCTCTTTCCGTTCTTCCTTTTTGCTGGGCTCAGCTTAAACCCTGTCCCTGCGTCCTTTACAAAGTCACTCAACTGGATAAAGTCATTTACCTGGATGAAGGGGAGCGAGAGAGGGGAATTGACAGACAGAGGGAGGGTGGGCCATGTAGCGCAGAGAGGAAATCTTTAACGAACACTGTATTTGTAAGGAGAATGTCGTGAAATGGGAGAGGAACAAAGATACAGAGCAGTGACAAGTGGAGTGCACGGAGAGTGCAGAGTTGAAGCCTGAATACTTTGAAAAGACAAATTCAGTCTTGTCTTTTAAACCAACAACAGAGCACTGTGTTGTTTCTACCTCTGCATTTATGTCTCAGAATCCCAAAAGACAGAAAAAAGCTGATGGTTGAAGACACAAATACCGCACAGGGGAAAGAGAGGGAAGATAGCAGCAAACGAACAAAGTAGCGATCATGAAATATCAGTAACATACAGTGGTTTCCATTTAATTCAGCATGTGGCACAAAATTTAAGCGACATTGGGCCTCATGCAGCAAGATTCACTTTAATTTCTCTTATATTTTCTCCTAATTGAGTGAGAAAATAAGAGACGTCAGCTCCAGATGCAGCATATGTTCTTAACCATCCAAATCTGCTCTAACCCAGACGTGCTCAATTATGAATCCAACTTGATCATAAGTCACCTATTAGTGTGGGTAATTAAACACCCTGAAACACTATAAAAAGGCAGGGCTGTGTTCAGCCTTGACAACATGTAGCAAAATGTTTATTCAAACAGAAACAGTGGTGCGTTGAACATTGTTGTGTTACACAGGCGCATTGCCTTTTAATATGGCAATGTCCCATTCAGTCCCATTCAAAGGGGCTTTGTTGGCATGGGAAACATTTGTTTAATCGCCAAAGGAAGTGTGAAATAAAAACAAAAATTGTATGGACAACTAAGGATCGACCTGACTTTGGTCTATATACTGTGCATGTCGTTGCTGATTGGGTAACACCTCTAACACACCCACCAAACCAGAGAAAACATACCTCAAAGCCCCGGAAAACTGAAGCAAAACAGTGCAAAAGGCTTTAGATTGAATGTGCCCCAGGTGTGGTGCTGTGTGCAAAGACTCTGCCACATGCCCAAGAATTGGAGAGGTGCCACCAAAAAAAGTCTGAGAAGAAAAGAAAAATAACCTCTGCAGGAGTGAAATTGATGTACTGTTCAATAAACTTGAACAAAGTAAATGTGATTTTCCAGAGTGCCAGTACTAAAATCAATAAAAAAAACCCAGCAATGACAAAACAGTTGTTGTGTCAGCAGCAGTGCTGGAGGTAGAGATCCTTTACTTAGGTAAAAGTACACATACTATACTGTAAAAAAAAACACACAAAAAAAAACAGTTACCAGTATAAGTCCTGCACTGAAAATGTTACTTAAGTTAAAGTATGTCAGTACAGTCAGGAAAATAATGTTTCTAAGTATTAAAAGTACAAGTTATCATCCAGAAAATTTTAAATAAATTCACAAAATCAAAATAATTGATAGAAGAAACTGGAACCATGAAATGTTTTTGCATGAACAATGACTTAAACAGTTATCAAAATAGTTGCCAATTAATTTTCTTATAAACTGACTAATTGTTTCAGCTGCACCTGTATATCTTCATATGGTTCATGCGCAAAAATATTAATTTGTAGAGTAACTAGTGATTAAACCTGTAGTGGTCAGTGCAGGTGGCATGAGATTAAAATACACAAGTAAAGTAAAAGTACCTCATATCTGTACTTTAGTACAGTACTTGACTAAATGTACCTAATTACATTCCACTACTGGTCAGCAAAGGGACACACAGTAACTGAATTTACAGTAACTGGGATCAGTGGACCAGGTATAGTGGCATTTCTTTAGCCCTCAAATTTAATGATCCAATCATCACTTTAAAACATGATCATTAAATTTGATTACATGATATACATTCTTAAGATTTCCTTGCATGGGGCAACAATTTGAGGGCTGTTATAACAAGATGTTTTTTACTTTTCTTGGTGAGAATACTCTCCATCCGCTCATAAAACGTTCCCTTACCTGGGTTTTGTCCCAAGTTCACTTATACCTCATTATCTTTGGATGATCAAATGTCACTTCAATCTCACTCAGAAGACAAAAAAGTTTTGTTCAATAATGTGTCACTATATGGAGAACATGTGAGCCTGGCCTATTTCAGATTAACCCAAACCTCTTTAAAGTTTCTCTTCTGGCATTTATTCAACAGCTAAAATGTATTTCTGTTCATCACGTTACATTTAAAGACATTTTTTCCCATGCAAAAATCCCTTTGGGCCTTAAAATGGTGTAGATATAAGAAGTGTTTTCAAACATAACAATTTATCGACACATATAGACACTGAATATTTGCAGTATCAATCCAGTATCCATTCTTATCAGCGTCACCTGTACTGTGTGTTTAGTGCTAATTAGCTACCATGCTAAACTAACATGGTGATCATGGTGCACATTATACCTGGTTAACATCAGCATGTTAGCATTTTCACTGTGAGTATATTAGCATATTAGCACGTAGCATTAATCTCTAAGCATCAGTGTGCCTAAACACTGTCATACAGAGCCACGAGTGTGACTGTAGACTCGTCACCTATGACATGCATGTAGCACACACACTCCTCCAACTCTTTCAGCCACTGTCACGTTCATCTCACTGTCTTGTGTCATTTATAACATATTAAAACACCTTCCTGAAAAGTTTCTCCAAATTATTCAGAAACATACATCAAGTGAACGATGTCAAAATGAGTCAACGTACTTTAATCCTTGAACACTGCTTTCCTGATGATTACGCCTGTCTTGTCAGCCTCCATATACAACATGACAGTGTATGGTGCACTGTCATGTCAGCTGACATAACAAGTGACAGTGTCTCACATTATGATGTCATTGTTATGTAAAGGGGGCTCCCAACACTGCTGACACAGGGAAATATTCAAGAGTGGATAAATTGGAAGTGAAAACGATCAACACCAGCAAAAATACATCTATCTATCTATCTATCTATCTATCTATCTATCTATCTATCTATCTATCTAATTTTCTGGTGTTACATAAGAAGAAAGGCAGAATATGACTTGTTTATGAAACAAATAATCTTAACCAAAGTCCCTGATGGTTTCACAAATTATGTTGTTTTCACTTTCATCTATTTTTTGCCTAAAGTGCATCTGTTGGAATTTACACACATCTCATCATTTAAATGAACATGCTCACACACCCACACACATTCCTACTCGTCTGCTGTTTTCCATCTTTAATGTTTGACCCGTGCTTTCAAAACCCCTGTGATCGTAACCTCTAGTTAAGAGGGTTGATGAGCTCCGGGCTGCGGTAGAGAAACTGACTTCACAGGTCGATTGTGATTCTCCACGGTTTATTCGTCACAGTGCTGATGAGATTAACGCTGCCATGCCTTTTCTGTTATATCTCTCTTTGCAGACTCCTGCCAGCCTTGGACTTTTGGGTGCTTTAAAAAGAAACAGATGAGATAGCCGAGACCTTTTCTGGTGCTGACGATGTGACATCTTTCTGCGGTTTAGAGGTATTTCTTTCACACGAAGCAGATGCATTCACTCACACCTGCTTCTGGCAAAGTCACAAAAACTTTTTTTTAACAAAACAGGGGAAACACTTCCTGCGTTAAATGTCTGGAGCCGTGCTGCAGGAGGTCGACATTTCCTGACAGTGATGGTAAAATGAACTGACGTAAAGAACACTGCTAACTCGCCATTTTTATTTGACCTTTTATTAAAGTTTTGGTTGGTTTTCTATGCCTACAACAATCACATGCATGGTTAGACTCTGTCGCTTCTTTTGCCCCTTCACTGATAAACTGGCCCGGTGTCAAATGATACATGTGTCGTTTTTAGAGATCAAAGGCTGTTTGGAAAGAAAGGTTGGTAAATTATCCCATGTTCTTGATGATGAAACATGACAGTTTACTCCAGCATTGCCTGCTTGCATGAAAATGGCACTCACCAGCTTCCTCGCCTCCTCTCACCCGCCCTAGTCTCCTTTCTCTCTCACCCAATATGCACTCCCTCAGCAGATTAGAAACATGAATACCTTGTTGTCCCTGCAGGGTGTCCTGAATGTAGGCCATTAGTTCGCAACAACTTGCAAGGCTGCAGTTTTCAGTGATACATTGATTCAGCATTTCTTCTCAAATCAAGAATCCTATATAACTTTACTGTATATTTGTCACTTGGTTAATAAGATAAATAATACTAAGTTAGTCTGACAAGCTGCTGTAGGCTGCGTAACATGATGCATGAAAAGCATTCCTCTCTGGAGGATGTACAGTATGTACAGTAGTGCTTAGAAGTTTGAGTATTCAGTTGTACAAAATGAACACTTTACAGTCTCTCATAGTCATTATACTGTGTTTGGCTCTGTGCATATCCCAGTGTGAGGGGGATACACATGCAGTTCATTGGCCAGCTGCTGAAAATGATGAAACTGGTTGTAAAAACTATTGATTCTGATTGCAACAGGACACTGCCGGGGAGTCTCCCCCAGTCTGTTTGCCCTCACAGCCACTACACAACACTGGCCTGGTGTTTTTAAACAGCCACGTTGGCGAGTCTCGGGTCTGAGTCCTGCTCGTAGCGGTAATGATAGACCTCCATCTGGTCTCGGCACGCCTCTCTGATGTTGTTGAGCCACCGTTTGATGCCTCCCCGGTTGAGATACAGCACCATTAGAAACACCACCCCGATCAGAGCCAACACTATACCGAGGAACACGTATGACACCGCCTCAAGGTTCTCATTCATACAATCCACGTCCTCCTGCCGGAGCTTCTCCACAGGAACCCCCCTCTTGGCCTCCGGCTCGTTGCACAGAAGACGCCCCGCATCCGGGCACTGGGATGAATTCTTCAACCAGTAGTAAAACGCCTCCAGCTCACAGTTGCACCGAAACGGGTTTAAAGACAAGTAGACGCGTATGCGCCTTTCCTGGTACAAAATGGTCACATCATCTCCCCCTATGCTCTCTATTGAGTTATTTATCAGCACCAGCGCGTGGAGATTATACATATCTAATCTCATCAAGGGGATTGACTTCAGCCTGTTTCCCGCCAACTCCAGTCTGTGGAGGTTGCGCAAACTTTGTGTGCTGAGCGCATTTGAGAGCTGCTCCGTGGCCGAAGGCAGAATGGAGTAATTTAGGTAGAGAGAGCGCAGCTCCGGTAACCCGTGGAAAGCCCTGGCGGAGATAGACTCCAGCTGGTTGTGGCTCAGATCCAGCAAATGCAGCCGGGGGAGTCCCAGGAAGGCGTACGGTTCAATAACCTGTATCCCGTTATAGGACAGCGAGAGTGTCGTCATTTCCAACTCCGTGCCGTTGCTCATGAACGCACCACGCTGTAAAGTTGAAATGTTTCTCCCCTTGAGTATCAAGGTGGACGTCCACTCCGGTATGTCTCCAGGTACCTCGGTGTCGTCCCCATCACGGCAGGTGACTGTCCCCGAGTCTCTGGCACAGATGCAGGAGGACGGGCAGGCATCATCCGTCCTGACAGGGGAAAACAACAAACACGCCAATGCTGCGTAATACAAACACCACTGGTTCCAAATAGAGAATATACACTTTGGATTGTCGGCACTGTAAAATATCCACATGTTCTCCCTCATTTTAGTCTCAAAGCAGGTCTGAGCCGATGTGTCTCGCAAAGAAGGTGACCGACTACAGTCCTCTCAGGCATGTAAAGTCGAATCAGTCCGGCATCGGGTACTTTACTGAACCATCAGAATAGAAAAAACGCTCCTTCGTCAGTCATCTCGGCGCTCTGTGTCTCTGTCTGCAGGAAAGAGGACTTTAGTTTGGGATATTTACGCATCAGGAACGGCGGACAACAGCCGAGTGTGGCTGCGTGGAGAGCTTCTGATCAGCGCTCCCTTGGTGGTATTTTTGACGCCTGTCACTGAGAGAGGGAGGAAGAGCGAGGGAGGGAGGGAGGGATGCACGCGAGACCAGTACTCCCAACTCATGAATTTGTGCTTATTATTTCTGAAATGGGTTTAGCAATATAGTTCATCTAATACAAATATATATGGAAGTTACTGAAGTAAAATGTTTTCAGTGTTCACGTAATGTTGCATGAAGACTTGCTCTCTTGAGTTACTGTGACGTCATTCATTCAAACTGGGAAAAAACCCCCACCAAACCCAATCCTCCCAGTTAAAACAACCGAGCTCATTTATCATGACTTAGATGGCTTCAGGATAATTAAACTCCTCATTTCCTTTCCGCATCATGTCTTTGTCATTACAGTCTCATTTTATGGCATCCGATGTTTGTTGCAAATCAGTGGCTGTAATTATGAGCCTGTTTACTGGGGGGGCCTTGGTCAGTTCTTTCCGATTGATCCATTTTCCAAAGAAAGAAAATTGGCTTTCGGATGGTTGGTCACGCTCCCCACGTCTACAGCATAAAGTTGGCAAACAAATCAAGGCAAAAAGGTGTCTTGAAGGTTTGATATGAGGACGTCACAGCACAGTACATCACTGAAATTCTTATCTTTTATTGTAGATGGAAATAGTGAAAACATTTTGCCTATTTCTCAACCAACCAGCATAATAAAGGACACATAAATAAGCCAGAAGCAAAGACAATCTGTTTGTTTAATTAAGCATATTAGTAGTCAGTGAGAAATATAAAGAAAGTCTGCTCATAGTGAGACAAAGTGAACAAGAGGTTCAGCACCGTGGACAGCTCCAGTGCTTGTAGGTGTTTGTGTTCAAAAGGACACATTGGAGGAGACGTAGCTAACAAATGGAAAGATGAAAGGAAGCAAAGAGGAAAAGAAAGTGTTACTTTTTTTCTTTTCAACCGACAACAAATAAAACATGAGCTGAGGAAGAAAAAGAAATACAGAGGGAGACAGGAGAGAAGGGAGGTTCAGCACCATGGATAGCTCCAAGTGTCAGAGCAGTGCAGTTAGTTTTGAGTACATAATGAAAGGAAGAGAGGGAGAGAAATAAAGAAGTGGAGGAAGACAGTGTGGTTAAGACAAAAACAGAGAGATACAGGGCCTTGGAAAGCACAGAGGAGTAAGGCACTACTGGAAATAGGCAATTAAGGAAAGAAAGAAAGGCCAAATGCTGCTTAACAGCATCCATCCCTCTCTGTCACATGTGGTCCTGTTTATAAAAGACATCAGACACAAAAATAACTTTCAGGATGACCTGACCACAGTGGCCTATTAACAAGTTCAAATCAAACCATTTGGGGTTCATTTAATTGGAGCAGATGCAGAGCAACAGTAAAACGTCGTTAGTCACTGAACATGCCTGATGACATCACGGTCACAATGAGCGCTTCTTCTGCCTCTCGTTCTGTGTGTGTGTTTGCTGAGTGAATGAGAGCACACACCTAGACAAAGAGCATCAGACCTTGTGCGTGTGTGTGTGTTCTCTCCTGATAAAGCAAAAGGTGTATCTGTGATCTGCCTTGAATTTGAGTGCTGGCCTTTTCGGTTTTCTACAGACATATGAGGACATTTCTCTGAACTGTACTGAAAAGGAGCATATACAGAGCGTTTTACGTTAAATCTCATTATCCTGCTTGGTAAATCTCACACACAACTCTAAATATGCTAATTTATTCCCCTGTTAAAAAGTTTGTTGATAGATTTTATTAGGAAGAGTTTATGTACCATACATCATTATAACTACTTATTGGGGGATGTCTTTTTATTTTTCATTTCCTTAATGATATTTTTGGTCTGTCATTTGTCTTTGAGGACAATATGTGAAGTCTGGGATGTCTGAAAAAGGGAACACGTACAGTGTAAAATAGAAACAGGTTTATTTAGTAAGAAAATGTTGTTTATTTTATTGATTTCGACCTGCAGAACTCTCCAACTATATGCTTGTCTCACTGGTCTGCAAGTGTTTGAACGCTCCAAACATTACACCCATTTGTGTTTGTCTAACATTTCTATCTAAAACCATGATCATTAGTTAAATGCTACAACAGCCTCCACTCTTCTGGCTTCGGGCTGTCCTTTTTTATCGGTACCTGGCTGTAGGGATTTGTGCCTATTAAGCCACAGCAGCACCAGGGGCGTGAAGGGAACTGATGTTTGGCAATAACCTCTCCAGGTCTCAATTGATCCTGAAGGTGTTGGATGAGATTTAAAACAAGTTCTTCCACACCAAACTGGGTTTGTGCATTTTCATGTTGAAACATGAACAAACTGCTGAGAGCACACTGTTGTCTAAAATATCAGTGTATGCCATGACATTCCTCTTCAGTGGAACTAAGGAGCGCAAACCATGCATGAAACAAAGCTGCAGACCAAAAGTACACACAATTATGTGAACAAAATTATCGGTAACACTTCATAATAACCATCATAAATAAACAGTCAGTTGAAATAGATGCTTTAGTTCATAGTTAATTTACTGTTAACTAACCATGAAATGATATTTTATAACATTTACTCATTACTATTAATCTTTAAAGATGCTTAAAAAGTATTCATCAACCATTCAACAAGTAATTATGATCATCATAAATGATAGATAAAGTTTTTATAAGATTATTTTTTGCCTTTTTTTTTTTGATAGGACAGCCTAAGTGTGAAGGGGTAGAGAGAGGAGATGACATGCAGCAAAGGGCTGCAGGCTGGAATCAAACCTGCAGAAGCTGCAGCAAGGACATTAACTTCATCCATGGGATGTATACCCACTAAACCACCATGCGGCATGGTGGTGCAGTGGTTAGCATTGTCGCCTCAAAGCAAGAGGGTTCCTGGTCCGAACCCAGGGTGGGGGAGCCCTTCTATGTGGAGTTTCCATGTTCTCCCTGTGTCAGCGTGGGTTTTCTCCAGGTACTCCAGCTTCCTCCCACAGTCCAAAGACATGCGGGTTAATTGGTGACTCTAAATTGTCCGTAGGTGTGAATGTGAGTGTGAATGGTTGTCTGTCTCTATGTGTCAGCCCTGTGATAGTCTGGTGACCAGGGTGTACCCTGCCTCTCGCCTAATGTCAGCTGGGATAGGCTCCAGCACCTTGCGATCCCCAACAGGATAAGCGATTACAGAAATTATTGAATGAATGTATAATCAGTGCAACAATAAACTGTTAAAATAACCAAGTTGTAGCATTACTAATAATCAGTTAACCTTATTAAATATCATGTCATTGTCGACAGTGAAATAACCACAAACTTAAGTTTAATTACTGTTAATTTACCATTTATTAATGATGGTTATTATCAAGTGTTACTGGAACATCCACACACTTTTGGTACCATAGTGAATATAGAGTGAGTATAGTAGAATGCAGAATCACAACTGACTCAGTGATTTATATTATAAAGGAATAGGAACAGATATGAGATTTATATCGATTTTCTAATCTACAGTAACTCTCAGCAAGACAGCAAATAAGCATATTACTCAAAATGACAAACTATTGCCTCAAAGCACAACAGGAACCAGAGAAGACATTTAGTGTTTGTATTTAACAAGGCCCATGGCACTGGGCAGTGTTAAGCTGATTGCAGTTCGCTGCTCAAGAGCACTAAATCTGGAATGGACGGAGAAAAACGTCCATGGCGGGGATGTAAATATAGACACTGTGAGAGGGAGAGATAGAGAAACTGAGACAGAGGCAACAGAGCAGAAAGAGATAGAGGATGATGGAGAATGTGGTTACTGCTGGTGCTCCTGATAAGCACAGAGGGCCGTATTAACGTCAGGTTGTTTTGCCTATTACGGCATATGGGATAGTATTTCTTCCTCCAAACAAACAAACAAGGACATCTGCTCAGTCCTCCTCGTCTCCTCTCAGGACCTCTCCGCCTGCTCCACAAGTGTCTGCTGTATCTGCCGGTGCAGAGAGCTGATTTAGTGGTGGCTGCTGTTGCTGAGATATTGTTATGGTGCCCTCCTCGTGGCCTTCAACTTGACACTGAACCTTGTAATTGATTTACTCAAGACTGCCCATCCCTATCTCCTGACTACAGTCTGTGTATGTGTATGTGCCTGTGTGTGTGTGTGTGTGTGTAAACTTGTGGGTGAGTGACCAGTTGCCAGTGACCTTTGCAGTTGTTGTCCTCATATCCTCAGGTGCGTCATTATTCCTCTCAGTGTAGAGCATTATATGTCCACTGCAAATTCCACTCTCACATTTTGATTTCCTCCTTCGTCCATCCTGCGTCACTCGTCATTCATTAACCTTGTTTTTAACAGCCAACCTGATCTAGCCTCGTCCTCCCTCCAGCTGGTACATGACTGGCACATACAGGACTTCCTCATAATTAAATACAATCCAGTATGACCCAAGAAAAGGACGAGAGCATGCACAGCAGTATGTAAAGACTGCAGAGTCTTCAAGGCTTGAGGGTGTCACAATGCGCAAAATAGCTGGTACAGTAGCTTAGATCTCACCACTAACATGACTCAGCACTATATGCACCATATCTCCTTGGTGCATTGTGTATTATTACACAGAAAGAATACTGTGCTCCCAGTTGTTGGTCTCACACAGTGGTCAGCAGTGGTCTTCGGCCTGCAGGCATCTCACCTTGGTGTCATCCAAATGACAAAGTCAGCTTATACACTACGTCACTTTCTAATCATTGATATTTGATATTTGTTTGAACATATGTAACATATGTGGTTTGCAAAAATGTACAGTGCTGACATTTTCTTCTGGTGTGTGTTAAAGATCCAACATTAGAAAACACTGTTGCCTAAAAATGATGTAGCACCTTTATTGACAGAGCTTACATGTATATGTGTTGACCCTTGCCAAAGGGCGTTTGAGTGCACATTTAAATTTTTGGCCAATCCTCTTAGCTAGAGCTGCTGACAGCAAACATGGTTTATGGAGCACTGGGATCAGTGCTGAACAAAGTTAAACAATGTGGCAATTTGGGATTCCATACTTTGTTGTGTTTGGGGTTATAGAGCGATTTGATCTCTCCTGGGTGTCCATAAATTTACTTCAGTTTTGGCCATAAGTGGAGATATGGGATGGGAACCTCCAAACATGAGGCATAAACGTCAAAAGCTTCAGCGGTGGAACAGACTTGTGAATATGTCAGATCAGAGACTCACTAAAGAAATATTTAATTGGGACACCTGCCACTGTCATCCCTGGGCTAACTTGTCATTTGTTTTCCAGAACAGGTTATTCTGTGATATCCAGGAGATTTAGAGTGAAATGTTTTGCATGTTTCGAGAAAAATGGTCTGTTGACATATGGCTCAAACCAAAACCAGAAACTTGCTGTCTTATAAAGAACAGCTACAGTGTGGAAACTGTGTTGAAGTATAATCTAAAGAAAAGACAAAGATCCCTGCGTGTACAGTTGCACTCAGGAACGTTACCACTAGCTTTAGAGACTGCAGGGTTTAACGCCATCCTGGAGGAGGACAGACTTTGTTTGCTGTGGAATTTAGATGAAGTTGAGAATGAGGTTCATTTCTTGTTATACTGTCCTGTAGATGAAGACATAAGGAGTGCACCTTTTAGTAAAACAGCCTCTATGTATGTTGATTTCTTTTGGTTGGATGATCATTAAATATGTGAGTTGTTTCAGAAGGGGCTACAGTACTGTCTATCGATGAAATGAGCATGGACACAATATTATGAACAACTGTGCTAATAACTCTCAGAGTGTGCAGTCTTGATTGTGACAGTATTATAGACATATAAGGCATTTTTGTCCTTTTCCTACCTCTCCCACGCTCATGTGGCATTCAAAAACCCACTTTGAAATGGTGACCTTTAGAAACAGATTGGTCTCTTTAACTGCGATGTCAAACGGCTCCCTCCCTCCCACAGTTTTGCAGTATTACATCTTCAGCAGATTTTGTCCTTCGTCTTCCTTTGACGGATTAGCAATGTTCATTTAAGTTTTTGCATGAAAAGATTTAAAGCTGAGGACTACTTTTAAAAAAAAGTGAAAATGTCTTTCCTTCTCTGTAGAGACTTAACTGTGAAAGTGACTCCAGGAGCTGTGTATGTGCAGGATCATTACTGGCTAGAGGCATACACACTTATACTGCTGCTGACCGTTAGATGGGTGCCAGGGGACGTGCTGTGGTACACCGGGGTGTTCATAGCTAACAGTAGTTTCATCTCAGATCCTTCCTTAATCTTTCTCCTTGCACTGTGTGTGTGTGTTTGATAGTGTGGGGTGAGAAGTTGAAGGACTCTGTAGCAGCAACTGTGAATAATGCGGTTTACACACACACACACACACACACACACACACACATACAGGGTCGGATACGATTTATCTGACCCAACATAAAACTCTTCAGAGAGGAGTATGCTGTGCTCATAGGCAGGTGGAGATCAGGGATCATCTATCTCCCCTCCAGACAAACTGCTGCAACATACCTCAGAGTTGAAAAGACCAATAAAAACAGTAACACCTCACTCTTTCTACCTCTGTCTCCCTGCCACCCCAAGTGCAGTGTGTGCACCTCTATTTGTCTGGTCCACCTCCCTCTCAATCTGTCTATCTGCAGCCCTGCTCCTTAAACAGTACTCCACCACTGGATGAATAAGAGATGAGGGGATGAGGGAAGAGAGGATGGAGGTGAGGGAGAAGTGAAGAAGTACAGTGCAGTGCAATCCAGGCAGAGCCCTGTGGAGATGAGGGTGTAAATGGATCTTGAGGAGCCGGTGTCACCTGTCCCGGGACCATTAATTAGTCATTTAGACTTGTAATGGAGTGAGCCGTAGCCAGACAGACACAACCTGCCAAACAAAGCCAAGTCACTCAATCAGACGAGGTAGCCGTGGCTGTTGATCACTCTGTGTGAGTGGAAAACTATAGAGTCATCAGAGGAATCACTGAGTCCATGTCATAACATTACATATGATTCAAGTGGAAGATATTCTCTTTGTTGGGTCCTGAGATTTTCCAGGACACATAAAGGATTATACATAGAATTGTTTATATCATATGAATAATGAAGATAATTGTAATGAAATTTTATTTGGATAGTTTTTTTCCAGTGTGATTAAAGGAAATGCAAAAACCAGATATAGTATGCTATAAAAACAACAGCAGTAAAAGACTGTTTTACAGATAGGACATAAAAACATTAGACTTGGGAACTCTAAAAATATATTAAAAAAACAATTAGTAGTCAAACAAAGGTGGCACATAAAATAAAAAACTAAGAAGATTTAGAAGGGCATTAAAAATAAACCAAATCTGGTGGCAACATAACAGAGCTGTATAGGCTATACTGTACAGTCCGTAACTTTTTCTTGGTCAGATTTTTTTTAAAAATATTATCAGAAGTGGGACAAAGTCATTGATTTGCAAGTTACAAGTGGGTCTCAAGTCTTTTTTCTCAAGTTCCAAGTCAAGTTTTTTTTTTTTTTTTTGTCAAAACAAGTCTGTTAGGAACGTCCTTAGCACCGCTTAGCTGTTAAGCTAACGTTAGCTGAGTATTAGCTCGCTAACTATGTTCATATTTGCTTCTTTGTTCAACTTCAGATGTCAAAAGAAATTGGAAGTTGTGTCTTTGTATTTTCTTGGTAGTTTTTGTACTTTAACAAAAAAAAAAAAAAGTGTATAATTTTTTCCAGCTGGTGCTCAGCAATGTAATGTTAGCGCTCCATGGTTCTCCTTAAACTTGATTGGATGCTGACGGGTTTGTTCGAACAAAGTGGATATAAGGGGTAATGTGTCGACTCGCTGGGAATTAATTGCGTTAACATTAGCTGATTCAGGAAATGAGAGGAACTGAATCGATTTTTGTAAGTATTTTTACATAATTTACTTTTTAATCCGGTAGCTGTGGCTCAGAGGAAGGTCCCCGGCTCCTCCAGTTTGCATGTTGAAGTATCCTTGAGCAGGATACTAAATCCAAATTGCTCCCACTGGCTGTTCCATTAGTGTGTTAAAAACTAAGTAGCAGGTGGCACCTCGTAAGGTAGCCTCAGCCACCAGTGTATGAATGTGTGTGTGAATGGGTGAATGTGACTCGTAGTGTAAAAAGCACTTTGAGTGATTGGATGACTAGAGAGGCGCTATACAAGTGCAGGTCCATTTACCAATCTTTGGGGGAAGGTATAAAGTATTTTCAAGTCACAAGGCTCAAGTCCAAGTAAACTCATGAGTCATTGGTGTTAAAGTTCAAGTTGAGTTGCAAGTCTTTTTTAATTATGTCAAGTCAAGTGTAAAGTCATCAAAGTTGTGACACAAATCTAACCCGAGTCCAAGTCATGTGACTCCAGTCTACACCTCTGTAATATAAAATTATGAATTTAAATAGTATAATAATAGATGCAATATAATATTCCATTAACAATCCTTTCTGCCTGCATGTAATGAAAAGTTAATATCCCATTTCAAGGTTGCAGATGAAGGATGTTTTTGAACTTTATAGTCACAGTCATGCATAAATTCATAATTTTTCACATCACTATCGTGACTGGGGGTTTATCTACAGTGGTGACTCATTGTCCTCAAACGCTTAAGATCTGGAGTCTGACTGTTACATGATCTGGAAATCAATAGTTCAGGTAGGTGGTGAAGATCACATTCACATATTTTCCTCTCTAAATAAATATGACACTCTTTGTATTCATTACGTTTGCAGGTAATTTAACTTCAGCAGCACAATTTTATTGATTAAAATCCAAGAGTATGACATAGAGCTTTTGAACAGTGAACAGTTTTTTTTAATTGGATACTTGTAAGTTGAGGAACACTGATTTTGTCGTGATCATGTAACACTCAGTTATGAATTACATGTATGAGTCACACAGGTGTTCCTCAGGGTTATTATGGCAATTTTTTGGTCCAAAAGAGTTTTTTAATACCACTCTACAACTGCTACTGTGTTTATTCAGCGTGTTTATTGAGCCACAAAGTAAACCTTTAGGATGTGAGGACTTGAATATGAATAAATATAATCAGGGAATCGGGGTGATATGAGGTGGTACGCATGTTTATGTATATTTTTAACCTCCTAAAGTCCCCACGGCTTTACATAGTTAGTATTACACAATAATGACTCCTCCAGTAGCCAGATGGCTCAGTTTACGTCTCCTCCCGCTCCATAATAACATTAAGTTTCTAACGATCATGTAACAAACAAATGATATGGATACTTGGCTCGCAATGTCTCTATTTAGATTGAATTACAAAATGGTTGATATCTGATGTGCAGGTGACCGCTGTTTGTCCTTCTGGCTGGCATTGACCGACGACACTGAGGGCCCCATGGCAGTTAAGACACTCCTGCTGAAGGGTGAAGTGTATCAGTGACACCTTGGAAAGTGAACCAACTGCCTGAGTCAGGGCAAGACAGTGGCCTGCCGCCAGTCCTGTTAGAAGGGGTTAATCAGTTTCAGTGGTAGGCGATCCTGTTTCAGTACCACTACACGGATATAATGTTTTGGAAAAAGGAGAATCGCTTCCATTTGTCTATTAGATAATTGCTCTATAAATACTGTACTGTGGGTTTTCTTTCTTTCTTTGGGACAAAGTGTGGTCAGTCACTTGTCGGCATTTAATATCATGGCAGTTCCATATATTCAAAGATAAGCTTTGTTTCTGGTCACATTTTATTTAGATGAAATAATACAATGCTTCTGACCACATGGCCACAGGGTGTCAGTAAAAACTCTGTCTGTTTGTTAAGTATACAGACTGGGGTCAGGATTAACACTGGTCAGGGGCAGGGTGAGGATTAGGATTGGTTTAAATCAGGAGTTAGAGTTTCCAGAGTACATAGAGGTCATCAGATAATCAATGTGTTCAAACTTTGATACCCAAATGTTAAATACTAGCACTAGGCTATCTGAATATAGTAAAATATATTAAATAAAATGGACAAGACATGGACTTAGACATTTTTAGAGTGGAGTCACACATGTAGATTTCCATGCTGACTGTGGCCCTACCTAGCCCAACATCACTCCCTCAACATCTTTCAATAAACCATGGTGCTGTCAGGTTGTCCCCAAAGGGGCAAAGTAAGGGACAATATTTATGTTTGGCAGAGCCAGGCAATCAGAGTAGTACCCTCCATCCATCAGCAACTAGACTGCTCATCACTCTATCCACAGTCAGGGTGAACTTTGCAGGGCAAACTGCCGCTGTTCTGCTCTGCATCCAGGGCAGCAGGACACTGAAGAGATGGACGGCCAGCGACCAGAGTCTAGTGCTCTCGCCTCTCTTTTATTTAATAATTAATGTATTTGTAGCCACTGAGCGATGTGCGATGTGAGATCTCCAGGACTGTGTGTGGTCAGAGGAGATTGTTAGCAAAAGCTGGAAGCCACATAAGTAGATTTACTCAAGTTCTCTTTACTTATTAATATTTTTAGAACATTTCCACTTTTGTTTTACTCCAACTTTATACTTCTACTCCACTACGTTTATTTGACAGCTGTAGTTACTGGTTACTTTGCATTCAGAAAACATAAAATACGCCTATAATATAAGAAGTGTCTGGTTGGATACCTTGTCATCTTTGAAATTCCACCAAAGTGACATTTTGTCTTTACACAACTAAGTAGGTTTTATTTACAGACAGAGTTCAACCCCAAATCGAAAATGTATATTTTCCCTCTTACCTATAGTGCTATTCATCAGTCTAGATTGTTTTGGTGTAAGTTGCCAAGTATTGGAGATATCGACCACAGAGATGTCTGTCTTCTCTCAAATGTAATTGAACTAGATGGCACTCGGCTTGTGGTGCTCAAGAGGCCACAAAAATACATTTGGGAAACTCAACAGTAAATCATGACCCGGGTATTCAAGCTAATCCACAGAGCTTGTTGTGAGCAGTTTCATGTTGGAACTATTTTCTTTCTACTGAAGTACACCTGCTAACTGTATCACCACTCAGAAGGAAGTGTGCATCTACTCATGGATGAGACACTTGGCTCTTGGTGTCCTCCAGGGCGGAGCTGTAAGATTACTGTAGCTGGCTCAGTGGTGCCGAGTCCGACTGATGAAAGCCGTAAGAGTTGAATAATCCAGCATTTCACACACTCAAATAGATTAGCCTCCTGAGACCCGTACTTTTGTTTGTTAGGCACTTTTAATTTCTCCTAGGTAATTGGGATCAGTACAACCAGATAAGTATAACAACTAAACACTGTCAAGGATAATTAAGTCCCTAAGTCCTCAGACGAGACAATAATACAGTCCTAATGTCTTCAAACGAGTACCCTCTAATTAACAGTGTCTGCAAAACTAATGACATCCCTTGTTACTTGCTTGTTATTGCCTCTAAAATTGGTCAAATGTGTTTCCAGATCAAACTGCGTACAATATTAATCGTAAATAAACAAATTTTAACCATAAAACGTGATCAGGTTTTAGACCTTGTTCACTTTTGTGTCGGTATCGGCTGTAGACTGACTTGGCAGAGGGGAACAGCCCATTGTTCCGACCATATTAAACCTGTTGTTCCGAAGTCCCGTTGTTCCGAAATCATCATGATGCCCTGTGGTTAAGGTCTGGTTAGGTTTAGGCACAAAAACCACTTGGTTAGGGTCAGGAAAAGATCATGGTGTGGGTTACAATGAAAAAGAAAGTGACAAACACATAAGCCGTGAGCCTGCTCCGCCTCAAGCCTTTCCCAGCTGACCCAGAGCCGGTCGCGGCGCACCATCAAGGTAGAACTATGCCCGCCGGGAGCCGTTCAGCACCGCGGACCATCGGACTAATGGGATGTCGGACCAATGGTCTGTCGGACCAATGACATGGACCCTTGGCAGAGATGGCGGCCATCTTGTTTTTACATAGATTAGTGTATTGTGCTCTTACTACCACTAGATGGCACAAAAAAAGTGTCCACTAACGAGGACAACAGGTCTAATGAAGTATACGAATGAAGTATAAGGGTCAAGTAAACCCAAAATGTCATGTCCTAATATGAGGACGCAGGGTCTCAGGAGGTTAGAGAAAAGTCCAGAGTATGACTACAAAGGGTGACCTATCCCCAGGTTTGGAACCACTGGACTTAACTGTAGTTAAAACTGGCTCCAGCTCGACTAGACCACATACCGCCAGGAGGACCAGCAAGTATTATCCCTGCTGGCGTGTCCTTGAACACGACACCAAATGCCTACCTGCTCTGCAGCTGATCCCGCACTCTTTTGTAAAAGGAGAAAGTGTAATTTCCTTACAGGGAGCAATAAAGAATCACATCTCATTACAGCGAGGGATAACTGATGAAGGAGAAGCATGAGCAGTCTTTGGGGAAAATGTCTACATCATCCATCCACTTTTCACCACAGTGCTTAAAATACTCGCGCCATTATGTCTGAGAACAGAGTGGGACATTTGCAGAGAAAAGGAGGCATGGATAGATGGACAAGGAGGAGGAAGAGATAATCTTTCATTTATTATGGTGGAGCTTATTAAAAAGGGGAGGTCATTATTTTTATCTGGAGAGTAGAAAGAGAGGGGCCTATTCTTAGCTTTTACCCCTGTGGCTGGTCCACAAGATAGATCTACAGTTTTATGTGAGCCTGTTTTAGAACCTCGTGCCCGACTCTGCCACTCCTGCTTCATCAAAATATCTCCTTCTCATATTATCATTGGTTTGTCAGGCGAATATACTTTTATGGCAGTTATGAAAAAAGGAAGAGTTGCAGTTCTTCAGTTAACATATTTAGTGCCCCAGGCGGCAGAGGGGAATGCTGACGCCACAGAATATAAACTAAGTAAATAAATAAATTTCCCAAGGGCGGCTTTCTCCTCAATATTTTTTATTTGCTCTTTTTTTCCCTCTCTTTTTCTTTTTAGAGGTTTGAAGTGTGTCACCTGGGTTATTGTTTCCTGGAGTGGGAGGAATAATGTCAGCAATATTTAGCTTTCATATCTGGGAACATCACAACAAGAGAGCAGATGCTAGTCAGGGGAGCGAGGAAGCATTCCTCTGGAGAATTTGTCAACTTCTCCTCTCATTGTGCAGGGTAACATGATGACAATGAAACTATAAAACTGCACAAAGGATTTGAATGACAAGAACCTTAACGTATGCTCATACAGCGGTCCATATGCTATGCTACAAAGTATCACCCCATGAATGACATTATGTACTTACACATACAGTTACGTACTTAAAGGGGAATTAATGCTTTTTTTCAATGATCTACTTTTGTCTAAATGAGTGATAAGATGTTCAGTATTTGACATTTCTCCAGTACGAAGCTAGGGCTGACCTGCCTGCAGCCTGTGAGTGGGCGCTATATTAAATAATAGGGCACTCAGACAGAGTCAAACAACATCAAAATACGTCCACTAAAAGTGCATTTTTTTCCACACAGATAGGCTCGGATTGTTAGTATAATTATCCGACAACATAACGGAAAGGAGAAATGAACGTCTGTGTTTACCTTTAGCCGGATTTGGACATGTTCCTCTGTCTGTTGCTGCTCCCTCTCTCTCCTCGTTCGCTCTTCAATTTCAATTAGCTCTGCGTCCGTGTACGTCCGTGCACTCCGTGTTCAAATAAATACAGCCGGTCATCAAATTCAAATGGCTCATTCAGATCCAGTTGGTCAAAAACGGGTAAAAATTCAGCCATGAAACAGAGTAACTCCTTGCATTTGTAAGGTGACTCCACCGCTAACTTCCTGCAACAACTCAAATCAAGTGAGACGTGAGATTTCAGAGCCAGACTTTCACTCTCTGAGTGAGTGTTTTGACTTGCCACAACAAACATGTCTGCATTTTTAGTTAAGTTACTGATGTTAGGTTTAGGCAAGTAAAGTTACTTTTATAAGGTTTAGAAAAAGAAACATGATGATGACGTACCTTAATATCACTCCATTTTCTTGGTTTCACGTGGTTCCTAACGCCAGTCTCCTGGGGGAAAGTTCTGTGCTTTGTGACCCATCCACCACCCCAACCTGCTTCTTTACAGTGACTACTTTCTTATTTACTCCCTTCAGGAGTCAAATGATTGCAGCCTTCCTGATAACATGGGTTACACATGAATTACTGGCTCATAATTGGTTATATACAAATTGTGGTGCATTACATTGTGTACCTATACATACATGCATGAAAACACCCTGAGCTGATGATCACATGACATTAAAACTTAACTTCCAAAAGACAACAGCTACGCTAGCAGCTCTACGAGGCTGCAAGGTGTTGCCTTCAAGGTTCAATGTTCAGTTTATTGTCAGTCATACATGTTAAAAAACATAAGGGAACAAAATTTGTCACCTAGGTCCAGCAGTGTACAGAATAAATAACATTTAAGATAGATGTATGATAAATAACTAAATAACCTAAAAGCCTATAATAAATACAAAAAAAAAAAAAGACAAGCAGCATGACAAAGTGCATCAAAAGTTGCACGCAGTCGCAGCAGTTCATAAGCCTCACAGCCTCTGGGAAGAAGCTGCACTTTAGCCTAGTTGTTCGTGCTTTGAGGCTGCGCAGCCTGAGGGGAAGGGGGTGAACTGTTCCTGTGCTGGGTGGGTGGGGTCCTTCATGATACATGACGCTCTGCTTCTGCACCTGCTGACATAAATGTCCTCCAAGGAAGGGAGACTGCTGTTGGTTATTTTCTTTCTTAACATACATGATCCTTACAAGCTCACAGTTAGAATGCTAACATGCTGGTGCGAAACAAGTGTAATCTATCATGATCACCATCTTTTTGCATCTTAGCATGCTAACATTTGCTTATTAGCATTACACACAAAATACAACTGAGCCTGAAGGGATGTTATTAGTTTTGCAGGAATTTGGTCATAAACCAAAGTTTTGGAAAACTGGAATTTTTGACCTGATGATGGCGTTATCTAAAAAGTTAAAGGATCCTCAGAGGTATTACAAGTCACCCTGAGGGGAACATGGGGAATGTGTTTACCAAGTTTCATGGCAATCCATCCGATAGATGTCAAGACATTTCACTTAAAACCACAGATGTCTAATGTTAGCACTACAGGGATTTATCTTCTGTTGACCCTGAATACTTGCACAAAATTTTTATCACAAACCATCCCTCAGTTGTTAGGGGTGCTTTCACACCTGTTCTGTTTGGTTTGGTTCAATCGAATTCAAGTTTGTTTGCCCCTAAGTGCAGTTTGTTTGGGTAGGTGTGAACGCAGCAATAGCACTTAGTTGCACACCAAAACAACCGGACTCAGACCTTCTTGAACAGATCGAAGAACTCTGATGTGGTTCATTTGTGGTGAGAACATGTTCTGACCTCAATCCAAACCAACTGCAGTCACAGTATGTATTGTTTGGGTTAAACATGAGCATGTTACAGTCCTGGAGGATTATCAATGTGCACCTCCTCCTGTACTGCCTTAATATGCACATTCAGCACATCCAATGCATCAAAACATTGTTTTCTAGTTGGAGCGGCGCCTCGTTTTCAAACTGTATGGTTTGACTAAAATGAACAATGACAGCAATATAGTCCACGATGAGCAGCGCTAAAATCAACCTGCGTAGTTGTCCCTCCATTGTGACATTAGAAAGTGTCGCATTTATCTTGCAAGTGTACTCTTCTTCAATGTTTTGTTTACTTCCTGGATTCTTCCCACATGGAAATTCTGTCCAATCAAGAGCAGCTTTCTCACGCAAGGCTTTTTGCTGGACCATTTGTAAATGCTGCTGTGAGAACACGAACAAACTCTTGGAAATTATGCAACTTTGTAACAAAATTACTCCCTGAATCAGACCAAAGCAAGTGAACTCTAGGTCTGGAAGCACCCTAAGATTATTTCAGTTGGGACCAAAGTCACTGACTGCCAAACCAATGTTGCCATCCCAGAGATGTGAGCCTCCCGTGTCTAAAAATGCATAACATTCATGTGCCATTCAAACTATAACCTTGTGTGGTTCGGGCTGCTTAGTCATAGGTGTGTGTGACTGCGTTCCAGCAAGGTGAACAGACTGTTTAAGGAGAGTGATTGCCTATGGGTCTGTCGGTCCAGCCGACCCTCACCTTGTCCTGTAATGTACACGCCTCTCATGCACACATGCCAAATTTAGCAAGCCCCTCTCTCTGCAGCTGAAATTACACCAGCCCTCAAACACATAGATCCTGATTCTCATTTAACCCACAAGTCCTCTCTCTCTCTCTCTCTCTCTCTCTCTCTCTCTCTCTCTCTCTCTCTCTCTCTCTCTCTCTCTCTCTCTCTTTCTTTCTTTCTAATAATGAATTGGATGTTGAAGTTGTACCCTGAAAAAACTAATGAATGTTTCTATTTTTGCAAAACAATAACAATTAAGTCTTCCCGAACTGTTTTGAATACATTACTAAACTTTAACATTTAGTGACTAATATTTACTGTCAGCCATTTCCATAATAATATGGGTAATAACCTTGCCTGTGTGAGAGATGGATGGGGAATTTATTTTTACATTAACACCAGCCACATTACCATCGTCTGCATCATGTATCAGATGTCCTCCACCGTGGAAAGAGGGGCTGAAACATGGAGCATCAAGGAGACTTGACTAAAGGAACAAATCCACTTTAAGGCAGACGCAGACATCGGAGAGCTTGAGGGGGTCCGAGGAAGTGAGGGGCTCATGTAACTGTCAGGATGGGAGGAAGGCAAGAGGAGATATTTTGTCTCATGAAGGTGAACATGAGACCCTCCAAAGGGGTCTTCATGTGAGAATTTAGTGCAGGTTAATTGATAAGTGGTGAAAGGGAGGTCAATGGGATTGTTCCTGTTTAAGTTAATAAAACGAAATTATGATCACAAACAGGAAACTACAAACTATTAAAGCTATTTTTAGCAGTTTTAGTACTGGGTTGTGTTTCTGAGCTTCATCTTTGTGCTCTAGTGACATGATTTTTAAATATTTGGCATCTGCTCTTCTATCGGTCAGAGAAACTGACAGTCATGCCTGTGAGACACAAACCAAACAGCAAGCAAAGGGACACTCAGTTTTCTACATCTGGATCAGTTCAGTGGTCATGAGGAGCATCTGAGAGTACCCGTGAAAACAGCTGTATATGATTGTATATCAGTATCCAGTATAACATGAAAAGTTTATTGTTATAACAAGATGTTTTTCACATTTTAACAAGATATTTTCATGTTACAATAAGATATATTGCAATATACAAACTTATTATAACAAGTGATACTGATCCATTTTTGTTTTGTTTTTTTGTTTTTGTTTTTTTGGCATGGCAGTAATACATCAGGGTTATTATGGCTTCAAAGTTATGCTGGAAAACCTGTTAGAAACTGGGAGCACTGGGTTTTAAAGATGTTGGTGTTTACCAGGCAAGTAGTTTCTAATAGATGAAAAAAAGAACTATGAGTTGCATTGTGGGAATTGTAGGATTCAGAGTTGATGTCTCAACAGCTATAGGATGGATTGAGTTAAAATTTAGTGCAGACTTTCATGATCCCCAGAGGATGAATCCTTCTAGCTGTGGAGGGGGCTCCATTGTGGTAATTTTTGAATTGCTGGGAGCATGTAAACCAAAAATAAATTGGTTTGGAAGTGCGAACCATGACAACATCAGTGTCTGTGTCTTATTCTCCAGACTGAAAAGAGAAGATGGAGTCTTGCATGTGATCATCCTCATCGTCTTCTCATCATCAGCTGGTCCTTGTTTTTGTATAGAAACAGATTTGTGTAATAACAGAACAAAAGCTTGCACACCTCACCTGCATCCAGACATCAACACAGCAGTATATCAGCTCCTGGGACCAGTGTTCCTTGCCTTTGGCCACTGAGTTGTTTGTTGAGCTGGTGCCTGCTGCTTTTTGTTCCTGGTGAAATTCATAGAATAGTGATGCAGCTCTGTTGAACCCATGGCTAAACCCCACTTTGCCCACACTGACTAGTAAATAGTTGGTACCTTAGGGAAACCTGGAGGGGTTCTCTGCCTTTTATATTTGCTCTACTTCTGCTTTATGGCTGGTCAGGGAGCTTAGTTTGTCTTTTTGTTTGGCTATGTAGTTCAAGTGAGTTTTAATTTGCTAGTGTTTGTTTGGTCTTGACTGTGACACCTTATTTGCTTCCTGTTGAATTTTTAGTTGAGTTTATCTGTTTATAATTTCTCTGCAAACAAAAAATGTGCTCCAGCAGCTCTTCTTTCTGTCATTTTGGTCCAATATTTGCAAAAGATTTGGATGGTTACTGGTTACGTCCTGTGTCTCTCTGGACATTGAGTAAAGGTCGTAAGAAAGGGTTAAGAGTGAAAATGTTGCAACAACTGTTGGATGGATTTGGTGATTCCATACTTTCCATCTAGTGCTCTTATTGCAGCAAGTCATTCTGTTTATTGGTGTGGTTTTCTTTACAGTGAGCCTCATATAGCCACAGTACACTCCAAGTATGGTTTAAATCTGTCTCTTGCGAGTTACAATACCAAATTGGTCTTTTTTTATTATTATTATTTATTTATTTTTAAATTTTGCAATTGTAATTCAGGTTACTCTTATTATAGTTATTAATCATTACATTTCTAAGGATACAAAATAGTAATTCCAGATACCATTTCTTATCATTAATCAAAAACATTTAGGATATTCACTGTAAAGACATCTCTCATTAGGAGATTGTTTTCAGGTTAGAAAGCAGCTGGAGCTGATTCTGATGACTGCACCATAGGAGCTGCTGGTAAATGTGTGTCAGGTGAGGACCTCACAGTCAGTGTGTTGTTCTTGTCTTTCACTTTACTGTTACAGCCACACCTCCAGACTGAAGGTCAGAGTTCATTGTTATGGTTACCAGCTGTGTGTATAATTCATGCAGGGTTGGTCGTAATGTTGATGACCAGCGGCTTACAGGAGACGAGATGAGTCAGGTCAACTCAGCTGTTAGTAACTCTGTCGGTCTGTGTTACAGTTATTGACGCAGGCCTTGTTACAGAATACACACGCGACAGCTTTTTGTTTGCGGTCTGGCCAATTTTGATTGCATTATGTATAGCAAGACATCTGATAAGCCCAAGATCACAGCCACTGGAAATGGCCTCAAATGGCACTGGACAGTCGAATAAGGAACCTGCGATCTGATACTGCAGCAGCAAGCAGCAGGCTTACCCACGCTGGCTGTGTTGCTCTTTCTCATGCTCCTCTTTCCTCCCCACGTCACAACATTTACTTTGCTAGTGTTTTTCCTTTTGAACATGAGCTCACATTTTCTCCCTGAGCTCCTGTCTGATGTTGAAGCTTACAGAAAAGGCGTGTATAGAGGAATATCACCAGATTTTAACATTCAAATACTGTAGCTTTATCATCTCCAGGATTACTATGACAACTATCACTAGCTCTACATCAGGGGATGTTGAGCTACATTAGTGAGCACCTATTGTGTGCTGCATCTCTTTATGTCATTGTAAGCAATGTTATCTCTGGCTCTACATTTGCAGATTTTAAACTGCATCAGTGACTCTCCCATTATCTGAAATGTCATGTTACCATTATGCCGATGTACGGTAGCTCATTAGAGGACAAACCGTGCAAAAAGGGGACGTGCTCAGGATTTTCTAAGAGGGATTTGAGCAGAGTGGAATGACTGTACCAGGTTCATTTGAATTTAAAATGTAATTGTTTGCAGAGTGACTACAGACTGTACATCAGCATGATTCAGTCAGACAATTCTCTGATTTAGACAAAGAGAAAAATTTTATTATAGTTTAGCATCCTGAAGTATGTTTTGTATAGCAGTGTCTTGCAGAAAAACATACCTGGACATGGGCTGGTTTAACACATAAGAAATAGTTTCACATTTACTCAAGTCAGCTAGTTTTGATGTCTACTGTACAGTAAAATGTACAAAAATAAAGATATAATATTAATCATAGTCCACCTAAAATAAACATAATCTTGGGTCATAGAAAATTGATCTTGAACAGTTGTTAAGATACTGATTGTCTGTTAGATTATATACATTCACCAGCCAGTTTACCAACACTGGTGACTGTGGAGGCCATTGGAGTACAGTGAACTTATTGTCATGTTCAAGAAACCAGTCTGAGATGATTTGAGCTTTGTGACATGGTGCGTTATCCTGCTGGAAGTAGCCATCNCCTCAGTTTCCTGTTGTCAGCTGACAGGAGTGGCACCTGGTGTGGTCTTCTGCTGCTGTAGCCCATCTGCTTCATGGTTTTCTTCTGCAGACCTTGGTTGAGGGTTATTTGAGTTACTGTTGCCTTTCTATTATCTTGAACCAGTCTGGCCATTCTCCTCTGACCTCTGGCATCAACAAGGCATTTTCACCCAGAGAACTGCTGCTCACTGAATATTTTCTCTTTCCCGGACCATCCTCTGTAAACCCTAGAGATGGTTGTGTGTGAAAATCCCAGTAGATCAGCAGTTTCTGAAATGCTCAGACCAGCCCGTCTGGCACCAACAACCATGCCACTTCCAAAGTCACTTAAATCACCTTTCTTCCCCATTCTGATGCTCGGTTTGAACTTCAGCAGATCGTCTAGACCATGTCTATATGCCTAAAGAATTGAGTTGCTGGTGATTGGCTGATGAGCTATTTGTGGTAACAAGCAGTTGAACAGGTTAGTTGATTAATCGCTGAAAAGAAAATTAATTGACAACTGTTTTGATCATTAATTAACCCTTTAAGTAATTTTTTAAACAAAAAAAAAGCCAAACATTTGATGGTTCCAGGTTCTCAAATGTGTTTTACATTATAGTAAATTGAATATTTTGGGGGTTTGAGCTGTTAGTCACACAGAACAAGACATTATTGACTGCATTGTGGGCTCTACAGTAGGATATTGTGTGTGATGGACTGTTTTTTGAGACTATACCATAAATCAAGAATATAATAAGCTGATTAATATACGATGAAAATAATTGTTAATTGCAGCCCTAATCTCAGTTTCTTCTGAATGTTTTAGGTTTAACAAAGAATGACAGAGCCAAGCCCCACTGGAATAATCCCTGTGAAATTATGTAATTCTTAGTCCCAGCAGTTCAGTTACTTTTTTTGGCCCTGAACCTGCGGCGATCTAGTCACCACAATATTTAGCAGGAATCCGCCCTGTGGAGCCTCTGGAGTTCATACACGACTCCTCAGCTGATTTCACCAGCTGCCTCTCCCTCAAGTTTTTTTTGTCTTGACCTTGACTTTCTGTAAGTACATGCTTACGTCTGTCGGATTGGCTGCCCTCCAGATACTGCTGATGTCTAACTGGCAGATGCCTCGGGAGTTCCAGCTGTGATCGAGATTTTATTGTCTCTGCTCTACAGGAGCTTTCACTCATCTCTGAAAACCAATGAACCTCTAATCTACAGCAGAGCTCCCTGTGTTCTAACTACTTATTTATGTGCTGTTTATTTGGCACATTAGCATTAGTTTCTCATCCACCACCAGTTACACAGAAGGTTACAAATTGATTACAAGTTGAGAGAAGAAAAACAACTTTATAAACCTTAACATAATGTGACTGGCTCTTAAAGACTTTTAAATTAAAGGTATAAACGTCTTAGAGGGTATTAGGTGGGCATTTTAGGTTCAAGAGTCGGAGCTACATCTTGCTTTCCAGCCATCGAAGCATGAAATTGAATTTGTCCGTGGATAACTGCTGCCACCTAAAGGTCAGAGGGCTACCCATACGTGTATGTAGCTGAGGGTATTTGCAGATTTTATAAATAGATTAACTTGCTTCAGTGTAAACCATCGCTGTTTTTCAGACTGGCTTCAAACAAAAAGTCCACAATCATGAAAAACACACATTTACCTCAGATTTGTATAGAGAAGTACATGTAACCTGGAAGTACCTGGTGGATAAGTTGTCTCAAGCCGCATGACTACCACTGAAGCATGAAATTGAAATTATTGATGGATACATTTTGACACCAAGAGGTCAGACAGCCACAATGAACTGCATGTATACCTGAGGCCGTTTTGGTAGCGGAGCAGACCTGCTTCTAAAACATTGTAATTTATACTGTATAGCAGTATAAGGTACCTGTATTTATAATACATACAACAGCACACAAGGCATACAATCAAAAACTTTCAGTTTTTAATCACTTTAATTACAAAACTGTAATTATATTGTTAAGATTTTCGCTCTTGTGTGTACGACTATCCTCGTAGACAGTCCTCCATAGCTTGCAGCTCCTGTAATTCATAACAGTGAGGGCCACAGTGAAGGCAGAGGAGCTGTCTGACCTTGGGGATGACAGAGAGGGCCGGGCCTCTGGCACCACTGAGAGAGGGAGAGAAGAGAGACACAGAGCTGTTATTTCTACTAATAATGTCAGTCAAATATATAAAATACTAGGACACATTTACCATCAGACATTCAAAACGACATGCCCTGAAAATCTTCCCTCGCTGTCTGTACAACTCACTCACCCATTGAAGTGCAGCTGAGATAATTTGAAGAGTTGTCGACCCAATTCGATGCTGTCTTCTCCGTACTGGGAGCTGATAGCTGCAGCACTTTTCTCCAAACATGAGGCTGCATTGTTCCAGTCACCTACAGGACCAGCAGAGAAGAAACAAAGCATTAAGAGGACTGCGATGGTCATAACTAAGAGCTAAAGGTCATCATGATTAATCTGACAATCTGTCTGACAGTTCTGTTATTGGCTTCTTGGCTTTGACTACATACCAAATGTAAACATGATTTAAGAATAGGAGCTGATTAGCACAACAACATGTAGCCGATCACCACTGTGTTTGTTCAGTAGCCTCTACTACTCTTATTTTCATGTCTGCTACAGTACCAAGGTTTGGGAAAAGTGCAGGGTGGTTATTTCTGACCTAAAAATAAGCCTTCCAAAGCCACACTGCTGCTCGGGCAGATACTATTTACATTTTCTCATGTCTGCTAAAAGTCACACAAAGTTACAACTTAGTTTTATAATTATATTTAAAGTTTGCAAAGATGTTGCTTGATACAGTTTGTGTTACATTGTGTTCCTGTTACTGAAAAAAACAAAAACATTGCTATCACCAATGTGGTACATTGGTATGAAAAGTGAATCAGTTCTTCCTTAACCCTTTAGTAGTTTTGTCTGCTGTTTGTTAAAGCGCTCTGTTGAAGTATGTTAAGCCTAATAAAATACCAGCCAGAACTTTTTTTAGGCGGCAACCTTCCAGGGAGTTTCATTAACATGCTCAACCAATCAACTGAGTGGCCCGTTAAAGGTCCAGTGTGTTGGATTTAGCTGTATGTATTGGCAGAAATGGTTTATAATATTCATAACAGTGTTTTAATTAGTTTATAATCACCTGAAAATAAGAAGTGTGTGTTCGTTACCTTACAATAAGCCATTTCTGTTTAACATACAGAGTGGGTCCTCCTCCATGGAGTCCGACATGTTATTCTACAGTGGCCCAGAACAGACAAATAAAACACTGGCTCTAGACTGGGTCATTCGCACAGCCGCCAAAGTTGTCCTACACACTTGGCACACGGGAAACGTTTAAGTTCTGCAACCTCTTGCTAGATGCTATTAAATCCAACACACTAGACCTTTGAAGTGTAGTAAAATTTTATATAAATAACTTTGTCATATTTGCTGAAACTTTCACTTTATCCTGACAGTAGTGCACGAGATCGATAATCTGTGTAAAATGTCACATTCCTCTGCCTCCACTTTGGGCTGAACAAAAACAACCAATAAGAGCAGAGGAGTCTCTTAGTTTTTGTTCGACTATAACCAACATGGCCGCTGGGTCACAAACGTTCTCATTTCACAGCTAAACAGTACACTAAAATAGAATTGAAGTGAGAGACAGGCAATGCAGTAACAGAATCTTGATTCATATTTGATCAATTCTGCCTAGTTTGACAGTTTGACTGCAGTTCACGAGCAGCGATTGACATGATTGACAGCTGCGTTAGAGACTCCTCGGCTCTGATTATTTTTTGTTCAGGCACTGTGGATCCTTGCTAATGCCATTAGGAGCACTAGGAGTAGGCAGAGGAATATGAGTTTTTCACAGATTATCTGTTTCATGTACTTTTGTTAAGATATAGTGACAGTTTCAGTAAATATGACTTATTAAATGAAGTTTTATGCAAGTTAGCAACTGTGGCTTTAATGGTAAAAGTGCACCCTTACCACATGAAACAGTAGGGTTGTATTAACCACAAAGCTCATATGCAAATCCTCATGCATTATTAGTCTCACCCATCGTAGCATATGCTCTAGCTGTGGCATCTGCCAGCTCCCCTTGTAGAGGGTGTGTTTCTGCAAGGATCAGTTCAGACTGACTCTGGGTCCTTCTCAACAGTCTGAGAGCCTCATCTGAAGGAGCAGAAGAATAATATGGAGATGTAACAAAGACCTTCTGAATAAATTACAGTGATACATTACTGTATCTGCATTTTAATGTAGGTTTTCACAACCACCTGGCCTCTCTCTTTCCATGAAGTCCACAGCCTTCTCCATGTTGACCCTGATCTCCTGCAGCTTGTGGCTCACTTCAGATAAAGGCATGCGACAGCCACAGGATGAACATATGAATTCTTTTCCTCTGTTCTCGCTGCTTTTCTGAAAATCACATGAATAATAATCAAATAGTTAAGATGGAACAGTTGTAAGATAAATCTCTAAAGAGGAATTTATTAATAAGTAATACAATTACTAATGCATTTTTGTATTAAAAATCGCCTACTTTGAGAGATCCTTTGCACTTGGAACACAGAAGTCCAGACTGTGGACTGCCTCCAACACCCGACCACTGCTGTCTGCCCTCTGAACCCTCCTCTGCCTCCTCATCCTGCAGCTGCTGAACAGTGCAGGCTTCACACTGACACATGAAATAGTACTGCTCCTGCAGGACACGCTGGCGTTGTTGGGTGGCCATTCTACTGCTGTGAGGACCTAAGGGAGGATTGTGGTTGATAACAGCACAAGTTATAACTCACAAGAAGACAATTAACAACGAGATACTAATGTCAGTGGAGGGTGCTTTAAATGCTGCATCAGGATTGGCTGACAGACAAAATGAAACACACTACATTAACAAGACAAAGTTTAACATTTTCTTACCATAGCAGTGCAGGATCTCTTGTCCAGGAGTGATAACTTTGGCTGCTCGGACAGTCACAGTGACTCCACAGGCTGTGTGTCTGCTCTCAGCTACACTCTCACTCAAGTCTGCAGACAGATCTGAACCAGGAGGATCAGCATCAGCTCCAGTTCTGAACACCAGACTGGTGTTGGGACAGCAGGAGTGATTCAGAAGACTGAGAGTTGGGAATATTGCTGTAGCAATGCGGATTTCCCTACTGGACTGCACTGGTGTGTTTGCTGCTCCTGTGAAATGCAAGAACCAGAAAGTAAAGATCATTTTGCGACTCAAGAAAATTCATAGCTGAAGATGCATTTATTACAAAAGCATACATTCTTCTAAAGTGGATTGAACTGAAGTTTAAGCATGCATACAACTACAGCAGAGCTAAATCAATTAGTCAATCACCAGAAAATGTATTGACAACAGTTTAGATGAACACTAGAATAAAATGACCCAAATTCACTCATCCTAATGTCTCAAATGTCTTAATTTTCTATGATAATAAACTGAATACATTTGAAATTCGGACACTCAGGACTAAATGAGGGAACTAACTGCTTTCATGTTTCTAACTTTGAGACAAAGTCATGATTTTCTATTGTGATGAAACTCAGTTTAAGGCAAACACTTGTGAGTCACCTGTATCTTGCAGCATGATGATTGCCTGGGCGTTACACCTCAGTTGCAATAAGTGTCTCAGAACTGCACTTCCCAGCAGCCACAGCTCCGAGCTCCAACCTGCTGTACCTCCCTCCTCATCTGGTGATTGGCTGTTTGCCCTTAAGGGTCTACTAAGGTCCAAAGATGCAGGTGAAGGTCCTGCCTTGCTGAGCTTTTGGTAGAGAGTTGCTATGGTAACTGCACACAGGAAACGCACACTGAGGCTATGGCGATTCAGGTGGTGCTGTAAGTGAAACACGCTCGAGTAAGAGTCACCGTGGTATGAAGCAAAAGGAACGGGCTGATTTGAATGACGTGGACGGGAATCACTGGACTCTCTGTTGAGACAGCTCAGCTCTGGCTGCGTGTGCTCGTCTCTGTTTGGATCTCTGGCCATTTGGATGTTTTTTAAACCCGCCTTTAGCGCTACCCTCAGGGCGAGCTGTGACATCACACCCATCACCATCAGATCTGCTGCCAGTGGACACTCCCAGCGGTGATGTTCCTCCCAGGCATCTCGCTGACAGGAAGTTGAACAGTATCGGCTGTAGCTACACCTCTCACATGGCACAGGGCACAGTGTTTCAGTCAAACACCTGTGACAGCGCCTGTGCTCCACTCCAAGCAACACTCCCTTTTCTACGTCCTGCCTTCCTCCCTTCCCTTTGACCTCCTCCATCCCTGGTATAAGCACACAGCTGTATGGCCTTTCATGAAGGATCACCTCCCCGGCTGCTATCCTCTCTGCAGCCACAAGGTGTCGACCTTTCTCCGGGCTGAAGCCAACAGCAGCTTGAGGACAAATCCCAAATGTGAGAGGTTCCACAGATGCCCTTTTGACTTCGTCTGGGTCTTTACATTTCTTTGAGGCAGGACTGTGATGATCCTCTTTTGCATTTTGACCTACAGAGAGGTGCTTGAGGCACTGTGTGCGACGGTCCTCTAGTTTATGCAAAAGATGAGAGGGATAGCCACTCTTTAGAGCTTTGTCAATGTCATCAAGGGATTCCTGAGGGGAAATACAAAGAAACACAGCAGTGTGAGCCACTAAAAAAGTAGAGATTATGAGAAAAACACAAAGATGACTGACATTTTAATATGTCATCAGTTTAAGTCAGCATTTTAGCTTCAAGACAAGAAAGATTAAGAAATAAGAAAGCTAAGAAAGGAATGATAAAGCCATTTCTGTGGGACATTCACTGAGAAGTAGCCATTGTGGCATAAGCTGTGGCAGGAGCTTCATACTGATCCATTAAAACTTCAAAAGGCAGCTGAATAGATGATTACCCTGCACACTTCAGATTTCATCTGCAGAGTCATTCAGCCCTACACAAGTACTATCAAACACACATAAAAGAATGTAATGTGTCCGACTTGCTTCATTAGAGTCCAAGAAATTAAACAGTGAAACAAGGCTGAACCAGTTAGCCAATCATCAGGCTGACAGTCTCCAATAAAATGAGACATTAAAGAAAATGAGTCCCTGACATCTACAATATCTCTTAATGATATTTCATCGGCTCCTGTAAAAAATTGCTGCAGTGAAAACAGGCTAAATGACAGTGACACATACTGTATGTCCTGTCCTGTGGGGGAACAGCAGCTTCCTGACCACAATATCTGCAGACAGACCAGGGTCAGAGCTAAATGCTTGTCTTCCAATCATATAAACTGCATGTTAAGCATATGCGGATACTGTTTACATAGAATTACACATAATTAAACATAATAATTTTCTTCCTGCAGTGAAGTGCTTTCCAATTCAATCACACAATGATGAGGCAATCTGTTAGGTGCCTACAGGCTCATTTTCAGACAACAAATAAGGACCAGATCTGGTTTAAACAGGTTTTTATGATACCACATGTCCGACACCAGCTCATGATTTAGTTGTTGAAGATGGTGCCATCTCACCTGGTAGTGCTGCAGATGGTAGAGCGCAGCAGAGCGGTTGGCATAACACAGAGACAGCTGCTCTGAACTTAGAGGAGCAAAACACATGCCCTGTCAATGGGAGACAGAGAAGCTGGATGTTAATGTGTATTAATTAGGACTTTAAGGAATTCTGCTGCATAAATCCAGATGTGTTTTACCAACTGTTCTGAGAATATGAACAATTACTTTAAAACCAGTTTGCAGTGATATTATTGTCATCATTTTATTACATTACATTATAGCTACAGCCATAAGATGAAGGACTAGAGTGGTGTCCTTTTTCATAATCACTTCACCTGTGAATAGTGCAAAGCAGCTGCAGTGTAGTCTCTGGTCTTAAAGCTAGAGTTGCCCCTCTCCCTGCATTTGGCTGCTTGCTCTGTGTCCTTGTGTACAGAGTATCCTGCAGAGATGGACTGCAGCAAGTCCAGGTCATCTTGCCTGTAAAATACAAAAAGACAAATTACAGAGAAACCTTCTCTATGACCAGCAACTGAAATAGTGTTTAAATGTTCCCCAGAAGAAGCTGAGGTTTATTTTTTATATTCCTAGACTAGTTCTGGAAACCTGTGTTCATTTTAGCCAAGTATGCGGAAGTGGGTTCAAGTGAAAACAAGATGGCTGATCAAAAAGGTGTGCTTTAAATACTCAATGGACCTTTATTTAGATTATAAAGTGGTCTGAGGCTGATCAGATGCTGCACCCACGAGCACCAAACAAAAGTACGCTAAGCTAGCTACTTACGTTGTCAGAGATAGGGCACATTTGAAAACATCATCGACTTCAAGCAGGGATGTAAACTTGTCCTGTAGCTCGGAGTCGAGCCCAGTCCATTTCTGGGCAACATGATCCTGCCACTGGACACACGGAAGATCCATCATGAACTACAAATAAACCACATGGCAACTGGAGGACAGTTTAGGGTTTGTTTTGGTGTCACGCCTGCTCGCTGCAGAGAACAAGCTAGCGTGGGTGAAAGGAGAGTTTCCGAGTAGAACCTTCAAAATAAAAGCCGCACCGTTTAAACACATTGCTTTTCAATTAAAATCCATCTCCAAATTTAAGGTTTGAGAAAGGTTACCTTTATTGTAACGCATTATCACGAGGCTTACAACAAAACTGCCCCTTCAGGCCGTAAAAATGTGCTTATTTGGAGTGTGAATTTTAATTTTCATAGGGTAGCGACTAAGTTATAGCTCACATTCCTGGGAATGTGTATCTTACTTGTTAAAAACATATCCAGAATGTTTCGTTCATGCATCATTAAACGTTACCTTACGTTTTTAAGTTAACTTTAATTTTGTCATCACGTCTGCCCTGAGAATGTCCACAATATCCTGATCGTATATACTTTATTTTGAAGTCACACCTTTCCCAAATCCGGTGTTTTTGCCGAATGTTACTAAAATGTCGCTTGTTTCGTTTCTCTCGCGATAACGTCCGCACCTTTTCCTTGGCAGTATATATGTGCTAAAGTCTGCTGGATTTGAGAGCCACTTTAAACGGAGGCCATGAGTTTAAAACTCACACAAGGGGCAGTTGAAGTAAGTAAGAATATCGATATAAGCGAATTGCTGTTTTTTTCCTCTCTTGCCTCGATGTCTCGTCGCTTGTATTTAACGACGTAGCTCTGCTAGCTGCAGCTGTTAGCACTGTCAGCTAATGAGGTTTGGTGCGTTTGGTGTCACAGCTGACTCTACAGAACCATAAACAGACCACACTGTTTAAAGTTTAAACCTTGCTGTTGTTTGAAGCCTAATGGTAAGTTTAGTTTGATAATGTGGGGGGATAAATGTAGGCTTTTTCCTCATTTATTAAAAACGCAGAATAGTGCATTAGTTGTGTGGTTTGACTGAAATCTTGTCATACCAATTCCTCCCACTGTCCCACACATATGGGGTCCAAATGAAAACAACAGAGCGGTCTGGTTATGTTCATAATGTTTACCTGCTAGGGGCGGCACCAAATAATTGCCACCTCATTAACCTCCAGTCAATGTTGGTCTGTAACTTTGCATTAGTGGCATGTTAATGTGATGGGACAGGATGGGGTCAGGCAGGGGATACTAACAAGTCCATCTGTGTTATTGTCTAGGCCCTGTTCAGAGGTGAAGAGGTGAACAATCCTGTGCTGCAGGTGCTGGTAAGTAAATTTAGGATTCCCCTTTGACCAACCAATACAGCTATATTGTATTTAAATGTTCCCATCTATTAATCAAAGTCCGAAAGTTATAAATTAAGTTATCTATAAACAATGTGCCCCTACTTCTACCAGTGCAAAGCCCTGCAGCGCCAAGAGATGAGACTCACTCAGCTGATCCTGAATATTTCTCACAAACCAGTTCAGTGTTCTGCCCCAGAATCAGAGTCAACCAAATTATAACACATCAGACTCAAACATGCACACAAAGATAAATTCAATCTTTTGTGGCCATAAAACAACAGTACACTGAGGCAACTGATGTGATGTGAACTTCTGTAGAGACAGAGCTGCACTTCCTCACACAGTGGCCAAAACTGAAATCTTCCTGAAGGAGTTTCAATTTCAGACCCACACCCACAGTTTGAAGGTGGTTTCAATAATGAAACACTACAGATTTATCTCCCTGCATTTCCTGTCTTTCTCTGGGCGTTTGCTCTTAAATAGATAATATGTAAAATAAAAAAAAATATAAGATGACTGTACAAAGAGTATTAGTATTGTTATTGTTAATATTACCTTTATCATTGTCCTGTGTACATGGGGTGGTTTGATTAATTAGCATGATGATCCTTAGACTTTAAACCTGGTGTTGTTTTGCTAATAAAATCCTTCCTTCCCTCTGTGTCTGTCAGAACATGCGTCAGATCATAAATGGCGATGCACCTCCCAGGTACCGGCTTATGATGAGTGATGGTCGGCACACTCTGTCTTGTGAGTATCTTGGAATAGCCAGAAAACTGTGGGTTCAGTCTGACAAAGATGACTGACAAATATGTTAAAAAAAGTATTTCACCACTGGAAAGATGGTCTTTTCATAAAATGAGGCTGTCCATGCAGTAGAAAGACACAAATACTCTTGAAATTGGTGCCACATGACCAGAGAAAACAGAGAAAAAGGACTGTGGCATTTGCTTCTACTCAAGAAGTAGAATACTTACAACCACCAGAATGCATAGCTCCCTACCGGACCAATAAATACTCCCGCTTGTAGGTGACATAATGTGAACTTGTCTGTTTGACACAATGGCAGCCAGCCAGTAATAAACAAGCTTGTGTATAAGTTAAACTGTAAGCTAAAACATCTGTCTGAAAACATTTAAGGCAAAAAATAGGCAATGCAGAATCATGGTTTATACTTCATGGCTGCTTAGTTTTACCGTTTGATTTCAGTTTTCAGCCCCCAGTTTCACTATGCAGGAAACAGGAAAGTGTCCACTTCCTGTTCATTAGCTTGCGCTGTTACAGCTAAACAGGGCACTGAAATATGTTTCTGAGGACATTTTTGGCAAGAAGTAGGCAACACAGTAACAGAGTTTTAGTTTATGTTCCATGAGCACCGCCTAGTCTTACTGTTTGATCAGTGTTTGGTCTAAGTTTGAACAAGAGATAGAGAGTGTGTCTGTCCAGTCTGTAATCTGAGCAACAGCCCGAGAGCCAGTGAAACTTCCCTCCCAGCAAGCAGGGGGATCTGGGTGCTGCCAGTAAGATGGAGGGAAGTTTACTACAGTTCATTTACACACACTACCCACATTGTTATGATACAAAGCTCATTGAAAATTGGCGAAGTATCCCATTTAATCCAACAAGGGTAATATTATGAAGTACAAAAGCAGTGTTGAGCAACTTTGCACCTCAGAATATAACTAAGTAGCAGTGATGGATAAATCTGTTGACTTTTTTTTTTTTTAGATGTACATGAATATATTTGTATGTGTTTGTGTATGCAGCCTTCCTACTGGCCACACAGTTAAACAATCTCCCAGAAGAGAACCTCCTGGTACCTAACTGTCTGTGCATGATAAAGAAAACCATCACCAACACGCTGTCAGATGGCAGGTACATGTTTTCATTTGCATGTCCTTCCTTCCTTCCCCCTTCTCTCTGTTTGTTTGCTGCATGTAATCCCCTTATTTTAAATTTCCCTCAGGCATGTGGTGATTGTGTTGGACATGGAAATATTGCAGTCGGCCGAGGAAACTGGAGGGAAGATTGGAAATCCCACTCCATATAATACAGATGGTACGGTTATTTTAAAATGCACATACATGAAGTTATGAACCATAATAAACAGCTTCTGCAGGTCCCTTATGGCGTTTGTTCAACTTGCAGCCGGTAAGATGTCATCGTCACAGAAAATGGACTCGGGTACCTCTGTCCCGGCGTCCCCTCCGTCTGCGGCAGTACCTGGACCCTCCTATGCAAACACCAGCAGTGAGTGTCATATCAAAGATTTTCTATATGATTTCATGCTTCTGTGTGTATAATTATCTTGTCCTCTCAGGCGTTACATATAAATGCTGTCACAATTATCAGTGTAGTTTTATTTCTGGTACTTCCGTCTTAGCAGTTTTTCCCACCAGAATCTCTGCAACATGCTTGTGTGTTGATCCTTGTTTATCCGTCACTTACATAGCAGAAATAGCTTTTCGTGCTGCTGACTTCTCATGCTCAGCAGCAGTAACTAAAGACAAATGTGATTAGCGTGAGCAGTTTCATACTTGGCAGCGAAGGAGAGGTAAATTCTGAGCATATTCTAGTTTTCCCAAACTAGAGCACAAATAGCAGGAAGTCTCCACTTTTTTATGAGAATATTCCACAGCCAGCAAATTGGATGAATGAAACTTATCTGTCAAGCACACACTTATTAATTACTACACTGACATTCAAGATAGCAGGAATACACAACAGAAGAACGCTTGCTTTCCATGTATGAGTGAGCAGCATGAGGCTGATGCGGATTAAATATAACGCGAGAAGATGCAGAGTTTGGTGTAGCTATCAGAGTTATTTAGGTTTAAAAAAAAAAATCTCTATTCTGTGTTTTTAAGCCAGCTGCAGAAATGGAGTATTGACAGTGGTAGCAAAAATATATGTGGATGCATTCCCAAGCCACTGCATGCAAAGCAGAGACATCTGAATAAATCATTTTTAAACACAACAAAACAATGCACCCAGAGGCCCTCGAGCCCTCTGTTCATGGATATTACATGTCATATGGATTGATACTACTCATTTGCTGTGCAGATTGGAGTAATTAAATACGTCACTTATATAAACAAGTTCTAATTTCCTCATTTAGCAAAGTTAAAGTATTGAGCGTTGGGGCTTTGCTCAACCTGAATGCAGTCGTGTTGAATAGGAGTCATGGAGGGTGTTCTTTATTCTGCAGTCATGCAGAAGAGCTCTTGAGATGTGGTGCTTATAGAGGCTCAAACCATATTTGTGGTTAATAATATGAAGTCAAGGAAGCAAGCAGAGATCATTTTAAGAAATAACTAATTCATCATCATAAGCCTCTCAGTTAAATGACAAATTATTGTCTGTATTGTGAACAGCTCCCTGCTTCTCTGACTTCATTCTTCCAGGCAAGGCAGCTTTATTTGTATAGCACATTTCACACACTAGTACTTTATAGAGCAATAAAATGTAAAACATGATAAAGGATACAGATTTATTATAAAAGAATAAAGAGAAGAGAAATATATGAATTAATTACTAAATGATTTACATTAAAAAAAACCATTTAAAAATAGCATAGGTGCAGACAAGGTGCAGTTTTACATCTCAACATAATAGTAATAATTCAACAGTCATTATCAGGTGTATTACACTGTGGCAGGAACTGAATGACAGCTTCAGCATTACAGACAATTTTAGGAGTTAGATTGCTGTTACTTTTGGCCTAGTTATTTTAGAGAGTATCTGAATAATTTGACAAGCTCTCACCAACAGAGGGAGCCATGTACCCTTTGAGGAAATGGTGCTGATGAATGATTTGCAGTCCTCTCACTGGCTTCTCTCCTCAGTACTGTTGTTCTGCGGCCATAATTTGGGACCAACAGAGTCTTTGTTGTTCAGTTTCAATCTCATTTACCATACCACTCTTAAACCAGCACTATGGACTGAAAGTAAGTCCTGGTTTTCAGTCCTTTGATATTCATAGGACTTCTGTGTTCAAAGGCTGTATTCTGAGCGTGAGTTAAGAACCAGATGAAACGGGATCACGAGGCACAGCGTGGTTTTCAACCAGCTGAAGGTAGCCTCAGCAGATGCCAAATTAATAGAAGACTGCGGCTCCTTTGGCTCAAGCCCCTGTTTTCATAGTATGCACTTTTATCATATTTACTGCTCAACTAACAGAGCAGGAAACTATCTTGTCGCCCAGTGGCCACTGTGGCAGGTGGAGTCCATAATTTACACCTTTCACTGTTTTACCACCAACCAGTTTTTTATAGCAGAATAGGACCTCCAAATGATGGTTGGTTTTCTGCCAAAATGGCTGGTGCCATGTATCATGCCTAAAGTAGACTGTGTTTTATTGGCTCGTCTTTTATTAGCTTAGTCTCTGTTTCACTCACTTGTTTTATACCACCAACTGCTCTCAGCGTCGACATTGATTTTGTTATGTGGCAGAAACATACCCAATAGTCCTCCTCAGTGGAGGATGTAGGCATGTGGGTGGATAATGAGTGCTTGGTATATATTGTGTGTTTGTGCCTGTGTAGGTGTGTGTGTGTGTGTGTGTGTGTGTGTGTTGTGACTGAGGGAGCTTGTGTGGGCCGATGGCTCCTCCAGTTCATGGCTTCATGAATATTGTGTTGTGGACTGAATCCCCTTGTAGCGATATACAGATGGGAGGGAGAGAGAGAGAGAGAGAGTCAACTAATTTGACTCAGCAAAGATAAGACTCTGCATTAAGTAGTTCATCAGACTCCTTCCTCGTTATATCCTTTGAATCATTTTACCTCAGAGATCTGGCCAGATAGAGAAAACCTGCTGCCCTATTTAATTGTTCTGTTGATAAACTGGTCCTGCATCCCTCTTTAGAGCCAACAACAAACCTCGTGCATAACATCTCGGAGTGTTTTCTCTCACTGAATATGTGTGATTACTTCTCAGTGTTTTCGTAAATTGCGTTTTCAAAAGGTCGATAAATTTGTGTGCATTCACGTGATTATTAAATGCAACAAATTAAGTGTTTCCAATGAGCTGTGGGCGATGTAATGACTGAGTAGGCTGCTGTTTTATTAGAGGGTCTGGGTTTAAGCTGCTGTGAAGACTTTATAGTCCTTCAGCAACACAGAGACTCTTGCTCGTATCACAGCTCCTCCCAGCAGGGATGCAAGAGAGAGCTTAGACGCGAGGAAGAGATGCAAAGACGGAGGAACTGTATTTACCATACAGGACATCCTCGCTCACTTCAGGGTCATTTTTAAGAGACGGCTACTTCTTAGGATGCAGAGCATCTCAACTGCCTGATGCCTGCCTCAATAGCAATTACAGATCTATTGCTGCGTCAGAGCATGATAGAAATGACACAGATATAATGTTTTTATTACTGAAACAATAGAATGAGATGGAGAATGAGGCTGCAGGTACAGTAAGTCTGTTCCATTCAGGCTCAGGCTGGATATTACAGGACAAATAACTGCATCAGTGCAGCTCGTTAAGAAAACATTTTTCCTGAATGAGCCAAGATACACTTGGAGCAGAAAAAAAGAAAAGAAAAGTGTTTGGCTGATGAAGGAAATGCAGTTTTTATGATTAATTTGTGATTCAGATTAAACACGCATCTAAGAATTTTAAATTCCTGGATCAACACGAAAAATGTTAAAGCTGCTGTTGGTGCTATTTGTTCTGCAGTATTGCAGTCATGCTATAATATATTAATATTATAGTATTGCAGTTTCTTAAACAGTCAGTTTGTGCGTTCCTTTATTTTTCCATCAGATAAGCTGACCAGTCACTGATTTTGATTAAAACAGTGTTTCTGTCCAGCAAGAAACTTTCTCATAGGTGCACCTGTGATTCCTCAGCCCTCGTCCTCTCCGAGACATATCATCCTTGATGATGGCAGACCTTGATCAATTTCACAGGTCACAGGCCAGAGGACGGAGGAGCGAGGACAGGAGAAAGTGTAATTAGCTGAATGGAAAGCACCCTATCAGCTCCAGGCGTCCTGCTCTGTGCTGTAGTGAAGCCTGACCTCTGACATCCTTGGAGTGGGAGGATGTGGTCAGAGAATATTCTTACCTCTGGTGTCAGCATAGTTTGAAGGAATAATTTTGAATGTTTTTAGCATCTGTTAATGTTTTGAGCACGCCTTGTAAGCTCTGCCAGTCAAAGCGACTCTCAATTAGAAACGTTAAAATTTTCAACATAATTTTAATATTCTGAACTGTATAAAAGAAAAAGAAAAAAGGCAACTAGTCCTCGGCAAGCATTAGGTGTAGAGCCAAAGGTCATGACACAGTAGTCACTGTCAGTTCTGTGTTCCCATTTAAATATTCATCAGTAGCAACCCTTGAAATAGACTACCTTCAAACTGCTTCGCAGATGATATTTAAATTCCAAAAAGAGATCTGCACTCGCTGAAGTGCAGTTAAAAAAAAAAAAATTCATTATTCATCACTAACCATTCTCTGCAGGTTCCCTTTGTCCTCACAACTCTTTCCCTCTTCTCCTCTCTCTCATAAACACACACACACACTCACAGTTTTTTTCACACTGGCTTTCCTATTCACTTTCTCTATTTATTTCCTTTTTCTTGTCTATATATTTCTCATTTTCTCTCTTCCCATAGTATCCTCACCAACCAGGCACTCTTCACAAACGGGCTGTTGAATACGTTGGTGGCATACATATTAGGACTCTGTACTGATCTTAATCACAAAAAATGAGGATCCTTGACAAACCTCTATGCCCCTCTCTTTGCTCTGCTCATCACCCATCCACACCTATCATCTCTTCTCTTCTTTCACTACCAGCTTCTTCCCTCTGAACACTCCATCCGGATTGCGTGTGTATGAATATTGATGTTAATTACCCCTCGCCTGAAAATAGCTGTTCAATCTGTGATTTCCCTAAGGAATTTGCTCATGACACACACACACACACACACACACACAATTGTGCACACACGCAAAGGAAGGTATCACAGAGGTGAGTATTTGTTGTGCTCCGGAACAGGAGCTTATATCAGGGGAGTGGTCTCGGTGGAATTGGATCTTTTTATCCCTGACAATTCTTCCCTCAAATGCTTTTCCTCAATATGGCTCATCATTCATGCCAAAATGAGGCATTGCGTAAAATATATTGTGACGACAGCCGAGTATTTAGTCTGAATCACTGCTGATGGGGCTGATGCAACTTTTTACTGTGGGAGGTGAGAATAGCACCTTGTGGCTCTGTGGGCCGGCCCGAACTGCTCAAGTTTTCTGGCATTGTCATTTGTAAAAGAAATTTAAAAGCTGATCAGTTGTTTTTGAAACAGAGGGAACTTACTATTAACTTTTTCAGTTGTCGTGGTGTTGGTTTAGGTCTGTGCTGAGTGAGAGCACCAGTAATTCAGTATAAAAAACCCCACAGCTCACTATGTAATAGAACAAATCAGCTTGATTGATTAGACAATAGGTTCATTATTACACAACATGATTAATTATGAGGGGTCTGTGAGAAATAACCTAAGGCTTCCTCAACCATTCATGCCAGTATTTATCTACTGCCTGTTTAAAATGATCATTACCTTTTAGAATAAGTGTGACACCCTCCAAACTCTGTCGTCCACTCCAACTCAAACTAAATATAAAACAGTCACACTTCATTAATATGGTTAAGACTAGTATTTACAAATGTATGTCTTGTGTTTTGACTGATATTCTGATAACTAATCCTAATTATTCTTTGTCCTGTGACTGAAAGGCATAAGTACAGTAATTATGACATTAATTATTGATTGGCAGTCTTACTCTCGAAGAAAAACACTGTTTCATTCATTGGCACAAACTGATGTTAACAGGGAAATGAGTAACTCTACGGGGAGATCTGTGGGGGGAGTTTTAATGTTCTCCGGCACTTTATCATTTTGGCAGCTGCTCACATGATCAGATAACAGTACTACCACTAATGTTTTATAATCGCTGGAAGTTTTTTTTAAGTGTTTAATTAAGTTTGTACTGCCTGATGGCAAATTGGTAGGTCATCAGTACCAGCAAATGAGTTTGTCACCTCAACTAGTGTTCTTAATAAGTTTTGCATGTACTTATGTCTCACAGTGTGTGGAACTTTTATAGTCAATGAAGAACAGTATATAAATGCTGCTTTTGACATATTGGTAACTAAATAAACGTAATTTATCCATATGTTAATTTAAAGGGGAACTCCACAGATTTTACACAGTTTGTTTATTTATTCAGTGTTAGTGAATATGTGGGAAAAGTTTGTGGCTTGAGAGGGAGCTCCATGAAATCTGATAAAAGTGAGTCACTTGAGTCGACGTCTGACAGTGCCGAAGACTACAAGTTTGAAAGTTAAAAAAAATATATATATCTGCAGTCATGAAGGTAGGATGAAGTGGCCCGCTCTTTGTCTCTGCTTAAAGCTAGCAGCTTGAGGCTACATTAGCCGTTACTAGCATAATAAACCCAGTCTGAAGGCCTTTGCACGCTGAGTTCATTATTTTTTTCAGATCACTTTTTTAATCCGTCATCTGACAAAATCGTTATGCACAGAGACCTTGCACCCTGAGCCTGATGCGTTTTATTGTTCTATTCATTGCGAAAATTCACAATATGTGACAAAATGAAAAGACACCTTTCCTCCTTTCCTCCACTGGAGTTACCTCTCTGGCTGTCACCACTCCCTCCCTGTCTCGCATTAGGCACCACTAGGGGGGGCGGACTCCGGGGTTTTTTCGGACCTAATTGTATTGCGGAGTTTTTCACAGCGACGACCAGATCTTTGCTCTCAAACCACAAAAAAATGTGATGGCACAACAGTCTCCTTCAGTACATTACTCTGTGCTTTTGATTTTCACATTGGCTAGTCATCCTGTTTAATTTGTCTTCTGATTAAATCGGAACCGTTGAAACAAGTTGTGGGAAGCCTCTGCAAGTAATTGGTTGCTGGCAGACACTCTGTGCTGCAATAAAATGGTTAATCAGCAGTGCCGTGCACTGTAGAGCCGATGCGCTGCTGGTTCTGCCGGCCTGAATAGAATATAATGTCTATAGCCTTACTGTAGTGTACAGCCTTACAGACTGAGCTGAGTAGTGATGCGCGGGTCGACCCGTAACCCGCGGAACCCACAAATGGACCTGCGGGTCGGGCAGCAGTGATCGTCTGTTAAATCGGTCTGTAAATGATATTTTGACATTATTGGCTATTACTGTCATGGCATCCGAAGGTACTGATGCGTTGAGCAGGTGACAGTCCGCGGTCGTTTTCAAAACACACTTGTGTCACGCACTCCAAAAGAAACTTGTTGAAACTTTAAACAATAATTTATTGTACAAAACGGGGGAAACAAACGTTGACAAAAACGGTTCCATAATTCATATTAAATTCAAAAGATAACGAAAAAACAGCTACAAGTTAGAGGGAATAGTGATAAAGTGGTAAAACTTGGCATTGATCCACAGCCTCAGACGGATGCGCTCAAGCGTGCCGTGCGCACAAGCTCAGTTGGTAGGCTATACTATATTTTCACATTTTTAACAATGCAATTTAAAAGTTTTAATTTTTATTGATAACCTACATTTACCAACAACCAAAAGACTACATTTAGCACCAAAAAAAAGGAAGAAAAAGTAAATAAAAAAACGAATATCGAATACCAAATTTTCATAACGAATACCTACCCATTGANTTTTATTGATAACCTACATTTACCAACAACAAAAAGACTACATTTAGCACCAAAAAAAAGGAAAAAAAAGAAAAAGTAAATAAAAAAACGAATATCGAATACCAAATTTTCATAACGAATACCTACCCATTGAAATTAATATTCGAATATCCGAATATTTGGGTACAGCCCTAGGCACCACAGCTGCATGATGGGGTGGAGCTGTCCGCCTTCTCTATCTCCACATTCTGTGTGCGGTCTACATCCTCCTCCTCCTCCTCATCCTCATCCTCCTCATCATCATCATCATCCACCTGAATATTACTATCTGACCTGATGAAAGTGACCTGTATGAGTTATGAAATGATTCTGTGCGAGGCATTCCTCTTTCTTGTCACGGCTGTGTCCCACTGCCACATTTTCCTCACTGATTCTTGGTCAGACGTCTCTAAAGGCTTCTGACGGATGCAAAAATCGCAGAAAATTGAACGTGTTTTGAAAAGTTTAATGATGGACGAACGTTTCAGAGTCAGTGTGCAAATATGATTGATACAAGGTGAGGTCATATTTATTTTTAGACATGCAACAACTCAGGTGAAAAAAATGGACCCTGTGCAAAGTCCTTGTGATTGAACTTTCGACAGTTGAGTTGCATTTTGGGTAATGCAGGTGCCCATGGATGGATTACTGAACAGGCCTTACTCATATTTACACATACCGACCAGCAGGAAACTCCAAATTGCCATTATATACTACTATAAGAGATATAAACGACTATAAAGAGATGCAAAACAGTTGCAAAAAGACACAAAGAGACTCACAAAGACTATGAAAAGGTGCAAAACAACCACAAGACGACATAAAATGACTATAAAGAGACTCAAAATGACCATCAAGAGACACAAACATCTACAAAAAGACACAAAATGATTACAAAGACACAAAAACACAAGAGGTAAGACACAAAACGACAACGGAAAGAGGCTAAGCAACTATAAAGGCCGTGTTTCTTGCTCCTATGTAAGAGAGGTGGTGGGGCCTTTTGCATGTCTTAGCCCATCGTCTCATAATCTGCCTATGTAGTCGCCAAGTTTTGACAAGAAAGAGCAATGTGCGGAATGAAAAAGGCAGTATTTCTGTTTCTGCTGCATCAGTTTCTACAGTCTGTCGATTACTCTTCTAATTGTTAAATTTTCTGATAAATTAGAAAAAATTGCACGAATGATTGAGTGCAGTACTAACAATTTGGTACTCTGACCTCTTCTCATAAAAAAGGATACTGCTGTACCTATACTAACACAGGTGGTTTCATTGTAACACTGCAGGGCACAATCATTTCATGACTGATTATTCTGTTAATCTTTTAATGATTTATTTTTGAGCAAATTGTCGTGGATGTCAGAAAACATTGAAAAATGCGTTTCAGAATTCTCCAGAGCTTAAAGGGATAGTGCACCCAAAAATGAAAATTCAGCCATTATCTACTCACCCATATGCCGATGGAGGCCCTGGTGAAGTTTTCCTCACATCCCTTGCGGAGATCGGCGCGGGGAGCAGCTAGCACACCTAATGGCTGACGGCGCCCCAGACTAACGTCCAAGAACACAAAATTGAAACCACAAATTATCTCCAACATGCTCACCCGTAGTGATCCAAGTGTGCTGAAGCCGCGACATAAAAAGTTGTGTTGAAAAACATCATATGAACTCTGTTTTTAGCCTCACTGTAGCCTGTAGCTCTGACTGCTTCTCTGTGCTCTGCGTTCACGTGTGCGCGCTCAGGGTGATCGGTCTCTGAAGAGCAGCAGTCTCGTCAGTACTGATGTCCAGATTCTCAAGTGCAGGCATCGCCAATTCCCAGTCTGAGCAGCAAAGACTTTCCTCATCTGTTGGCATTGCTTTGCATTTGAAACAACTACACCACCAGGTTTCCAGTGCTCGACTCCGGTATTCTGCGGCTGGCTGAGGCTCATGAGCTGCGGCGGCTGCTTCGTCCAGTAGCCTGAGTTCCGCGTCCGTATACTCGGGCTCAAACAAATACAGCTCAACAAAGAAATGCTGCTCCTCCTCAATTTCAAAGTCTTCAGACATGTTGGGCTGTCCTTTGCTAAAAGACCGTAGTGCAATTATCTTTTAGCTCTGTGGTTACTGCTGTCTCTCCCTGCGGTGCACGTGTCACATGATGTAAATACGGGTGAGCAAAGCTCATGCTTTCGCTGGTCTCGCGCAAGCACGCACACGTGAGCGCGGAGCACAGAGAAGCAGTTAGAGCTACAGGCTACAGTGAGGCTAAAAACAGAGTTCATATGACGTTTTTCAAAACAACTTTTTATGTCAGGGGGCGCCGTCTGCCATTAGGTGTGCTAGCCGTTCCCCCCGCAGATCTCCGCAAGGGATGTGAGGACTCTAAAACTTCACCAGGGCCTCCGTCAGCATATGGGTGAGTAGATAATGGCTGAATTTTCATTTTTGGGTGCACTATCCCTTTAAGGCAACGTCTTCACATTGCTTATTTTGCTTGACAAATCGTCCAAAAGCCAAAGGGATTTCATTTATGAATTTTTCAGTGAAATGATACAGTGAAATAAATCAGTAAATGGACTAATTTTTCATTAATATGAAATTGCCATCTTGTAAAATTGGAGTACTCCTATACAGTAAGTATCTCACTTTGTTTTCCTGCAGCCTTCTCTCCTCCCCAAGGCCGAGGAAGAGGTTTTGTGGGAAAGTCGCCCATGAAGGCTTCACCAATGAACGTTTCACCCATGAAGGCTTCACCAATGAACGTTTCACCCATGAAGGCTTCACCAATGACTGTTTCACCCATGAAAGCGTCGCCCACAAAGTTTTCACCCATGAAGGCTTCACCAATGAATGTTTCACCCATGAAGGCTTCACCAATGAATGTTTCACCCATGAAAGCTTCACCCATGAAAGGCACACCCACAAAGTTTTCACCCATGAAGGCTAGTACCAGCACTCCTCCAGGCCCTTCAACAAGAGTGACTCCTATTGCAAACCTCAACCCCTACATAAGCAAGTAAGTTTAAGTCTGTTACTCTGTTTCTTCATGTGCCTGCTTTCACATACATGTATGGAAACTGTAAAAACATAACTTAGATTCTGTAGTAGATAGATATAAAACACAGCATCTGACTTAAATGTGTTTCCTGCTAAATTCCAAGCAAATGCTGTTTTCCCCCCTCTGCTCGTTCATCAGCTAAACTATTTCCTCTCACGCTGTGACTCTACTTCCCTGTTTGCTGCCATTTCAGAGTAGCACTTTGGGGCATGTTTGGAAGTGTGTGTATATGTGCTTGTGCATGCATTCAGTACTTTTAAATCAATGCCCGTGTGTGTGTGTGTGTGTGTGTGTGTGTGTGTGTGTGTGTGTGTGTGTGTGTGTGTCCGTGTGCATGTTAGTCAGCCCATCTGCATGGAAATGAAATGAAATGACCGATCTTGCCTCAGAAACGGACACTTTAACGGCAGGTACTGCTGGGTCTTTATGGTCTGCTGCTGAGGTTTTGATTCTGTTATTTGGCCTGGTGGGGATTTGGCCAGCCTCGTTTTTTCCCCCCTTCATTCCCTCTCACAATTTCTTTACCCCCTCCAGGGTTCAATTTTACTGCAGTTTTTTTTCCCTCTCGCTTCTTATCGTTTCATTTGGCTTAAGTCTCTGTCTCTGACCTTAAAGTTGGCCACAAAAAGACAAGTGCACGGTACAGCAAGATGTAGTTGTCCAGATTGGAGTGAAGGTACCCTGTCAACTCTCTCCCCATGTATGGGCTCTGATAACGTGGCCCTGTTTGAAATTGCAAGCTGTAAAGATAACTGTGCCTCTAGGTGTTGTAATAAACTGATGACTGTTCTAACTTTGAAGTTGGGGAGTACCTACAGTGAGTAAAATAGATGACTTCAGCAGCTGTGGTTCTTGTACGTATGTTTGCGTGAAATGGAAAGTGCGGCTGTGTGTGACACAAAGTGTTACATACAGTAGATTATATAGGGATGTTGCTGTGTATGTTCACATGGTCTTTCATGGGCGTTTGCATGGCTGTCTCATCCCATTCTGCTGGTGTTAAGTAATAGCATCTAGAGCAGACTATAATTGGCTTTTGGCTGCCATAAACCTTGGTGTAGCAGTCTTATCCATACTGAGCAGGGAATGGGGTTCACTCTGGGCCAGCAGCTGCTCTCATGATAGGGGATTTAATTGCAGGCAAAGTTATGGTATGAATATCCTCCACTGCACAATTATCAACGCAGTCAAAAAGCTCACTGCTGCATAAACTGCCGAGCTTGGCTGGCTGTTGTTAAAAACAGAACAAGAAGCACATTTTAAATGCATCCAGGAGTTGGCAGATGTACAACACCTAGTTCACTCTTTGAAAAGAAAGTTGCTGGATGTTTTTTTTGTCTTTCATGGAACTTTAAAAAGACTGAAAAGACACTCATCCAATTTCCTTGGGAATTGTTCTTTTGCGCAGTTGTGTTTCACGTTGGTGACTGATGTGAGCTGAGTTGGGATGCTCATTAACAAAAAAAGGAAGCTTTTCTAAAGTGTCTCTGCAGCATTCTTTTCTGTTTGTGCTGACCTTTACACTGTAACTCTTTTAGTTAAGTTGCACATAACTGTTTTGGTCAAAACTTTTGTGTAATTACTTTTTTAACAAAGGGTTTATGTTGTTGTTGATGTTAAGTGTTCTGTGTGTATTCACATTAAAGAAACTGGTTGATGGAAATAGAAAATGAAAACATGATGGAAGACATTCAAGTAAAACATTTGCAAAGCTTAGATTTAGGTCAGTGGGTATGTTTTTTTATGTCAGCAAATTAGTACTCTAATATTTTAAGGTCAATTTTAATGAAGTGTTTTTTAAAATTTAAAGCACTGGGATGTTTTCCTCCAAATCACTTGAAGCATATTGTGCAGTCAAAGGTCCAGTGTGTAGGATTTAGGGGCATCTGTTGGCAGAAATTATATAAAATACTCATAACTATGTTTTCATTATTTTATAATCACCTGAAAATACAAATGGTTGTCTTTACATTTCCTTAGAATGAACCATTTATACCCACATGTGGCATGGGTTCACCATATTGTTCTGCAGTAGCCCAGAACAGACGAATAAAACACTGACTCCAGACAGGGCCATTTGTGTTTTTGCATTCACCACCGTAGTTCTCCTACACGCTAAGCACACTGGATATGTTTCAGTTCTGCAAACTTACCACTAAATGCCACTGAAGCCCCGTTTCCACCAAACACTTTAAGTATGGGACCAAAAGTAACCCTTCATGGTACATAGTACCAAAACCCTAGCATTTCCACTGCAAACAGTACTCTTAAATGTGGGTGGGGTTGTTGTCACTCACTGCTCTGACAAGCACTTACTGTATTTCCTCATTACCGGTGACACAGATGGAAATCTGCGCCTCGTTTATTGTCTAAGAATAGTGGGTTTGTGCATTAAGTCCTTCTCAGGCAAGCTCAGGGGTTTAGTGTTGCTGAAGCCCACAGGAACGACACTCTGCAACACTTTTTTTTTTTTTTTTGGGAGATTTAGAAAACATGCCGCTCACATAACTCATAATTTTGAACGCTTAAAATCCACTCATTACTAAAAGTGTATGTCATATAAAAACTAAAGTAATGGTCCAAGATGTTAAAGTGAAATTTAAGGTGTGTTGATTGATTCATGTCTTCAACTCATTGAGTAACATTACAAGTTAACGTTCCACCTTAAATGTTGCCGGCAGTCAGCCCAGTGAATGTTATTTTTTCTCCAACTCCAGCTGCTGTGAGAGGCAACAAAACATCCTTTCATTTTATAGTTACAGTTTACTAATAAAACTTTCCACAATGAACAGTGGTCACATGAGCCTCAAACCAGCCACAACTCAGCCCTGAGCAGAGTGACCGTCCACTACTGACCAATCAACGGACTGCAGTGTTCACAGCTCCACCTTTTAGTACCAGATCTGTGTGCTAGGTACCCCAACAGAGGGGGGACCAAAAATGGGGACGGTACATAACGGTTCCATTGGTACCATCCACAACTTTTCACAGTGGAAACGGAAAGAAAAACGTACCGAACTGAACTGAACTGTACCATACTGCTCGATGGAAACAGAGCTTAAATCCTACACACCTTTTAGTTGTTGTTGTTTTTTTTAACATATACTTTGTAAGTACTGATTCCTTATCACAAGTGCCTACTCTGTATTTATCCCTAGGTGGACTATCAAAGCCAGAGTCACCAACAAGTCCAGTATCCGTAACTGGAGTAACTCTAGAGGAGAGGGCAAGCTCTTCTCTTTTGAGATAGTGGATGAGAGTGTGAGTAGAGGAGTCGAGAGGCCTGAATATCTGCATGTCAAACATATGTCACACATGGCTGTTTTTGGTCTTATCCGTGAAACGAATTGCTGTTTAATGGAAATGTGCTGGTCAACAGGGAGAAATCAGGATCACAGCCTTCAACAACGAAGTGGACAAGTTTTTCTCTCTAGTGGAGCAAGGCAAGGTGAGCAGATCCCACTCACCCATATCTGTCCTCACTTGAAGTGATAAGAGCTTCTCAGAAACTTGACTTAGAAATGTTGACTTTTGCACATATTTCACATCAACAGCAGCTTTGGATGCTGCAAGAATATGTTTGTACTCACATTGTTTCAAAAGGAGCTTCCACACGTTGAAGCCGATTCATTTCTTCGATGAAACTGACAACAGAAAGACTATCTAAAGGCAATAAAAAAAAAATCACCAACTAGTTGCAGAGTAAGCTTCAGTCTCAGCTTTCCATTTTGTATGCACATAACACCTCAAACAAATGTATCATAGGTAAAATAGTGCCTAATAAACCCCTCTGCAAAATCCTCTCATGCCTGCAGGAGTTCCAGCCAATGAATGAGCCGGAGGCAAGTATTAGAGGATTTTGTAGAAGGGATTTATGAAGTCTTATTTCACTGAAATATATATGTTTGAGACATATTGAGAATTTGGGTGGATATATGAAGCAGCGTATATGCTTTTGAGAACAGTGTGAGAGAACTTCTCAAATTTGATGTGTTAATATAGTTTTGCTGTTATTTTAAAGGTATACTATGCAGGATTCACGCTTGTTTGGCGTTTCACCTCGCTATATTTGTGTTTTTGCGGCGCTGTGTCTCTTGGATGCCTGCTGCTTATGGTCTGGCAACTGGCTGCTGCCCTGACCCCACCTAAGAGCTGTGGGGGTACAATTCCGTAAATGTCCTGAGAATAGAAAATAAGAAAATACAGGCAGAGGGCAGCGCCTCTGCAAAAATACTCCCCTACACACTTCTAGTGGGTCATAAGTGATGATTGAGAGGGATTACTTCTGTGTGAGTCTGCATTGTTTTTCAGAAAAATCCTGCATAGTATATCTTCAAAGTTATCTTCATTGTATCAGAAATGGCTCCCAGTCTTACAGGCTGTGTTCTCCATGGAGGATTCGCTTTAAAGTTTACTGGCATAAGTAATTGATACAGAGATTATCATTTTTATGGGTCACTGTAATCACTTCTCCTCTCCATACTGGGAGACAAGCAATTACTAGTGGCAACTACACTCAAAGAAATGGGGAGAAAAAAAAATCCACAGTCTTTATTCTGTACTACAATGCAGTCGAAAGTTTGGTCAAAGTGGATATAAGGGTTCAGTAATTTGCCTACTGAAGTAGGTATCTTCATCCTGGTAGTCTCATGCAGGTTTTCAGGGTTTCTGCAGGTTCTTAAAAGGCATTGAAATCACAAAAATAAAGCCTTAAGTGGTATTAAAATGTCTTAAATCAGTCTTTCAAAAGTCTTTAAAATGCTGAGACATTGGAAATAGAATTTATGATGATTTTTTTCTGACGTTGCATTGCAAAATCAATCTCAAAATAAATTGCAACATCATTTTTTTTAAAATAATGATTTACCCAGTTGCCTCACATTGAAGTCATGCAGATCAGGATGGTGGAACCAACAACACCAATATGTATTTTGTTTCCAGCTGGAATGCTCAGAGCAGAGGTTTCACCGTCTGATAGCTAGTTATTCTTCTCTGGACGACATGAGGAAGTGCAAATTCAACAAAAATTGGCCATTTAACCAAGATTTTGTGGCATTGCTGAAACTGGTACAATGCAATGCTCATGAGGCTCAGTGTATTTTATGCATGAGGTTTTTCAAACTTGGCATGAGGGGAATCAAGGCAGTTAAATCCTATATGCAGAGTGAGAGACACAATCACCAAGAAAACTCTCAAACAAACACCAGGTATTTCCCAGTTCTATTCTACCCACGTCTCTGCCACATCTCCACCCCCATCACCAATACCAGCGCCAGGGTTAGCAGCAGCAAATCTCTGAACAACATTCAGGTGAACGCCTACACAGAAAGCAGAGGTACTGTGTTTTCTAAACATGGTGACAAAACACCAATCATACAAGGCAAATGATGGAGTAGGAGACCTTTTCCTCGCAATGTTCCCGGACTCTGAAATGGGATGAAAGTCATGTTTTATGTTACAGTAAACATTTTGGCAAAATCATCCCTAACTCTTAAGTAATTGAGGTTGGTTCAAGTTTTTTCTTTCTTCAGTTTTTGTTATTGTAGAATTGGTCTTGGTCATTTGGGGTGGAATTGAAAAAGTTTAAAAAGTAGTAAATCCAATTTGCCTTAAGTTTTAGGAACCCTGGTTTAATGCCAGCGTTGTTCCTGGCAATAAATACCAGGGTGTATCCCTCAAGTGTGACTCAGTGTGGAGGCATTGTCCGAGGAAACAGAGAATTTTATTCTAAAAAGACTGTAAATTTAGAATATGTAAGCTTCATATTAACTTTGGCTTAGATTTACGACAGTTTTTTATAGAACAAGGACACTGGATTTTGTCACCCCTCTCAAAGTGTAGTCACAGCACAATGGGATCTCTTCAGAGCAGGTCTCGAGAGGAGGAATGATTACAGCAACCATTAACTCTCAGAATATACCTCAGCATATGCATTTTCCAAACCTATCTTTAAGGTATTGCAACATTTATCATGTAGAGTAAAACCAGATTTGAATTCAGTCAAACACTACTACATATGAATCTTTTTGCTGTACCAGCTGGTCTGAAAGAATCTTGGAGGTAGCATTCATTAATAGGATCATCTTTCATCCAGAGGGTCCCGATTCAAGACCTTATGTCAGCAACCATCTGCTCTACTGTCCTTTAGTGAGAATGCCCACCAGCTCCAGCTGCTGTTACATAACTGGCAGTGATGCTGGCCTCTGACCTTGCTGGAGGCCTTCGAATCAAACTGAATTTTACCCAAGAATTAAAGCTTATACAGTAGGATCCTTAAAATGATTTTGAATGTGAGGAACAAGTCATATTCAAGAATTCAACAATGCTGCCTCTCATGTGAAACTTGTGAGTTCAGTTTTGCTATATGGAAAGTCATGCACTCAGTATATATTGCATTCAAGTCCTTAAACCAATAAAAACTTGCCTTATACCAGACAGAATTGTCAACTTGTTATACTGCGTTTCCAACTTTGGTCTGACATGGCATCTCATCTAACTGATCTGTGGAGGAGGGGGATTTAATTTTCCCTATCCGATCACTTGAGACCAATGTATTGTCCTGAATCTAACATCATTATTAGTCCATACTGATGCATAGCCATGACAACATACCTGATTTATTGGGGTTCTAAGAGTGAAGCAGAGCTAAGTGAAGACAAACTACGATGTTGGGCGAAAAAAACATGTCAATACAGAACAGCCTTGATAGCAGCAGCTCTCTTGTCCATAGTAGCGGTCCCTATTGTTGTTATTAGTACTTACTGGTTCGAGCGCACAGCTTGAAAACATCTTGATGATAACATTAGTCCCGCTGTTTGCAAGGGTTGTTTTTATTTTAACCGAGAAACCGCTGTTTCATGTCACAATTCCAGACAAATCTGTCAACTCAAGCCAACTCAAACTCCGTGGAATAGGCGGATTCAAAGGTCTGGACCCAGCCAAAATAAGAACAACACCGAGTTATACAAAGTAAAATTCAGGTGGGGTATACAGATGCATAATTATAGACGGTGAGAGATGTCGACAGTTTTTCCTGGAAAGTGAGAGTTAGCACCAGTCTCAGGCTGTTGTTTATGCAAGTGAAAAACCATGTGTTGTTTGTGCTTAAATGGGTGGTGCAAGGTCCGAACACCCACACCATGCCCTTTGCATGTTCCTGCATACCTATGCAATTGCAGACAGGTAGAACACATGTTAAAGCTCTTGCTCAACTCGGCCTGGCCCACAGAGCTTAATAACTCAATTAACCCTGGCCATCATTTTGCTCGTCACACTGGCTCAGGTATCAGCCACTGGCAGTGACTCCCAACACAGCCCCAGATCCAATTTGTGCCCTCTGCCCCTCAAAGATAAATAAAGGAATGAATCTGTCTTCCATTCGTGATCTGAGTATTGACAGAACAGTGAGTGGGTGTGAGTGGCTCTGAGCAGCCAGAATGCTTATCACATTAGTTTTTCATGTTCCTATCAGTGTGTGGGGTAAATCAGAGAGAGAGGGAGGAAGGAAAGGAAAGAGAATAAGCCACAGAGACAAACTCAGAGGCAGAGAGAGAGGGAATATTGGAGTGTTGGGAGAGTAAATGAAGAAGTGTGCCTCGCATATTGAGTTTAAATTGTGCTGTTTAGCAGACTCGCTCTCAGCTGCTACTAATTTTCTGGTGAATTAGAGAAGTGATGGGCCTGATATGACACCACATCTTAGTTGGACCTGAAGGTTTTTCCTTTTTTATTGAGAGCTTTTGGTGGAACAGAAGCTGTATTGTATTAATAATTTCCTTTGCAGGATCAATAAAGTGGTCGCTCAATCAGATCGGTCATAGTTGCTTCAAATTCACAGGAAATAACCAGTCTGATTAGGTCTAATTTTATAATGCCAGCTCACCTTGCTCACCCATTCTCTGCAGGTGTACTACATCACTAAGGGTACGCTGAAGGCGGCCAACAAACAGTACACCACACTGAAGAACGACTACGAGATGACCCTACACGCTCAGTCATCCATCGTGCCATGTGATGACACTCAGGGTGTCCCCACGGTGCACTGTGACTTTGTGCCCATCGCAGAGCTGGAGAACAGAGACAAGGATGCCATCCTTGGTAAGAGAAGAGTTTCATCAGTAAGACTTTATCTGTAAATTTCTATGATTTTAGTCTATAAAGGAACAATTTAACAGTGAGAGAGCTTTATGCTAGGGCCACATCACCTAACTTTACCTGTGTATGACCGCTACCTGCTGAACTGCTGCAACTTGCATGTGTGTGGTGTTCACACAGACAGCACTGCTGCCTGCCAGTCCCATCTCTCGACATTGATTTTGCCTTTGATAATGACAATCAGCATTTTAGAATAAATGCCTTGTGTTAACAAATAATGGGAAGGCTTTTCCACCACAGGGCTTTTAATTTGAAACCAAAACCAGTGTTGTGTTAAAAATAAGTATTTATATTTTTTGGATAGTGAGAGTGGCCTACAACAAAAAATAACAAAAATGCACATAACATCCAAATGGATTCACAGACTTGTACAAGATTTTATAGAAAGATTGTTCATGAGCCAAAGGACATGCCATGTAACACAGGGAAAAAAAGAGTCAACACTCTGAATCTCTAGATGAGCTGCTGCTTATACAGGCAGTGTGACCCGGGCGTAAGTGCTGTGGCTCAAGTTTTTTTTAGCCTCACAAGGCCAGACTACATCTCACAAGCTCATTTTTTTGTTATCAAGGCTTCAAAACATTGATAATCAACTGATTAAGATAGGTATGTGTCACACTCAATCAGCAATCTGTGGTGAGGGCTCAGATGATGACATGACTCACTCTCTCAACACTTTGTGAACAACTATAGAAACAAGGTGTTAAAAATAGAAAATTAAGTGTGATTCAGCAACTCTGTGGTCTGGTTTTTTTTTTGGCTAGAAATTCATTCAGGTATTGATTTTTGTGGATAGTTGAGGAGAGATTTGACCACATTCCTGAATGGCTGCCATCTAGTACATCTATTTTGAAAAATCAGAGGCAAAAACCAACAACAGCCCAGAGATGGTGCATCAGTCCAGTCAGGTGAAGAAAAGGATGTGATAAAGAGAACTGTCGATAATCTTTTGTACTACAGCTGACTTGGACCCATGTCCCTGCAAAGAAAAGCCTTGCCAGAACACATTGGGCCTCATACAAGAACATTTTCATATTTTTAGCTTAAACCTCTTTTACTTTGTTCAGTGACGTTTGCTTGAATGAATGTTCCAAGTCGGATCCACCAAACTCTCTCAATTGAACAAACTTGTTATGAATTGCTTATTTCAGCCTGATGAATGCCACCTGGTTGTGAGAACACACACATATGTGCGATTTTTTGCATTTACATCATCAACACCCCTCAGTTTGCCATATAAGGCTGCCTGTTATGTTCGTTTGTTGTTAATTTTCATTCACAAATATGTTACCATAGAGTAAAACAAAGAATTTCACACAGTGGACCTTCAGGTCGTGATATCAGAAATCAGCAGATGAAGTCCAGCAGTGTCAGCAGTGGTGTTAGAGGACCCGCAACTGTTAGAAAATATTAATTAGTACAGCTGTCAGCGATCTGTCATCAGAGCAGTTCAGCACCGTGACAGAAATGCAGAGCGACTGGTTTGAGATGAAGGTAAATGCCAAACAAATGTCTTTCTAAAGCAAAGTGGTCCTTGACTTATATGAAAGGTGGTCATTGAAATATTAGACGAGAGAATTTGGTAGTCAACACTACATTGTCGTTTGCAACAAAGGAATATACTCTGCCTACATAAAGACTCCGAACCAGCTGTCAGAGTGAGTATTGAAATGTACAAGTTTATGTGCCGAAATATGTCTTTAAAAGATTTTTAAAAATTTCTCAGTGAATTTGCAGCCATGGTTTGCATTAAGCTTGACATAGTTATATGTATTTTAATTTTTGTTAAATTCAGTATCCTGGTTAAACTTCAAACTTATTCAGATGGCTGTATTTCCCCTGTGGAGAGAGTCAGACTATCTGTACATGACTCATATGCAGTGTTGGGGAGTATCCAGTAACGTTTAACAGAGTTATGTAATTAAATCTCAAAATACGTAATTGTAATAAGTTACAGATACTGAGAAAAAATACTAATAAAGCGTTGATGATTTTCAAGAAGAGTATATTTCTTGTTGATTAAAAATGCTTATATGTAGAATATAACATTCATGCTTTGCATATTTTTACAGATCAGGAATGCATTCTTTTAGCATATTTGGCTACGTGGGTCTCAAGAATCACTGGTTTATGCCATGTAAGAACGAATCTGAATGAATGCGTCTTATATGAGGCCCACTGAGTAACCAAAAAGTGGACTTGTGAGGTTACGACATGTTAGTTTCCACCAGTAATAGAACATGTGGGTTATCAGCTGGATCATCTCTCAAACTGCTCAACCCAGATAATTACAAGTTGTAGATATAGATGGAAAAAAAATTGAGCTAATAGACAGACATGTGCCAATCAGTTACGTACCAGGTGTCCTGAAATAATACATTATGACGGGGTCAGAGGAGAGGTTAATTCAGGCATACGGTAAAGAGGAGAGATAAAAAGAGGATAATGCTCATCGCACTGTTTTTATGGAGGTTAGTTGCAGTGCCTGCCCTCTGTGTCTGAGAGCAATGTCTTATCTCTGTGACAGGTAAATTGGGATGGTCCACGTTGAGATTGGGGTTGAAATTAGTGATTCAATAGTGCGCTTTAGGCAGTCTGCTCAATATTATTAGTAAAATGATGCACAGGTTTGACAGTGATGTTTCTGTAAATTTTAAAAGCTGCTGCTAGTCTGTATGCAAAGTGAAGGGTGAGGACATGACATTGCATGTTAGAGTTTTGACCCCTTCAGTCATTTTTATTACTTATAAGGAAGGATGGGCATTATTTGAAAGTTTTCAATACTAGTGTTGATTCATAACCTGACTTTCAGAACCAATATTTTTTTTCAGTAACTTCCTTTTAAGAAATACAAAAAATGTTTTTCACCAAACCCTTTGTTTCATTCAACAACAGAGGCTAAAACAGGAAGCCATTCAAGAACTTAAACTTCAACAAAATATATAAAAACTTTGATTTTTCCTTCACATTAAAAGATTTTGGCATCTAGGGTGCTGGCTTAGAAGTTTGTGCCAAATGCCTTTTGTTGTTTTTTACCCTTGCCCCTCATTTCCGAGTGCCCTTCTGCCCCCGGAACAGAATTACAAGGGGTGATGGCTGAAATCTTCCCCTATGAAATGGGACAACCCTTTAAGACCATCATACGTCTGTTATCATCTCTTTGATGGCGTTTATGTAAACAGATGCAATTATGGCAATAATGGTATTATCACAATGACATTTTCCATTTATCTGATGGAGATAGAAAAGCATGGACGCTCACGGTTAATTCACATTTTAAAGTTTACATTATCAATCGATCAAAAAAACAAAACAAAGAACACTGCTTCATTACCAGGCCATGCCAACATCAGTGGCAGTCTGCACTCATATTAAAGGATCAGTAACAAGTACAGCAACTTGCTTGCTGGTCTTTAGTTAAATTTGGGGTGTCACATGCCATCAAAGGAGGAGAATGTGACATGGAAATACAAAATGTCAAATTGCAGGACTGTCATGCACGAACCAACAATATCAGTGTAACATTAGCTAGTTAGCTGGTCAGCATACTACTGTACGAATGATTTTTTTGTTATGGTTGTTATGAAGAAAAAGACCATGATACACTGAAACAATATTAAACTAAGATAATACGATGGTTATCATGATTTTTAAATCTTTAATAATGAAGAAAATACTTCTGTAGGTTTCATTAGCTGCTTGTGCGGCCATCTTGCCATTAATTTCTCATAACATTAGATTTGAAATGTGTCTCTGAAAAAGCTCTGTTTGGAGGGCATTGTTGCACTTACACTCACCCTACCTCTTCATCCAAATAAGAAACAACACTGTACCCTTAGAAGTAAATGCACGAAACAGAGGTTTAAGGGCTAAGTGATGTAGGCAAGGGATGTTTTGGGATAGAGCCTTGCTGTTGTCATTTAACTTACAATGTTAAAACCGAGTGCATACATAGGTCTGGCTCTGCGAGACTAGTTTCATGCAGCAACTGAGATTTTGTAAAAGATGGCATGCAGGATGCATGTTACTGTCTAAAAGAAGAAGCCAATGACAGGCTTAAACCCACAGTCAACACACTGTGAGCCAAACTATACAAGAGTTAAAAGGTGCGTAAGGAGCGTAGCTATTTAAAGGGCAATTTTGTGTGCCCTTCTCACAACACCCATCAGCACAGGTGCATGTGATCTTTGTACTTGTGATCACACACCCAGCTGTGATTTTGCATTGCACAATAGTGCAGTGTACTGTTTAGTGTCAGTAGAGCATACAGCAACTGCTTAACCACAGCACAAGAAGGGCTATTCATTATTTGAAGTGTTGGACACTCCATATAAGAGAAGAAATTGATGGTCATAAAGAAGTGGTAACAACATTCTGTACCCTAGTGAGTGGAAGATTCATGTAGATTTACATTCAGAGCAGTAATATTGCATGATTACATTAGTACAGCAACACACTAAAGAGTTTAGAGATGCACTGAGCGGTTTACCTGGAGGAGTGTGTTTGTGTTGGTCGCAGAGGGGCAGCGTTACATGTCCTGTGTGTCATCTGTTGTCTCTCCATTCTCTCTCTATCCACTACCGCTTTCCTTGCTCCTTTGTTAAATAGGGGATTATAACATGGTAATGAGAACTGTCAGCCTGTTCCTGCGGTGATAATGGAGTTCAGAGGTGGATGACATCGTCTCAATCATAATGGAATTAAGACGGGCTGAAAGAGCACAGACAGAGAGCAAGAGAGGAACGGGAGAGGAGGAGGGAGAGGGAGAGTTTAGAGAAAGGTTAGCAGACAGGAGGATGAAGCTCAGAGAATGACTGGTTTGAAAAATCTATATTATAATTCTGTCCAGTCGTTTTATTAAACGCATGGGCACTCCTTCTAACACCATGAGATGATGGGCAGAAAAGGAACCAACTTAAGTGTGATCCTTATAATGCCATTTAAAGGTGCCCTGTGTAGTTCTCGACCACTGGGAGTGCTGTGGAGCAATGTTTTTAAAGTGGTTTTTGCTTTGCTTGTACCATGCTCACACACACAAAGGACACACAAAACACATCTGTTGCCTGTTTCACGCCACTCCTCTTATCATGCAGCTCGGCAGCCCTCCAACAGGTCATTACACGAGGACTGTGTGAAGAATAAATACAATTTGTTAAAAAAAATATTGAAATAAATACCTTATTGCCCCAGAGGCAGTGCAGCGCAGCAGAGCAACCTTGTCAATGTTTTTAGATTTCACATTAAAATAAATCAATCAGATCAATGAATCCTGTTGTTTAAACCATCCAGTTAAAAGATTCAGTACCAGTAATTACAGCCTATATGCTTCAAAACCCTGCATAACTAACTGCATTATCATTTGGGAAAACTCAATACACACAAAGTGAAGCTGGCAACAACCAGAGATGAAGTCTGTGTAGAAGGTAAAAAACAGATCTGCCCCGCCTATGAGACACGTCGCATCTGTGCCCCATATATTTCTGCTGAAAGATTACGGTCTTGAAAATAGGAACATTAACAATACAACTTTTAAAAAACACTTTGCAAATGTATTATTATTAAGGAAATGTATCCAGCACATTTGTCAAGTCCCAAAGATATACACAATGCATTCTGGTAAATTACACTAAATGCAAAGGCGACTGTGTTTGTTTACAAGAAAACTCCAGAGGGCACCAAGTTATTTATCAAGTAAAAATGACAAACCTCAGCTGCTTTCAGCTTCTTAAATGCTGCTTTTCTCTTATTTCGCATGAATGACAATGTGTTGTTAGATTCTTTTATGAGGAAAAAAAGAGGGACGTTGTTGTTTTTTATGCTTCTGTGCCAGCGATAGCCTGAAGTGTTTGAGGGTTGTCCGTCAGTCCGTCTCATTCTTGTGAACATGATATCTCAAGAACGCCTTAAGGGAATTTATTTGAATTTGGCACAAACGTTCATTTGGACTCAGTGATGAACTGATTACATTTTGGCAGTCAAAGGTCAAGATTACTGTGACCTTGCATCCATCTCATTCTCTTGAATGTGGTATCTGCAAAACACCTTTTAGGTAATTTTTTTCAAATTTAACACAAACGTCCACCTGGACTGAAGAATAAACTAATTACAATTTGGTGGACAAAGGTCAAGGTCAGTGTGACCTCACAAAACAGGTTTTTGGCCATAACACAAGAATTAATTTATGAATTATGAATTAATTATGACAAAACTTCACACAAACGTCTAACAGGATAAAATAATGAAGTAGTGACAATTTACACCCAAAGGGTCAAAGGTCAAATTCATTGTGACATAAAGTTCAGCAAAAACACTTTTCTTGTCATTACTAAATATCTCAGTAACAAAAGGGGAGACATTTGGTCAGATACTGAACTGGTGACACTAATCTTGGGTGTCCACCTTGAAACTGTGCTGATCTGTGCTACCGGGGGAAAGATGTGTGTTAAGCAGCCATGTTTTCACAGACATGAATATAAACTGTAGAGAAACCGGTGCTTAGAGGCATACAACCGCGGGGCAGAAATTCTCGTTACATTTAATAAACTAAGTTTAATCGCTGAATGAAAATTGTACGCACAGTCTGTTCATGTAACCTTATATCATAGCAGTAAAATACATTCATCTTGTTTTTTTTTTGTTTTTTTTTACACAATTTCTTGATTTAATCTTTTACTTCCTTGTTTTCTGTAACCTTGTGATTGCACTATTTCTTGTACATAAGCGCTTCCTAAATTAATTTGACTTGTTCTGATTTAGTTTTTAATATTAGTCACGGCAGGCCCGACTTTGCACCTTGTTGGAGCTGTGCAGCGACTGCTCCTCAGTGCAATAATCCTGAATGAAGTTTTTAGGCCTTGAGCATGACAGCAAACATGAATGAGAAATGAGTGTGTTTGTTGTGATTTGGAGTGTGGGCCTGGGTGTTAGCCAGCCTGTTATGACATTTTATGCTCTTCTAAATAATACATCCATGCATTTATGTCAGTCTGCTCTGACTTTGCAATATCAGAGGGCTGTCAGCTCTCCACTGTGTCGAGTCTTCACAGATGTGATACCACTTTATATTATGTAGAATATATCCGGTGGGCATTTTTATACTTTACACCATGTGGAGACATTTCAAAAGGCTCTCTTCACATACCGCACTATTCCTCTTTCCTACCTCAATGTGAGTATATTTGTGTACCTGTATTTATGAGCTATCTATAGATGGAGAAGTAAAATAACTCTCTGTGCTTGTAGATGTGATTGGAGTGTGTAAGAGCGCAGAGGATGTATCCCGTATCACCACTAAGACCAGCAGAGAAGTCTCCAAGAGGGCCCTCGACTTAATAGACACAACTGGCAAAGTGGTGGCAGTCACACTGTGGGGAGAGGAGGTAATAACTATAATCTCTCTCCCTCTCTTCTCCTCTTTCTCTCTTCATGCTCTCTGTCTGTATCCAGGGATGGATTTGTGATTTAACACAAAAACATGTTGAGCAGGCTGTAATTAATCTTGTGTTTATGAAGGTGCCCATCCGTCTATGTGTGTAACATATGTCTGTGTGTGCTCTTGCATACAGAGCTGTTTGATTGGGTTTTCTGGGCTGTAGAATTTGGATCGGTCAAATCATTCTTGTGACCTTCAGGAGTGTTTTGGACCAGAGTCCCTGATTTGAGACGGAAGGCTAAATAACTCTCCAATGTGCATGAAATGGCACTATTCTTCTCTAAGCTCATTCAATCTGCAAGAGCTAATCCCTCCTCTTTGCCAAAATCCAAAAATGACTTTCAAATTAACTTGTAGGTTGTCCAATTATAAAAGCAAACTACACCACGTATTACTTTCTGGCTGCAGAAACAGACTGAACATATGAGAGACAATAACACGACTGCTTTTGCCGTCTCTTGTTCTCTATCATTGTCTCCTCAATTACTGTCTTTGACACAGTTTGTTCTTTCCCCAGGCGGAGAAGTTTGACGGCTCTGGGCAGCCTGTGGTGGCCATCAAAGGAGCTCGCTTGTCTGATTTCGGGGGCGTCTCTCTCTCTGCGTTGTTCAGTTCAACAGTCATGGTCAACCCAGACTTACCGGAGGCTTTCAGTCTGCGGGCCTGGTGAGTCACACTGGTGTGCACACATACACTGGCGCGCACATGCGCATTCATAAACACATACAGAATTGTGCACACATGCTGGCATGTACAGTGCACAGGGACATCCAATCACTTTGTCACAAGCATCGCACGACACGTTATGTGTTAACAGACGAATAAATCACCCTATAAATAGAGAAATTGTACCCTCTTGTTGCTGTTATGAATATAAATATAATGTAACTTAAACACAGGGCATGCTCACACACACACACACACACACGCACGAACAAACCTAAGTGCAAAGCCCTAATGATCACGTGCCAGGACACTGGTGGCATGTGCCTCATCAGTCCCAGCGGGACTCTAGACAGGATGTAGACAGGAATGGAATGGATGGAGGGAATAACAAAAAAAGCAGAGCACGGGTATTTCTGGATTCCAGCTCTGAACTGTTACTGTACGTGCACAGAAAGACGGGGACACGGTGAGCCGCATCAAACTGGATTCTTATTAGCAGTTCCTGTGGAGGGATTTTAAATAATGACTCATTCACTCATTAAGGCTGTTCCCAAGTCTGGCCACCACTGAAATATAAATGTGTTTTTTATTTTCTCTTTTTTTCCTCGTGTGTGTGTGTGTGTGTCAATGCTTCATTGTGTATGTGATTGCTTGAGTTACACTGAAAGCTATTCTTAGGCAGAAAACTGCATCAAACAGTGCACTCGTTGCTTCAGAGTGCGAATACAGTAAATAAAAGTTTGGGTTTGTTGGTACCTGTGGGCATTATTCTGCTCACTCCTTCTGTCAGTAATGTGTGGTTTGTGGATTTGACTAACTGCTCCATGAACAAAAGCCATTTTTTTGTGTGTGTGTGTGTGTGTGTGTGTGTGTTGCATTAGTAATAACAGATACTTGCGTGTTTGTGTCTGTTAGAGAGAAAGGAGGCAGAGGCTCCATTGCTCCAGCTTTAATCTTGGTCTTATTAGTCTCTGGTCAATACACATCGCATCCTGACATTCAAAGGGCTAAATAAGTAAAGAAAAAACAGCGCTCCTCCTTCCTTTCATTCCTCCTTCCATTCTTCTCTAATCCCTGACTTTTCCCCCTCATCTCTGCTGCTGTTTGGTCCTCTCTCCTGTTTACACGCTGACAGCGGTGAAGGAATGACAATGAATGTTATTCAAGGAGCAGACCGAGTGTTTTCCACTCCTTTTTAACATGAAGATCTACAAAGACAAAGAGTATCTGTCTGACTCTAGTTCCTGTGGCGATGTGGTGCTTTGTGGGATTGTTTTGACCAGACTTGCTTGCATAATTGAAGGAAACTGATGAATTTGGATGATGCCTTGATTAGACTGCTCTGCTTGGCTAGAATACAGAGCAGGAGTCACGCTGCTGCATTAAGATTTTAAAGGGAATATTAAAAAGGTAGATAAATGAATACATGGAGTGGGTACACAAAACGAAAAGACAGGCAAGGTTTGTTTTTCTTTTTGCCTCAGCAAAGGAACGGTGTGTATGGACAAACATGTTTGCAAATATGAAAAGCTGATTGAAGTATGAATGTATTTGTTTGTGATAGACAGCCGTATGTCAGATGAAATAGATTGCAGGATACAGATGCAGTGGCTGTAAATCAGTTAGGGGATTAAGGGAGTAATTCAGTCATGGCTGAAGGCAGTTTCTATAGATAATAGCAGATACAGTGTAGTGTCTCCTTCACAGGAAAAAACTCAAAGGCTGTTAATGTAACACACCGTATACATGTAAACAAACACACACAAACTCACTCGGTTTCACTCCCTCTTTTTTCACATACAGATAGATACTCTCTGGGACCTGTTCACAGACGACTAGTATCGATGGTGTATCTTCTGTTGTTTAATTACCTCGCATTCTCGAACACGCTCTGTTTGTATTTATTTATTGGAAAACAAACCCTCCTTTTTTTCTTTTTGCCTCTGTACATTCTAAATAATGCATTTCAAATGTATGTGTGTTTGTTTTGGGTTTACAGGGGTGTTTATGCATACCTTTATTTGTACCTATGTGCTGTGTGTTTTAATGTCCATGCTGTAGGTACGACCAGGGAGGTTTTGCGCTCGCCAGCCAATCCCTGACAGAGACAAGGTCGGTGGGCAGCGGAGCAAAGACAAATTGGAAAACACTGAGCGACATTAAGAATGAAAACATGGGACATGGAGAGAAGGTGCAGTGCGTACACACATACATAAACCCTCTGACCAGAATTTAAACACACTGTCACAAACAGAAAAGTGACAATTTAAAGGGTTGGGTCACCCAAGTGAGTGTGTGTATCCATCTGTGTGCAGCTAATCTTGCAAACTACTGGACCAGTCAGCCTAATAATTTGTGTATATGTCTATGACTGCATGCTCTAGGATTTCTTGGTTTTGCTGTGGTTCACAATTGCTGAAAATCTTGTTTCATTTATGTTGTATACCGTCATTGACTGCTGACTCCTCACCCCTCTTCACCAGCCAGTTAGGGTCACAAGTTTTTCAGAAATAGCCTTGGCTAAAAACAACAAGCCTTACCTAGTCTGTTGCAGACTACATTTTGGCATTCGGCGTGGCTCAAAAACTGGAATCTACACAAGATCGTCATCATTTTTTAACCAGAGCATCTGCAAATTAAATCCATACCTGAGATAAATAAATCACCATTTACCCTGGCTGCCATCTTGATTATAAGGAAGCCGTGAGGGCCAATATTACTGGGAGCAGCTGCGCCATGTACTGGCTGCGACCAGGTTTTGTTCAGTCATTCACACAGCATCATACCACACCAGGAGTGCAGAGCGCTTTACCTGTCTGATTTATTAGACTTGTGGATTTTGTTAATTTGGTCATTTTTCCTCATATTTGTGCTTCTACCCTGAGTAAGTGAGAAGACTTACTTTGTTCATCTGTTTTAGTTGTGTTTATAGTTGTTATTTCCTACGTTGAAGTCCAGTTGTGAACAGTATGGGTCAAAGATCTATGGCAGTGTTGTACCTACTAAAAATACATTTATCCTCATATCATATTTTCTGAAATGAGCTGCGGTGCATCTGCTAGAATTGCTGGAATTACAAGAATTGTCTAGAGTGGCCGTGATCAGCTCAGGCACCTGGAACACGGCAGCCTGATGGAGATTTGCACTCTACTGAGTGCACTTTTCTAATTTAGTCTGTAAAATACCAGTAAATCTATTATTTATTTATTTTTTAAAAATACCTGTAACAGTTTTTATTCAAGCTCAATGTGTCACCTTCAGATATCTAATTTTTCCCCAACAAACTGTCCAACACCAAAAGATATTCAGTTTGCAAATAATTGGATATAACAAGAGAATGTTTGGAACTTTTGCTTCAAAAGTAATTGCAGATTAATTTAATCAGCTAATCCATCCAGCTCCACAATGAAATTATGACTAAACCTGTCCTTAAGCCAGATGTAGTTTTTATTAATGAAGTTGGAATGCACACTTTGTTTGTTCTTTATTAAAACACTCTGAAAGAACTTAGAATAATAATAAAGACGACTAAGAGGAAGGAATTGCAGGCAATGAAGATGTTAACTAAGGTCTTTATTTCACTGAAGAAGTTGCATTTACAGTATTTTTGTTTCATTGGCTTTGGTTGTAGATTCAGACCCCTGCTTGATTCAGTGTAGTCCACAATAAAGGGCCAGAATGTACCATAATGAAAGCCATAAACAACTGCAATACTTACAATTCAACTTGTTTTTTATTTGGCTGTGTAGGTTTAGTTTTAAATTGGTGTACTCTTTTGCAATTGAGTCTCAGAACTGGGGATCTACAGCAGATCGGGTGGAAATGAATCCATGAGGTGTGTAACGGCAGAAAGTAAATATAGTTATTTGTGTTGCAGTTTTAGTTGGATCTCTAAGCCGGTTCTTTCTGAAAACTTTGGCTGGAAGCAGATTGATATGTGAGTCAGAAAATCCCTCTCTCAGTCGGGCAGCTGGCTGCTGTTTGAAGACGAATGAAAGAAGCCTCTGCAGATGACGTAACATGAGCATAGCTACAGTACCACAGAGTTTGATAGCAGAAAATCTTTCAACGTTGTAAGACAAGCGCAGTAAACACAGGGTTTTGGTGTCAGTCCCTGAGAATCAAATCACTGTTTTGCACCAAAGTTTTGCAGTCACACAGGGACAAATCCATCATGTTGATGGACTTAGACGTCAAGAGTGCGACTCAAGCATTTTCTTGGCATATTTCACTTATTTGCTCCTACTATGGCTGATGCTTTCTATAGCTGCACATATTGTTTAACCCACAGCTGAATTCAATTGGATTCCTTTTGGAAAAATGTAGGAAATCACAAAGTAGAAAGTGACATAAGGTGCGCTGAAAACAATCACTGCTACTAAACATTACAGGGTCATAGCACATAACAGTTAAATGGTTTTTGGCCTCTTATTTAAGACTATCAGAGAATATTTTCTGTGAACAGACATGGATTTAGTCAGTCTCATTTGAATGTAAGCGTTTAACCAAACACAAATCCACAGTCACTCTTCCATTCATTGTAAATAGAGCAGCTCTAGGCTGTGCCTTTCTATGACTTCATGGATTAGAGTCATGGTTCTCTTGTTTTAGCTGTGGGAGGGAGATAGTGATGTTCACATATTAGCAGCGCTAGTTGAACTGCCTTATGCCGTTGGAGGAGCATGTGAGAACTCTCAAATTGAACCTTGTGCCATTTTAAGAAGTGTCATCGCACAGAATTATGCGATGCTTTCGACTAAAAGCAGAGTAAATGTAAGTGGTATGTGCCACTCATAAACTTTCTATCTAATTAATTAGGTTTATCGCCGACTAGTCTCCCTCATCCCTCGCGTTTAATTAGAAGCCACTTACGGGCAGCTTCAAGATCAATGTCGTTTCTAATGAAAATTTCTAATTATGTGTTGGAGTTTGAGGAAGCCTATAGGGCATAACATTACCAGAAGGGAAGTAGTGTGGACAGAGAACGTGGGAGAATGAGAGACAGGAAGAAAATCTAGGCACTTAAACTTCATGTCACTGACAAACCTGCATTGAAGGATGGAAAGGAACAAGGCCACAGGAAAAAAGAAGTCAACTAAGAGACTCCAGACTGAGAGAGAGAAGTGACAGGGGTTATTTAGAAAAGTAGGAACAGTTAACCGGGAAAAGAAAAGAAAAAGCTGAGAATGTATAAATAATTTAAGCTCTGATTTTTTTCCCCCCCTCTTTTTCTTTTACCTTTCCTTTTTCTCTTTGTCTTGTCCTCTTTTCTCTCTCTGCCCTGTGTACCCCCAGCCGTTTCTATAATTGAACGGCTTTAAGGAGGTTGTCTATCACCCACTCTGTGGCTGCAGCTTCAGTAATAATAATGAAATCCAAATCATTAGCTTATACTTTGAAGGAATCTAATTTGTCATTCTACCTGTTTGCCTCTATGTATGTGTGTGACTCTGACTCTGTTTGTGTGTGTGTGTGCGTGCGTGTGTGCGTGTGTGCGTGCGTGTGTCTGTGTGTGTACAAGCCATTTCTAATTAATGTAGCAATGTGTGTGTGTGTGTGTGTGTGTGTTGGGGTTTTGGGACAAGCATTAAAGTTGGCATGTGCAGCCACGTCAATTATGTGAAGTAGATTTTCACTTGGTTGCCCTTCCACATACAAATTTTAATTGCATTTAGGTGCCAGAAGGTGACACAGGGATTTGGTGTGATAAGAATGAAAACTATTTTCAGACTGTTAGGTGTGTGTGTGTTTATGTGTGAGTGTGTATGAATCTTTAGGTAAGTCTGCGCACATATTTTTGTGTTTGTGTGTCTCTGAGCATTTTTTTGTGTGTGTGTGTGTGTGTGTGTGTGTGTGTGTGTGTGTGTGTGGCGTTAGTCATGCTGCTCTTCCAGGTTCTCCTCAGTGTGCTTAAGGTTAAGACTTTGCCCCAAGGCTTCTGTGTACACACTGGAATACAGAGGGAGATGAAAAAAACACAGAGTAGAAGAAGGACAGAGATGATGACAAATGCAGGGGGGTTTATTTGGAGTGGTCGAGTTGTGATGGAAGCGCTGTGGTCCAGATCCTGCTGACCTCTATCCTCACATTCTCTGTAGCATCTGCCAACATCACGAGCCTTCAACAATCCCCCAAAGAAATCGTCCTGTTCTCTTCTTCCTGCCACGTCCACCCTCCTACCACCTTCCCCACCCATCGCCTTCCCACCTCTTCAGCCTTCCAGCGCTCCAATCTGCCCAAGTCTGCAAAATGTGATGAGGCAGGCATGCGGGCGGAAACATGGGAGTGGAGTGTTGAGGGGGAGAGCGCCGTTGCTAACGGGAGAAATTCTCCTAATTAAAAAAAAACCTTCTTAGTAAGTGTTTCGGAGGGTTTCTTGCTGTGTGGCATGGGTACTGGGTAGATGGATGGGTGGACAGATTATGACGATGTGAGTCAGTGTTAGCTGGCGGGGAGAAAGTGTCAGAGAGCTCTAAGTCTGACTGACAGTATCTGTGGAGGTCATGGGGACACAGGACAACATCAACCATCTCACAAGGGATGCAGAGAACACAATGGCCTTTTCACATTCACTGCTCTTACTGAACACTTTACAGAAAGTGTGGGTTGTATAACGGAGGCAGCATTGCTCAGGCGGTGTGTGTGAATTTGGCCAGCGTCCTAGAGAGAGTCTTTGATAGACTCATTTAGGCCAACATTAGTAATGAGTCTGGCCCAGCTCTTGCTTGTAGTTGTTGTTTAGAATGCATTTTAAAGCATTTCATTTTAAATGCTGGCTGTAATTCCAACATCTTGTTCAAGGCATGCTCTCCTGGTGGAAGAAATACCCTCTGGTGAAGCTAGGAAAAAAGATTTTTCTGAGGTTTCTTCCACGTGCATGTATATCATATTTATCGCTTTGTGCTTGTTTATCAGTGTGTGTGTGTTTGCATGCAGGCATGTACACGTGCCTCTTCCCAACGAGACACAGTTCATCTGGTGTGTGCATTATTTATATTTATATTTATGGAAATCGAATGCTGTGCTTCTCCACAGGATGAGAGAATAGCCTTTTTTCCCCTAGAATTAGCATTTCTTTCCTTTTTAGCTGTTGATTTTACACAGTGTGAGTTCTGCTGCTTTAGGTGCTAATATCTGTTTAAATTACAGCAACATCGCTGCATTTTAATTTGATTCTGTTTGACTGTGTACACTTTAATTTAAATTCATAACTGAAAGAAGTTTAGCCCATTGTATCCGTATTGCTAATGTGTAAGTTTTGGTCTTTGCACATAACCCAGCATGTTAGGCATGTGTGTGTTGGTGTGCTGGTGCGCTGGTGTGTGTGTACAGTAGCACCATTTGTGTATTAGAGAGGGAGAGAGAGATTCATCTCATCCTGCATCTATTATGCATAGAACTCTCAAACTCCCTCTGCTCTCTTTTTAAACTGTTCCAAGATTGTTTGGAAGTCAAATAGAGATGTGTAAACAGCGTGCATCTACCAGCTGGACTGACTTGTTGGCAACAGTTTTACTGATGATGCCAAGTTTGATCTGAGTTTATTTTTATTTTATTTAATGTTTCTCTTTTCACCCTAAGCCACTTATTTATTCGCATTATTTAAACTGTTGAAGGATGTCCTGCCTGCACTAGAAAGAGCACTTTTGCTCCTCGTTTCTTATGGGTTTTTTTTTCACACTTAAGTTTGATTGGCTTTTTGTTTCATGGCATTTGCTGTGTGCTGAAATGTTGTGATTTAAAAATACCAAATAATGATTATACAAGAAAATACCAAATGAGTGAATGTTTCTAGTTTAATGGGATTGATATCACAGCAGTGATGCAGGCGCTGCGCCGGACTGTCGTGGTGAATAGGGAAATGAGTTGGAAGGCGAAGCTTTTGATTTACTGGTCGATCTACATCCCAACCTTCACCTTTAGTCATGAGCTCTGGGTAGTGACCGAAAGAGTCAGATCGTGGATACAAATGGCTGAAATGAGTTTCCTCTGTGGGGTGGCTGGGCTCAGCTTTAGAGATAGGGTAAGGAGCTCAGACATCTGTAGGGAGCTCAGAGTGGAGCTGCTGCTCCCTACATTGAAAGGGGTCAGTACAGGTGGTTCGGTCATCTGATCAGGATGCCTCCTGGGCACCTCACGCTGGAGGTGTCCCGGGCACGTCCCACTGGTAGGAGGCCCCGGGGCAGAACCAGAACACGCTGAAGGGATTATATATCTCATCTGGCCTGGGAACACCTTGGGTGTTTCAGAAAGTGTTGCCGGGGAGAGGGACGTCTGGTGTGCTTTGCTTGGCCTGCTGCCCCTGCGACCTGGCCCCAGATAAGCAAATGAAAATGGATGGATGATATCACAGTGTAAATGTGAATCATATCTGCACACTTTCTGTACTGATGGCAGCGTTATCTTGACATGATGGTCCTGAATGAATGCCCTTGTACAGTTACCATGCACGTCATGCATCTCCTCATGATGACAACACAGTCTGGTTGGAACTGGAATTTGTCTGACCAGACAAAGCTTTTCAGTTATCAGCAGTGTTTTTGCTGATGTTTCTTCGCCCACTACAAATGTGTTTTAGTTCATGGTGGGCAGGAGAGCCGCTCTTGGAGCTCATCAGCTGTTCTACCCCAACAGAAAAGACTTTAAAGCCTTGCATGTTCTAAAATTGGTCACCGTACCCGACCACTGTTTTGTGATTTTGACTCTTGTACTGTGGACGAGTGATTACTCATTGTGTGCTTACGGCCTGAGCCACCTGGCGTCTTGTTAATTTACCAAGATGCAGCCACCTACATAACAAACACTTTGATGGCGCGTCTTGTTGTGGTCACTTCAATTTACACCTTTTGAAGATTAGCTTTTGAAAAGCTTAGCGGCTGTTTTTGCAGTGCTCATACCTGTTGTCACTGAAATCACACCTGTTGTATATCCTGTCAGTGTAATGACATGTACAGATAGAAAGAGTGGATCTGCTTCTTCAGGAGGTTTTCTATTGTTAATTACACAGCCTCAAAATGAGATAAAGCTGGTACCTCCACCAGAACCTACCGACTCTTAATTTATTTATATAGGAAAACAAGTTTTAAAAACATGCCATGTTCTAAGCAGATAGTGTGAAAAGTGACAGATTGTTTCAATGTGAACAATATAAATAATAAATAAATAAATAAATTTACTATGAACAATTTTTAAGCTAGGAGGTCCATAATTATCTGTTGCGACTGCATGAGTGGAATAATCACACGTGCTGCGTAATTTACAGCATATAATTCACATGGCTGCACACACACACACACAGCCTGAAATGTGAAGCTGTTTTATGTCTGTACAGTGAAGTTGACTTGAATTCCTGATGCAGTTTATTTTTTCCCATCGACAGTGCAACTGAAAATATCTTGGTAACACAGTTTTACTCAAGTCTAAGACTCCAAGAAAATAATCAGATGGGTATGGCCATGAAATTTTAATGAATCAAGGCAACTATAAGGCAGTCACAAAGACGGCTACAGTTATAATCATGTTTTTAACATCTGCCTGCAATACAAGCAACCACCAACACAGTCCGTCCGTCCGTCCTATCCTTGTAAACGTGGTATCTCAAGAACTCCTTAAGGGAATTTCTTTAGATTTGGCACACGTCTACTTAATAGAGTCAACAATGAGTTTTTAGTGGTCAAAGATCAAGATCACTGTGACCCTGTCCGTCTCATTCTCGTTAACGTGATATCACAAGAATACCTTGATGCAATTTCTTCAAATTTGGCACAAACTTGGATTCAGAAATGAAATGATTAGATTTTGGTGGTTGAAGGTCAAAGGACAAGGTCACTGTGGCCCAACAAAATATGTTTTTGGCCATAACTCATTCTTATGCTATGATTTATTATGCTAATTATGACAAAAACTTTACACAAATGTCTTATATGATGAAATAATGAAGTGATGACATTTTATATCTCAAAGGTCAAAGGTCAGCTTCACTATGACATAATGATATTCTGCTTAAACCACTTTTCTGGCTGTTACTCAGTGTCATATCTCAGAAACAGAAAGGGAAACATTTGGTCAGACACTGAATTAGTGACACTAATCTCAGGTACCCACCTTGAATCTGTGCTGACTGTACAGATCTTATCTGCTGATGGGGTGAAAATGTGTGTGAGTTATCTGTGTTTTCACAGACATGGATGTAAACTGTAAGAGAAACATGACTAGTGTGCAGAGGCATACAGCCACGGGGTGGTAATTCTAGTTTTTTTTTTTTTAGACTTCTACAGTCTTAGTAATGGGAAATAATAACAGAAGAGAAATGTTTTAGAAAGATATTTGACATGTATTAGAAATGTCTGCACCTTGCTCAACATACAACCCCCATAGCAAGTAACTGTACCTCAACAAAATATCAGTGGCAGATCAAGAGAAAGCACACATACACACCCACATATCAGGAGAAGTGTGACGTGTTTTACTCGGGGTGCATTTATAGGCTAAATAAAACATGGATTCAGATCATTTTAAGTAATAAACAATTTCTTAGATGAGAAAACTATGAACTATTTTAGATTTGAAATATTTATTAAATATGAAACCCTTGTTTTAGATCACTGAATTAGATGATACCCTTACCCTTCCTATACCATCACTTCCTTCCTGCAGGCAGTTTTGCTGTGTTCTCCCAATCTGCCACATTTTAGTGCTTTTAGGACCAATGTTAATTAGCTGTTGAATAGTATATATACTGCTGAATCAGCTGTACAGAAGCAGCATATACTGCCACATTATGGCATTTTCACTGTTGCTGTTACAGCTGTTAAATGTCACAAAGTGATACATTTATAGCAGTGCTCTTGAAACATGTCTTGTCAGGATTTCGTTAAGGTGGCATGTAATTTGACGAGACAGCCACCATTCTCTGCAGGAGCAACCTGGTGCCACTAAGGGTAGAATAAAATGTACAAATTGAAGCACAAACATTCCCTATAAGTAAATGATAGCATTTAAGGCTTGTTTGCTTTGGTGGATTTTTCCAGTGTGTACCTTGATTTGCAGGTTAGATTTCTCCTCAGCATAATATTGTGTAACAGGGCAGCACCTGCAAATTAACTGCAGCCACTTAGACGTTCAAATTGCAGCAGTTTGATGTGATTTGGTAGTTTTTTTTATTGATCTCACAGTTCTAACCCTATAATTGGATTTCTTCCTGTCCCATTTTCGTTCTCTGTGCTCAGGCGGATTATTTCAGCTGCATAGCGACAGTGCTGTACATTCGTAAGGAGAATTGTCTATACCAGGCCTGTCCAACTGCAGACTGCTACAAGAAGGTCATCGACCAGCAGAACGGACTGTACCGCTGCGAGAAGTGTGACCGAGAGTTCCCCAACTTCAAATACAGACTCCTGCTTTCTGTAAGTTTATACAGTGCACATCGTTGGTGCTCGTTTGTCTCACTGACTTTGAGGAACATTGTATTTTCTGCATTCACACATGCACACAGTCAAACGTACACACATGAATAATCTCTGGCCCCTTCATCATCTCTGTCTGTCTGACTCTCAGGCCAACTTGGCGGACTTCGGGGATAACCAGTGGGTGACATGCTTCCAGGAGACAGCTGAGGTCCTGTTAGGTCACAATGCAGACACACTGGGGCTGCTCAGAGAAACAGTGAGACACACACACACACTCACTCACACACACACGGATATGCTACCACACACTGTTTTCCTTAAATTTGTTTGTTTTACATCTGTTAAGAAAACTGCCTCTACAATTTATCTAGGCGCTCTAACTTTAACACACTACTTCCTGTAAACCTGTGTGTGTGTGTGTGTGTGTGTGTGTGTGTGTGTGTGTGTGTGTGTGTGTGTGTGTGTGTGTGTGTGTGTGTGTGTGTGTGTTCCTAAAGGACGAGGCTGCATTCGATGAAGTCTTTCAGAAAACCAACTTCACAACTCACATCTTTCGAAACAGGGTCAAGCTGGAGACGTACTACGTAAGTAGCCATAAACTGGAGCACAATAGAATTTGATACAATGCAATGCAATTTAGTTTCCCAGGAATAAAAGAGCAGAATGTAATGACATACAGTGCCGCTCATCATTGTCCTGCAAGCTGTGAAAAATTTTCCAGTGATCTCTGCCTTGCAGGAATACTCGACCCTGATTGGTTAGTGCACGTCTGTCACAAACAGCTGTCTTATCACTGTTCTGAATACACCAGCAGTACACTAATAATGGTCCTGGGAAAATGGGCTTTCAAAATAACCAGGATTGCAAACAAATGTCATTGTTGTAAAAACAGTAAATGGACTCATTTAGGGTCAATTTCACAATCAGACAAAAAAAGTTGGACGAGCTACAGTATATAGACCTCAGCTGTGCGTGTGCGTGTGTGTGTGTGTGTGTGTGTGTGTTTGTTAAAGCAGTGTCTTTCAAATGACAGCTTCCACATTTCAGTTATGAAATTGTCATCGGAAATTGCAGCACTTAGTGTTTATCGACCGCAAAGGTTCTGATTTTGGCAGACAAAAGTAGACCTTCCTCTGTCAAGTTTCTGGTGATGAATAAAAGGATGATGGGTACAACATGATGAGAGGGCAAAGCTTGAAGTGATTACAGATTTAGTACAGTGAAAAGTGTTTATAATGATCATGGTTAAGGCCCAGACACACTTAACCAACAACAAAGAGCTAGTGACGCCACAGGTCGATTATTTCGTTACTTTTCGTTGCCTGGGTCTCAGCCAAAAAGTTGCACTTGAACACACCACAAAGACTACAGTCAAAGACCAGCTAGCACTTACATTCTGTACCTGCATGAGAGGAAATAACTTTGTATTCATCATTCAAAAAGGGAATGTGGAAGACTGACAGGATGGATTCAATATGCTAATTAGCTAGTTAGCACATTAACAACCCAGCCTGATGTTGAAAGAACAAAGAAAATTTAATGTGCGGTAGTGAACAGTAACACTAACAATAACCGTTTCTGCTAAAGAGCTTGATGGCTAAAAAAAATAGTCTTACCTAATCAGAGAGACCTAATCACCACCTATATGGTTCGAAGAGCTTGGGACAGAATGTTCTCATACAGAAGCTGCTTATAGTAATCAAGTACTCCCCTTTCAGTGTTCATTTTGAGTCTTTTCATATTTAACAACACATGGAAAAACAAATTAAAACTATGCTTATTCTATTTTTTTCTACTTTCCTTCCTTGGTACTTTGTCTTGCAATAACCTGCCTGCTTCCAGCTGACTGAGACTGCCGCTGCGTGCATATTGCATTTATAACGGAGGAAAGAAAGTCATAACTCTAAGTGGTTTCCTCTGTATTTTGATGGCACCTAGTATTTACTGATCTGCAGCAGCCTTTAGGATGAGTCAGTAGCAGGCAGAAGTGGAAGGGATGCTTTCCAAATAGTGAATATCATAAAGGTGTACAAGGAGCTTGCATGATTAAAAACTTGAAGATGAATACTGCAAGTCAGCACTAATTGTTTGTATGTGAAGCATCCCCTGGTGATAAAATGTGATACATCGAGGTGTGTTGTTTTAATTAATAGGCCGCATGCCATCCGTGAATTTCTAACAACCAGACTTGCCGTCAGTTATTATCTTCGGTTGAACTGCGGTCCCAAGCATGTAGAGCCACAAAACAAGATGTGCAAAACTCAACATAATCACAACACACTGTCAGTCACACAACATGAATCCAAAATCATTTCAATTAGTATCACAGTGACAAGGGACTTGTTATGTAGCCAGTGCACTTTGGATAACGGAAAACAAATACAGCTGTGGATTCATTTCTCTTAATTAGGCGCTAATTAGCATTTAGCTATTGTCTGTCTAAGCCTAATTAGCTTAATTATTCAGAGGCTAATTTGCTACTAGGGGCACATACCGAGAGGCTGAGTGGAATGATTGAGATGTAGGATGAGCTCTGAATGGTCTGTGTCCTGACCTCAAAAAGACCTACAAAAAAACGCTATGCAAAGTTCATAAACTGTTTTCCGTAGTCTGAGAAATAATGAAACCTTTTTGATGAGGAGTCACACAAAGTCTGGGGAAAGTATTGTACATACAGAGGCACCTCTTCTCTGTTGCTGTGTCATTTATCATAATGGTTATTTGTCACAGTGAAGAGGAAAACTTCACTTACATGTCTGTTTACAGTAAATGTCAGCACACCACTGCTGCTCACCATGAACGACAAAAAGCCTGAAACCTCACTTGGAGATGCTGGAGGCTGCAATTTTTATCAAAGCCCACAGAACAGAAGTGTTGATCAGAGCAAACAACATACTGATGATTTTGAATTTATTATAGCCAGTAGTGAAGCTCAACATACAGATTGACCTCAGGGCTGAATTACAGGTAGAGTCATGGGGTACGAGTGCGAATGCTCTCTTTAAATCATCCTCTGAGAAATAGCCATAGCAAAGTTTAGTGGCAATCTGGACTTAAAATGCAAAACAGACAGACAGACACACATTGCAATCCAGATGGAAAAAAAGAAAATATGTTAACGGTGTTATCTTGGCTGTTTCAAGTAATCTCCTGTACAATTGAGCTGCTTTCTCACGTTCAAAACGATGTGAGTGCTCACTGTGATAGAAATGCACAATGCATCTCCTAAACTAAGGACAAAAGGAGGGTGTCAAATGAGGGGCAGTTTTACATGCAATTGAATGCACTTAATGTCTGCACTCGTCTGTGTGATGCTCTTTACGTCTGTTTCTGCACTATGTATGTATTTGCACAGCAGGGGTAAGACCAAGTAGTGGCAGCCTTTATGTCCATGACCAATTTCCTTAGTGACAAATAAAGTCATTTTGCAATTTTTACACGTCCTACATCAAATCAGTTTGACATGACAGCCCATAAAAAAATGGCACTTTTCATCAAAGTCTGTATTTAGTGGTGCATGCCTGCATTTGAAGCAGGGAGAGACAGATGTGTTAGTTTAGTTAAGTTTAACGCTAGACCCACTCTAATCTACAGCTGTAATAGTACAAATATGTGTGGGTTAGGGTAAAGTTGACATTTACTGTCAAGATTATTAAACAGTTAGCCTGCATTTACTAATATTTATCAGTTACTTTACAAAATCCACATTAGCCACTATTCACCTCAGTACTAGTAATAAAAAACAGTTGTGAATAACACCAGGGGCAAATACCAATCAATCAATCAATCAATCAATCAATCAAT